>NC_071125.1:19995833-20308055 GCF_024256425.1 Clarias gariepinus | reverse complement strand
ACCATTTATAACATAAAAAACAGTAGTATACAAGTTACTAAATAACTTCTAATTAAACTTTTAAACTGAACTGTAAAGAGACTAAACTAAATTCTATATCACCTGAAGCCAAATTCTAACTAGGCTCCTCTTGGGATTTGACCTGACAACCTGCTACCTGACAAGAAAACCCTGTCTCCTGAACGTTTCAGTGTAAATTTTTTTTTGCAGCATCTGTTTTAATTAATATTCAGCCGTATAAATAATAACTACATTTGTCTGTAAAAGATTCTGTTTTTTTAGACGACTCTCCATTTTGTGGACGAGCTCACAAACCCACTCAAAGCCAACAAAGACACCGTGTACAGCCATAAAGTTCAGCACTTAAAATAGCTCCCCACTTCAGAGGTCTGGAGAGCAAAGAGAGAAGAAAAAAAACAACAAAGACTCTGAGCCAAAGGCAACGTGCTTTTAATCAATAAGACGTCATGTTAGATTTCAGCGTACTGGAAGCCGAGGAGACATCGCTGGCTGAGAGCGACGGTTTAAACACACACATGACGCTTAGTCTCAACTGCGAACCTCAGCAGTTCGTGCAGAACTCATCTGGACCACCACCCTCGGCCAGAAATGTCATCATGTCCTGTGTTGAAAAGTGTGATCTAACCTGACGTCCTTCTTATTAAAACCATGACAGATTTCTCACCGAGACGGTTTTTGAGATGCCTGTGAGCTTTCCTGTGTTTGTCCAAGTTTTCACGTTACACGCTCCGCGCTACATGTGGTTTCTGTGATCTCACGGATTGACAGATCCTGCCTCTTTCTGCACGCACACACACACACACACACATCATGTTGTAGTTTTCATTACGTAAGCCCAAAGTGCTTCCCAGTCTAAAGAACGTTTACAATCGAAGCCCGGCCACAAGTATAAGGAGCACTGTTTGAAGTCACGTTTTTTTTTTTTTTACCACCAGCTTTTAAACTCTTCAGTCACTAAATAGGGCAATAACAGTGCTGTCCTTGTCTGTGATCATGTCTGGCAGTCTGATGGAAACGCTGGCATGACAGCGGCATTTGACCATCGTCCCGGCACATTGAGGAAGCCTGGCTTCCTCACACACTCACATGCTCATTCTCACACACTCACATTCCTCACACACTCACATGCTCATTCTCACACAACGAACAATTCGGGAACGGCAATTAGGAGGAAACTAGAAGGAAACATGGGTAGAACACGCAAACTTCATGCACACAGACCTAAGGCAAGAAACGTTTGGGACAGCTCTTCCAAAAATTAAGAACATCTTATCATCTCAAGTCTCAGGACGTCTTTCTTAAAAGACGACAAACACATAGTCGGGTTTCAAATGCTGAGAAAGTACAGAGCGATTTCTGGTCATTTTGCCTGTGCTCCAAAAAGCAGAAAGTCGTTTTGTGGTTACAACTACGGCCCTGAACATCGGAGCATTAGAGTTTTATGCGCTGAAAGCTTTTCAAATGGTGGCGTCTGCCTGAAAGGCTCCTTCGACGCATCTCAAATAATAGATGAGTCAAACTTTTCAGCAGGGATTTCAAACCAAAGCAGATTGCTTATATTCGAAAAAAGAAAAAAATATATATATCAAACTAGCTGCATCCGTGCAATAAGAATTGGGAATCGTTTATTTCATCCTTTGCCTAAAACTAAATTAGTGCATGCTCTGATGAGTCTCCATAGAGGGATGAAATGTGTTTAAGCCTGAGGATGGATTTTAAACATCATTTGCAAAGGTCCTGCTACGTTGAATTTCTTGCTCATAAAGTAATGCATAAGTGACTTACATGACTAAATGGCCAAAAAAAAAACAACAGATGCACTTCAATACAGATGACAAACTGCCAAATACCTTTAATCAGGTTTTTTTAAAATCATTTATTTATTTGTCATTGTTCATGTTGTACAACTGCCATGATAATTCATGCTGGGAGAAATGAAGTAGCTTGTTTCCCCTCAATATCTTTGAAATCGTCTGCTGAGCGAACATCTGGACAGAGGTGGAGAAAGTACCTAATTATTCTTAAATGAAAGTTTAGCTTGTATGTTATCTTAATCGAAATGGATTGGCACCCTGTCCAGGCTGACCTCTCCATGTGCCCTGGGATAGGCTCCATGACCCCCATGACCCTGAACAGGATAAGAAGTTTAGAAAATGAGTGATTTATCTTACTTCGTTATAAAAAAAAAAAAAAAGAGTACTACTTTTTAAAAGTACTTGGGGACTGTAAATCTAAAAATGTAATACTAATTTGTAATAAGAGATGATTAATTAGGTGATTAAATTGTCATGGTACAAAACAGTATAATGTGTTATGGGATTTCGCTTAAAAACATAATTTACTTAAATTCAGCTCATTGCTTACAGTAGGTACTGGAATTAATGCTAGTCGTAGCTGGAAAACACGCATCATGGCCTCGCACATCAAGGGCCATGGGGTCCTCCCCCCATGCTTGGTGGTTTTCCTCTGGGTACTCCGGTTTCCTCCCACATTCCCAAATTATCTGTAATGTATAAATGAGTGTGTGTGCCCTGCGATGTGTCTCCAGGCTTCCTTCAACATTGTACAGGATGAGCGGTATAAAAAATGAGTAATTACAGTACATGTCTTCACACTATCATGCTCCATTAAAAAAAGTGCAAGCAGAGAGAGGGCCATCAGACTACAGTACTTTAACACAAGCAGACGTCACCAGATTCACAGATCAACAGATTCCCAGCAACTGGTTCCACTGGTCTGGAAGCCCAAGAGTGACAACATCAATACAAAACAGACTAATTCGATGGCATCACTTAAGAAATCATACAGAAAATGCTTCCACTAGAGCAGTTACACACGATAAGTCATCAGATTATTCAACGACATTTGGCTGCAGCTGGACGTGCAAGGGGGCTGTATGTTGAATCAATGGCGTTATCAAAGTCGTACCATGAGTCTAAGCTAATGCCAGGATATTGAATTTGTTTGTCCTGAAGTAGGGCCAGGGAGCACTCAAGTTCTCAAGTTCCACCCCGTAATGAAGTGATTTATCTCTCTTTAGACACATATGAAGAGCTCTAATACTAGCTATGCTGTGTAGCAGTACAGTTATTCATACAGATGACGAACCAGTATTATTTTCGGTAGAGTACTTTAGTGTAAAATAAAATATAAAATGTAAGTATTGAATAATATCTTTTTCTTAAAACTGCAATGAAGTAAGACGACAAAGTTTCGATCTATACTGCTTATCTTGTGTAGGGTCATGGGATCCTGAAGACTATATCAGGGAGATCTTAGTACAAGCCAAATGGACGCCATGAATGGGGCGCCACGCCGTCATAGATCAAAGGGAACAAGCAACTTGGAAGTGCCAATCAGCCCAAAGAAATCCCACCAAGCCTGGGGAGATCATACAAACTCATCAAGTAAAGTCTAAGCACGCCAAAATAATACTTGAGGATGTAAGAAGGACTGCTAAAGCATTTTCCAGCCTCGAATCCAAGCCGTGGTCCTCCAGCGGTCGACCTCTGGTTTAACCTGTCAGCAGGGTGTGAGGTTGCTGGGATTTCGGTTGGCCCTGTGGTGTTGTGGAATCCTAATTTAATCAAATTGTCCACAAGAAGCCAGCAACCAGATCGTCGGTAAGAAAACAGGGTCTGGATTTGATTTCAGTCTCCCTGAAGCCAAGGATGCACACAGCCCGTTCTCCTGGGAGAGCTAGAAGAAAAAGAAGGAGTTTTCTAGGGATACTAAGTGGCCAGGCGATGATGAATGAGATCCTGACTTGGAGCGAGACAATATTAATTATGGGCATTTTAATAGTGTCTATAATACATGATGTTTTTTTTAATGATCTTGTTTCTTTAACCAAAATCAATTAAATTTCCAAATCAAACCGACTATAAGTCCACCTAGAGGTCTCAACATTGCTTGCATGAACAAAAATAATAGAACTGACTAATGTGCACCAATCAACAGTAAGAAACACGTTCTCCTTATTTTTCTTTTACCAAACAAAGATGTTCACCCACTTGGCTCCTTGTGGATCACAAGACTGAGGCATGTGAAGCCCCAGGTCAAAGGTCACCTAAACAGAGTCAGCACAAAGCGAAAGTAATCACTTCCAGAAGCAAATGCCCATCATTCACACATTTTTCACGTCAGGGATCAGCCCCGAGAAGTTTATTTGCTTTCGGCCTGGTAAAGCAAAAAAAAAAAAAAAAAAGCATAGAGTTAAAGATCATAAAAGCTCCAGCTAATCCACAGCTGAGACGTTGTCGTTATAAAACTCGAACCAAATCTACTTGAGATTCTTAAAAAAACGCCAAGTCATAAGAGTTACTAGGGTCGGTGTATCTCAGAGGTTATCTCGGACTACGGTTTGGAAGTTCCCAGGTACAAATCCCATGACCACCAAGTTGCCACTGTTGGGGCCTTGAGCAAGATCCTTAAGGCCTTCACTCTTAACTGCTCAGTTGTATGTAATGAGTTAAAAATGAAAGTCGTACTGGATAAGGGCATTAGCCAAATGCTGTAAATATATATGTAAGTTACCTTCCCAAGAAGCACTTGGGGAAGGTGGTGAGCTTGCGTTTCCGGTCCTTAATCAGGTGGCCTTGTTTGCTCAGAAGGTTGTAGAGCTTCTCGCCTTTCTCTGAAATCATCACCCAGGTATCTTGCTCCATCCCCAACCTCAATGCTACAGAAGAAATGCGCGAGAGAGAAAAAGAGAGAGAGAAAGAGCAGGCATTTAGTATCATGAGTAATATAAAATTTTATAGACAAACAAAATTGTTTTTACATTGACAAAGTGTCATAATCAAGAAAGAAACTAACAACAAAAGCACAGCTAATTACCGCTCACACTTAAATCTTTCTCCAACTGCTTCCGATATGTTTATTACAGTAGATTGAGCGTACACACTGTTACAGCTTGCTAACTGTCGTCAGCGTTACTCACATTTTCTTCTTTCTCGTTCTTTCAAAATGGCCTCCAGCCACTCCTGCTTCTCTTCGGGCGTTTTGGCCATGCAGACAAACCACTTGTTCTTCGCAGTGTTGTGGATTTTCCAGCCGTTGTTGACGATGTTCCCACTGCTGTGGTAGTCCGCTGCGATATACAGTAAAAGAAGAAAAAGTGAACATTAAGCCAGGGTCTCTTGCTCTCACTTTCTACATATGATAAACCATAACATTAAGCAACTGTCAAGATTTCATTCAGTTTTTATTTAAGACATGTCCACAAAGCAGCTTAACAGACAAGAACGAGGCAGACACAACAAATGCCAAGAAAAGAAAAAGTAACAACAACAATAACAATAAAAAAAGGAAATTTCTTCTTATGGACAAACTTGAGATCAGCAAGTGAGATCGAATCAACATGGCTGTTTAGAGCGTCATCTGTAAACAAGGGAGCACATCTAACCTTTACCGGCTCTTTACCAAATTACCATAAAGTCCTAGAGGTCTTCAAAATGTGTCCGCTAACGCTCCAGGTGAAATGCTAGTCATTCTTTCATCTCTGCAATTCTTTCTGTTTCACTCCTGTTTAAAACAAACTGTTTCAGTGTTTTTATCATCAAATGCAAACGAGCTACATAGACTGCAGAGGTCCCTACAGTGGATGGATATATACAGTACTGTGCAAAAGTCTTAGGCACTATGTTATATACAGTAAGCTTGCTAGAGAATATGAGTTCTTCTGGTAACTTTGTCACACTCAGTCCTTTCTATTCTTATATGCAAATCCCAGGAGTGTACATTAGGTTTTTTGTGGAAGCCCCCCCCCCCCCCCCTTTGGAAAATATGACAAAAACCACGATCTCCCTTGACATCCCCTTTAGATTAATAATGCTGTGTATTCTGTAACATTTGTCATGAAAATTAAATATTAAAACTCTATATATCTATGATCATTTTCGACCTAATAACAGCGATTAGCCAATCAGAACTCAATATTGTAATGCGCTGATCTCAAGCTTATGCTAGCTTGCGACATTTTGCGCACTGTTCGCATTTTCGCAACAGCCAAGTGAACAGTTCAAGCACAGCTTTGGACGTATTTTACAGCTTCTGAGTTTTCGAAATGATTGACTGCTTTAATGATTATAAAAGACACACGTTCTTTATCCAATTTGTGTAAGTTCATTCTCAATTTAAAAAAGAGTTGTTGTTTTTTATTAGACTTTGTAAAAGTGTTTTTTTTGATGGCCTAATAATAATTTGATGATTTGTGTGCGTGAGAGAGAGAGACTGATGTGTAGTCATACAAAACTATAACACTATTAAATTAAATTATATCATTACTAATGTTCATGTAGATTTTTATTCTACTCTTATAATCCTCCGCAGATAAAAGCCATTAAAAGGATCAAATGATAGTTTTGACAATTGCATGTTTAAATTCATGTGTTTTGTTTTGATGGCACCAAGTCGATTTAATGAAGCTTATATTTTGTTAATAAAACTCCTTGAAAATATGATATACTTTGCAATCATTTTGCATGAAACAAATACTTGAGCACACCATCACCCTTAATTTTTTTTTACAATTAGACCTCTGTATATATATATATATAAAGAGAGAGAGAGAGAAAGAGCAAGAGAGAGAGCAGTGGTTAAGACATTTGATTCCTGATCAGACGGTCACAGGTTTAATCCCCATCACCACCAAGCTTCCATTTGAGCAAGACAACCCTTAACTGCCTAGATGCATAACGAGATAAATGTAAGTTGGATAAGAGCCACTTCTGCCAAATGCCATAAATGTAATGCAATATGGTGCATAAGAGTCCTGGTATGAACATAAGACGTAATACAGTCAATTTGTGCTGAGGTACAAATTTACAGCCTCCAGATGGGAATTATTCACTAAATATCATGAGTTCAGTCACAACTGCCGAAGAAGTATCAGCATCCCAAGTGATTTTGGGGGGAAAACGATATTCTCAGGCTTTCTGACATGAATTACATAATAAAAAACTAGATGAAAAGGCACAGGCCTCATTGATCGCCCTAATTAAAAGATGATGAAAGCCTCGCACCACATTTTAAACCTTCAAGCCTTCGTTTATTTTGTTTTGTTTTGTTTGCATTATTTCAAAAAACCACACTGATTACATTTCCAGATCATGCGGATTAGAACATCTATAACAAAGGCTTAAAATCATAGGAGTGCCTTAAAAAATGTGCAGTTTCACAAGATCTCCCAGACGTTCTTTGAGATAAGCCCTTGCTGTGGAACAGCTATAAAAGTTGTTCCACTGCGTAAGTTTCTCTTCTGCTCTTTAAACCACCCGGCGATCTGGTATAATGAAATCTGAGATATTATTCTGTGAATTTTACTGGAGTAAACGTCCTCAGGCGAGTTAGGTGGCACTTTCCCCCTTACTCTTTTCCTCTGAATTCTTAACAGAGTGTTCGCTCGGTTTTTGTTCAAGAGTCCTGGCACGTACATTTGTCTCTCAACTGACTGGCCCGAAAGTTTCATTGATTTATTTGTCTATATCTCAGTGGCAAAATCAGGCACATTACAGCAGAAATACAGACAGAGACATATTGATTTGTTTTATTCTAACAGCCGAGCAAACGTGTGGGTCTCAAGGAATCTAGGGAAAACGCACTAAATATCCTGACTACGAAAATAGAGAGTGCATGGGTTGGCATTTTGTCAGCATATTCAGTATGTACACTGCCATGCCAAAAGCAAAAAAGTCACAAACTCTAATATTTCATTGGACTGCGTTTTGGTTTGATTACAGCATGCAATCGCCGTGGCAACATTTTGATAAGCTAATGCAATCCACAACATTTATTTCTTTTCAGAATTGCAAGAATTTCTCTCCAATATCTTAAATTGATAATGGAAAAGATTCTCAATGGGGTTAAGGTCTGAACTCTGTAATAGCCAATCCACGTGTGAAAATCATGTCTCATGCTACCTGAACCACAATTTTCATTTTGTAATCATTGAATATACCTGTGCCATCATGCAAAAAAAAAAATCCAGTGGTGAAAAAACCTTGTCATTCAGTATATTCGGGTCGTCAGCTGACCTTGTTTATTTGGACACATAACATTGCTGAGCCTAGACCCGACCAACTGAAGCAACCCTAGATCACTGCCCCTACAGGCTTGTATGGTAGGCACTAGACATGATGAGTGCATCACTTCATCCGCCTCTCTATCTACCCTGATGCACCCATCACTCTGGAGGAAGGTTAATCTGGACTCATCAGATCACATGACCTTTTCCCAATGCTCCACAGTCCATTAGTTATGCTCCAGAGCAAAGTTTTCCGATTAGCCTCACTGACAAGTGGTTTTCTTAAGGATACACTGCTGTTTAGTCCCAATCCTCCGAGTTCTCATCGCATTGTGCATGTTGAAACGCTCACTATTAAACAAAGTTCTACAGTAGAGTGATTTTATCTTAACAAATGTTTACAGTAGGTGATCTCCGACCATGATCATTAAAATTTAAGAACTGAAAATTTCCAGCCAAATTTCGTTCTGTAAGATGATGGTTCACCATTATCCTTCCTTGTTTTACTAATAACTTTTTCAGTTCCTAAGCCAATCTTTAGTTGTTTTCCCCTTAGTTGTTGTCTTTACTTAAAGCAGACACATACAGTAATTTGTCCCTTCTGAAACAGAGTAACGTCTTTACCTCAACCATGGGATTTGTCTTCTGACATGTAGTGTTTAAGAAATAAAAAGCTACTCACTTCAATTAGGGTTAAATAACTTGTTTTCAGATGAAACCCATCCAGTGGAAGGCTCTTAACTATTTGTTTAGTCAAGGTGGTGTTTTTTGTTTGGTTGGAATTGTATATACTTATTATACTGTATTAATATAGTAATATAACAAATGACTAATATTGTCTTACTCAGTTAACCTTTAACGCAGAACAGTGTTCTAACCTAAGTTAAATGCCTTTTTTATAGTAATTTAAAAAATTTTCTTAATACCTCTGAAGAAACTCAGCTATCGTATGGTGATGTCAGACAGGAAGGAGGTGGTTGAAGGGGGTGGGATAAATGATGGTGATGAGTGTTTTGATGTATGGGACAATGGTGATTGGTGACTGGTTGATAGGAACAAAAGTGATCAGTGAATGATTGATCAAAGCGATGGTGAACTGTGATATATTGATAGGTGATTAATGATTTGTCGATGGGAAGAAGATGATTTGTAATTGGTTGAAAACAACGATAGTGATTACTGATTGGCCAATGGAAGAATGGTGATTAGTGATTGATTGATGGGAACAATTGTGATTAATGACTGGTTAATAGAAACAGCTGTGATTAGTGATTGTCAATGGAAGAATGGTGATCAGTGATTGGTCCATGGTATCAATGGTGATCAGTGATTGGTTGATAGCAACCACAGTGATCATTGATTGGTTGATGGAAACAATGATTGCTTAAGGGTCTGTAAAAGGTTGATAAAAACAATGGTAATGAATTGGTGGTTTGGAACATCAAGTTAACACAACTCAGTCAGGCTTTACCCCCTTATGCAACCAACATACACCTAATATAACCAACAGCTGTGATGAGAACTCTGCTGAGAACACAACCACGAGCCATATTAATTAACCGTAGCCAGTAGCCAGTGCTTAAATGCACAAAATTTATTGAAATTTACCTTTATAATTTTGTAAATCTGGTCATCTACAATCCACATCAAAGACCTTTAAGTAATATGGACACTATTAATAATAAAAAAAATATATATATATATATATATATATATATATATATATATATATATATATATATACTGTACATTCTTCATCCTGTCTGAAACCAGGTTAATCCTCCTGTCCTCTCTATAAAAGTCCATTGCAAAATTTCACCCCTGACATATCTTTTGACTAAACAAGAACAGAAACTAATATCAGTAATACACTTCTGTATTTAGCTAAAAGAGCAATTTTTTAAAGCCCGCATGAACCACACCATCAATCACTTTCATTATGTGTGAGTTAAGCCACAGTAATAACTATATTTCCCTTATTACTGGGGAGATTGTGGAGAACACCCATGAGCCCGTGTGCTAAATTTGGCTTTGTTTCCTCCCCACACGCTGAAACAGATATCTCTTTAAAAAGCCTGATATTAAATCCACCAGAGGCCAGATCGCTTCTGCAAATATAACTGATAATCAGGGCTCAAGCACAGCCAAAATAAACTACATTCTGTGTTGGGAAAGTAACTGCGCTCTGAGGATCTGTCATCTCGCCCAGAAAATGGCATATTTCTAACCTTTTGCTGTTGAAACAGTTAGATGTGAACCCCACCCGGTTAGGCAAGGAGCAGTGCCAGATATGCAGTCTTGAGGTTGGCACTTAGGGCGAAAAAAGCTTTTTTTTTTCCCACTCGTGTTACTCCATCACACTCCATTGGCTGAACAGAAGGATTTAGTTACAGCACATGGCAGGTGGGGCAAATATGTGTACATACACTTACGTACAGTACAGCGAACTAAAGTTAAATATAGCTTTATTAAGTTAAGCCAAAAGCTTAAGGCATGCTATATTAAATTATATTCCAAGATAAAAACATTAAAAAAAAAAAAAGACCCTATAACTGAATAGGGAACTTATATATAAAGTTTTGTATTGGCATCTTTTCAAAAATGTACATTCAAAAATGTACAAATTTGCATACCAGATTTAACAATGATAAAAACATGTGAGAATTAATATGTTTTTCCCAACTTTCCGGGTAAACATGTCTACTAAACACTTTGTTTCTGGCAAATAAAAAAAAAAATATGTTGAATAGCATAATACATATACAGTATATATATATATATATATATATATATATATATATATATATATATATATATAATCCCCCTGGAATATCTTTCTAATTAGAAATAAAAACAAAGATGTATAAGTTCATGAATTCCTGTCTGTATAGACAATAACTATTTTTGATTTAGTTCTGTTAATAAGGTTTCACCAAGAAAATTTCAATTGTAATGAAAATTGGCCGTACACGCAGGAGACAATCAGGGATATACACTAAACAACCACAACATTAACACCACCTAAGGTAACTAAATAACACTGATTATCCAATATACTGTATACCAGTAAACTGATGACAGGAACATGGGCACCCATGGCTTACTCATGCCAACAGGGATCAACCAGTCCGATTCACAGAAAAACTAGAATAACGCAAATTGCTGAAAAGTCAATGCTAGTCACGATCAAAAGATATTAAAACACACAGTGGACCACAGCCTGCCACGTATAGCATGCAAAGAGTTTGAGGTTGTTGATCCGACCACCAAACACCCCAGATCCCAATCTGATCGAGGATCTATTGGGATGTGCTGGACAAATAACTTTGATCCACGGTGGTCACTCCCCGCAACCCATTGCACCCAAAAGATCTGCCACTAAGTTCCCGGACTCCACCAGAGATCTTGTGGAGTCATGACCCAAAGGGCCAGAGGTGCACCAGTGGCACAAGGGAACCAACACAATCTTGGGATGAAGGTTTGCGTTTTACTATTGTATCATGGTTGATAAGTGTATGGCATTGTAAAGTAAGCGGAGCTTAGGTAAAACATTGGACAAAATCTTTGATATACCTTTAAATTCAGTTTCTGTTGCATTTCATGGTATACTTTACTACAACATTTTATAATAAACTATTATTATATGCAATTTTACCCAAAAATCTGAAACATGAAAATAAAACTTTGTACTGTAAACAATAATTAACCGTATGGAACTCACACACTCACCTGTACCATCATCCACGTTCTCCACCTCCATCACCTCGGTGTTAATTCGTCCACGGAACTGGTACCGCGGGCCCTCAGTAGCCGCCTTGCTGTTCTTTAAACGCCTGCCAAGAAACTCAAACATCTCCAGTAAGGTTCCTGATAACTTAAAACGTTTGGGAGCATACTCTACATAAGACATGAGCCTCACCTGTTCTTCTTCTTGCAGTAGACCAGCAAGTTGTCAAAGAGGAAGAAAACCCGTTCCTGGATGTTCCCCGCTGAAATCTTCAGCAGCACGCCCTGCATCAGCATCTCTGTGCAGCTGTCTGTAATGTTGGAGCCCTGAGCAGAGTGCGAATAATAAAAACCATTAGGTTGCAAGAAAACCTGCCCACGCTGATCCTCGGAAATCACAGAGGAGGCATTTGGCTTTGAAACGTCTTTCTCCGTTGCATGCGAACGGATTCTAAAAGCTCACTGAGTTGAAGCCATGAATCGTGACTTGACAAAGCTTGGATTGGGACGAGGCCAAGCCGTATAACTCTCTTTTCAGAGGCCGGGGGTGAGACAGAAACACTCCCTGTAGGTCGGTACTTCTCGGCAGGACTGTCAAGCAGGGAGGAATCATTTAAATCCGAATGATAAGGCATGCTGTGATCAGGACGGACAGCACACTACAGTGCTTCATCAAATTGATATAGTTTGCCTTTTTCCTCTTTTGAATCAATCATTAGAGGTAAAAAAAAAAAAAAAAAAAAAATTGCACACGGTGCAGAGGAAAAGCAGTGCACAAAAAAAAAATGCTGGTTTTCTCTTTCTTTATTCTGTCTGTATGATTAAGCAGCCATTTTTTACTGCTTTCTTTTTGTCTCTCATTTATATTTGTCACCCACACACACACACACACACACACACACACGCACCCACACACATCTGTTTCATTCACTGAATGCCAAAACAACTTTCTGAAACTCTCCCTGCCTGCCTTTTGTTTTGTTTCTTTGTCACGTCTGTATTGTATCAGTTGTAAATGGAGTAAAGAACAGCTCAAGTGGTGAACAGTTGGCTAGTACACAGCTAGGCGATCTGAATCATTAAAATTGTTTACCAATACCAAATCCTGTCAAATTATCCAACAATAACAAATAATTAACATCAGCTAAATGAATAAATTATTATCATAAGCTAAGTTACCAAGCGAATCCACTCAAGCTACAAATAGTGAATACTAGTGTAAGTGTCGACGGTTACAGAGTTTTTGGAAATAGTTAAAAGGTTAAAGCTAAAAATAAGCTGATCAGCTTTAATGTAATCAGTGATATTATTATCTCCGATTGAAGCCAAAGTACCGTACATGTCTGTCTGTCTGTCTTTTTGTAAAGCAGAACTCTCTGCCTAACTTATTAATACAAAGCCTTGTTCACGCTAAGTTTACTTTTTCGAATACAGTCCCTGTTCTGTAATCGGAAAGTAAATGTTGTTGTTGTTGGTCACCATCCGACCATTGGCTTTGACAGCGGGACCATCCAGTCCGCACATACAAGATTGGCAAAAAAATTTTAAGCCGGTTGCCCTTCTTGACGCAACCCTCCTATTTTATCCAGGCTTGGGACCGGCACTGCATCCAGTGGCTGGGAATCAAACCTGGGCCTTTCCCAGGCAGGCAAAACACGTACCACTAAGCCACCAGTAAATCAAAAAGCGAATCACAGATGAGAAATCGATTGTAGATTGAATAAGGATTAGGTTTTGTCTTAAAATGACTCCAGAGCATTAAATTTGACCTAATCCCAGTAAAAAAATATCTATTAGTGCAGATGTTTACCTTGAGTAATTATCTTATTAGTAGCTTATTTCTGTCTTTAAAGATTTAAAGTAGATCAGATGTGCCAGTTTGTCAGCATGCACTTATAATGTCCCTTCTACTCAACATTTAGTAAAATGTCTGTCTAGCCAGTTTTGTGTAAAGCTGTGACAAAATCTGGCTGGACAGACATACAGACAGGCATACAGACATAATTTTTTCTGAGACTGGTTTTGCGTCCTTTAAAATATGCAACGTAAAGAAATAATTGAAAGTGTGTCTGACTAATAAACTGTACAAGACAAAATCTTTCTTTTATTGATAACAGCTTCGTAGTGAGAAGACTAATCAAATTTAGCACCACTTTAACACAATTGACCCACAATAACCTTTTAAAAGCAGAGCTATTAGCTACATTTATTTACACCTGACCCATGTTGTACTGTAGCTACTGTATTCACAAAAATTTGCAGTCCCTACTGTATGCACCTTATGCACCAACTGCAGCCTCTACATTAAAAAGGGTTTCTTTTTCAAGTGCTGGTAAAGTAGTAGCACGGGCAAAAGTGACCACAGGAAGACGTCCCCCGTCTCTATGTACCCTGCAGGCCTGCTGAGGACACACAGCTGTGCTTCGGGTCAGCGTTAACAAGCAATCATAACAGCACGTCTCTGGAAGGCAGGGTGGAAATAATGACTCTCTCCTTCTTACTCAGACACACACACACACACACACACACATCCCATATCACTCCATATTCCACCCACACCCTCAGCATGTAGACAGTAAAGCTTAATTGAGTGGCTGTATAGAAGTGTTAAACACAGACAGAGCTAAATACTGACGATTACACAAAATGCAGCAACTACGAAAATAACCGCTTTTTATTGTAGAGAGATTGTTTTTGTATGAAACACAAACAAACACTATACAGTACACATGAATTTTGTTTTATAATCTTGAGCTTATAAGCTCAGGCAAATTGCCATTGAAGAACCACCAGTGGCTAAAACGAATACTTCTAAAATGGCTTCATAAAAGCTATTTTGGGAGCATGGCAGTGCTTGAAACACTACGTATCCCTAATTGATGAAAAAAAAAAAGAAAAGAACATTTCACTAGTAGAACTCTTGGCCATGTGAACGTTTATGGTTTCTTGCCTAGAAAGAACGGGTGGGGCAGCTCCATGGGCCTACGTTTGTGGCAGAAAAAAAAAAGGAACCAAACTCACTTTTGAACCAACTCAATGGATCCAAACTCATGGCTTTAAAAAAGCCAGTCCAATATACATCGCTTGTTAAAACATGACAGACTGTTTTGGATTCTGCGGTATGTTTTTTACAGCGGTTGATGTGGACAGAAAACCTGGCTCAAATCACTTCAACATGCGCTAACTCGACATAAGCTTTCGTTCTTCATAGCTTTGCACAGCAGACGGTTGATGTTCAAATCTTTTGCAATGTACAGTATACGGTATAAGCTAAATTTAACTGTAGCCAAATTTACAGCACAAACAGTAATGTTTTTTGAGGAATAAAATCAATCAGCATGACATGTTTAACACTACCTACTACTTTACCAGCTAAAAGCTAAAACTAAATGTGATAGCATTATAATGTTAACCTAATTAGCTGAATTATTGTTGTGAATATTTTAGCCTAAATAATATCTAAAAAAAAAAAAAAAACCTATTTGAAATTTATTAGCTAGATAATGCTAAATAAAACCAGTAATTAAAATCAGTAGCTATAGTAGGTTTACTAGCTAACGCTTCACCTTAAATAATATATTTGAAATGAATTAGCTAGGTAATGCTAAATAAAATCAGTAGTCCTACTTAAATACTTATCAGTAGCTAGGTTCACTAACTAACACTTCAGATTAAATAATATATATATTTTTTTAAACATCTGTTTGAAAATTATAAGCTAGATAATGCTAAATAAAACCAGTAATTAAAATCAGTGGCTAGGTTCACTAGCTAACACTTTATCTTAAACAATATCTAAAAAACAAAACAAAACAAAAAAACATCTATTTAAAATGAATTAGCTATGTAATGCTAAATAAAACCACTAGTAGCTAGGTTTACTGACTAACACTTTAGCTTAAATAATATATATATATATACATATGAAATGAATTAGCTAGTTAATGCTAAATAAAACCAGTAGGTCTACTTAAAATCCATAGCTAGGTTTACTAGCTAACACTTTAGCTTAAATAATATATATTTTTTAAAAACATCTATTTGAAATTCATTAGTTAGATAATGCTAATTAAAACCAGCAATTAAAATCAGTAGCTAGGTTCACTAGCTAATACTTAGCATGCTAACAACCGTCTTTTTCCTTCTGTGCTTAAACCTAATAGCCATGCTTGCTAGCAAGCTCATCTAACATTAGAACAAGTCTGTGAGCTAACAGTCCTTAGAAATCGCAACAAAGATATTTTACAAATAATCAAAACAGCTAGTAGCAAAATCACAAATTTCACAACCTAGCAAACAGACAGTGTCACTGCATGATTAAACATAAAAGCTGGGTTTGCTAGCAAGCTATGTAACATTAGATAATTACTGAACATAAATGTATGCATTTAATTTATTTATAAATAAACCCTGTCAGAAAGCTATCATGCTAAGTAATACATAGAGAAGTCATTAAAACATCTCTGTCTGTCTGGAAAGCCATTAATATTTTCCCTGCACTCATACTGCAGTACAGTTATGGGATATTTGCTACCAGTTAATGTAGTAAGAATTTAACTGAAGAATGTTACAGCTTCTCACACAACCTGTTATATGATTGTGTTTTATACAAATATATACAAGGTACATCTGCTTTGTCCTGAGTTGAAGCACCACACTTTGCAAATCCAACTTAATAACTTGTTTTTATTTCATCCTACAGCTGGATGTTCTGTTACTGGTGAAATGAACACACTGTTCTAGCATTTCCCGAAATCTCTCCTATCTGCCTTTTCCTTTCCAGGAACATTTTCTCTGAAATGTCTGCATGTGCTCAGTGGAGATTTGGTAAGTTATGGTCGCACCTCCCATCCCTCGATATGCGACTGCCATTCCTCCAACACCTCCAGCTTCTCCATCTGTCTCTTGGCTTCGTTGATACTCGAACACACCGCCTTCATTACTTGGAGGGACTCTTGCACCATGGAGTAGTCGTTGTGCTTCTTTGGCGTTCTTTTTAGCAGCTCCTGAAAACACAAACACATATGTAATGTATATGTGTTACCAATATACAATCGCCAGCCACTTTAATAGGAACACCAATGCAGTTGCAAATCCTTAATGAGTAATCTCTAATCCAGAAGGACATGGATACTGTAGCTTTTTTCCCCTGAATGTGCAAGGTGACACGACACAAGCATAAATAAAAAAAAATGTGGTTGGATTTAAAAGCACATGTTATCCTTCATATTTCCTAAATGGTAGCTTCGGGAGACTTAATTGGTTTGTGGCACTTGGCCAGGTTCAATTTAGGAAGATAAGTTTTCGAAAAATACATCAATAACCTTTTTTTTTTTTACAACCGTGGTGAGCAGAAAAGCATCACAGCAGTGAGGAACATTAGGAAGCTAATCAGATCATCAATCGCCAATCTCAACTCATGACCAAAAAATAATTTTCGCCCGTGCCATTAAATCCATAACTCAGCTACTGTACAGTACCACCTAACCACTATACCCAGGCCAAACGCAACAGCTCCAGCACTTGAGTTTAACTCAGGTTTACAGAAAGCTAATACAGATTACTATCAGAACTGTTTAGTGTGAACACTTATCTGTTCCAGCTGTGGAACAAGAAGCTTCAAGGACATGAAAGAACAAGAGATTGCGGTTTTGTTATGCGAAACTAGCACTCAAGGGTGTTTAGCCTAACGCAGAAAGGTTTCGGGAAAATTTCTGGTTCAAAAATACGTTCCGAGTCAGCAGAAGCGGTCTGTTTATTTTGAAACATGGAATGCCTCAGATGGAGTCAGCTTGACGGGACAATTTCGCTGACGCATTACTGCCAGCGGGATTAAGTCAGGAAATTTTTATAAAACTTAAGGTTTGGGCTCTTTAACAAGGATCCAGAATCTTGGTGGTTCATCTCTATATGATTATAAAAATAGCTTGTTCAAGGCTTTGTTGGTTATTTATTAGTGTTAGCTTTCTGAAGAGGTTCTACTTGGTTCTTTTTTCGAGTTAGACATGGGTTTTATGGGACAAACTTAAGAAGGTTATTGATCTTTATTGTACTTGACTCTTGCTTTGTATAAAATCCATAAAGTTGATGAAGATGGAGTTATTTTGGCTGTAAGTTTGTAAAAAAGCACTTTTTACTGGAAAGGTAAACCATATTGGACTGAATCTCCTTTCATATAACCCATGTTTCATATGGATGAGTTTAATGCCACTGGGCAGAGGGTAAGCAGTTCATAATGAGGAAAATAAACAGAATTTTCACTCACTCTGAGGAGCAGAGGATACTTGCAGATCCTCTGGATGGGAGCCACCAGGTAACCTTCTAAAGGAACCTCTGTGTTCTTTCTGCCTCCTAACAGCATGCAGTTCTAATGAGGAACAAAGAACCAGAACAGTAATATTGAAGCAAAAAGAGTGAGGATATAACCAAAACTCAAAGCTCAATGGAACAAAACGACATGTGCAAACCAAAAACCCATAGACTAGTGAGACTGAGCCGAATAGTGCTAAATAGTACCAAAATACCAATAGGACAAGTTCAAATCAGCCCACTTTGAGACAAATAAGCAAAAAGAGCATGATGCCAAAGAACCAATAAAAGAACCAAAAAGATAGAGCTTAAAAGCTAGGAAAAAAATTAAATAAAGGAACCTCTGAGAATTAACAAATACCATTTAAAAAGGCATGATAAAATAATTGAAGAGCAATTAGACATAATCAAAGAGAACAAGAAAAGAAAAAAAAAGCGTGAATGAAGATTGGAACAGGTAGTCAATACGAGGAGGAATTGAAAACGAGTCAGAGAAATAACAGACCCAACCGAGCAACAATGCAGAAGCAAGAAGGACCAAAACGAGAAACAAAGACTAATGAAATTAATCAAATTAATATAAGTGGAGCACAAACAAAGCTCAATTTATATTGTCGAGGGAGAAAAGAAAAATGAAAAAAAAGGTCCAGAGAGCAAAAAACTAATAAGAAATCCAATTAAACAGAACTAAACAAGTATTGAGATTAAAGCAAGGACAAAGGAGAGAGCCAAAGAGCGTCTGAGATGTAACTAAAATCAAGAAAATTATCAGAAGGTCTGGAAAATAATCAAAGAGCAAAAAAAGCAATAAGATAGAAACAACGGGAGATAAACTTGGAACGGAATCATAGACTAGTGACCAAAGAGTGGTAAGAAGTTACAAAGAACCAGAGAGAGAACCAGAGAGTCAGAACAGAAGGCAGGGGAAATGGAGTCAAAGAAGAAAAACTAAAAATAATAAAACAATAAAATACCACATAAAAGAACCGACACAAACCGAAGATTAATGAGACGCACCCATCGAGAAGCGCAACAGAACCAGAATGCACTAAGAATGAAAGCGATGAGAAAAACAGAACCGAAGAGCAGCACAATAAATGAAAATCAGACAGGAAAAAAAAATACAGAAACAACGTAAAAAAACGAGAGAGAAGTTAATTGCGGTGAGACAGACTCAGCTGCTATGGTAACCAGAACCTCTCAGTGTTCTCAGCGTCAGGACCATGAAATTCATACACATTCAGTCAAATTAAATTAGGTCACTGCATACCTGGTTTTTACTCTCCAGTTACAGGTATAGAGGTATCTCTAGAATTCAAAAAAGAGCATGAAGGATGGAAAGAGCGAACCAGCGGGATGGAAAACGGAGAAAGGAACTGAGGTTTGTCTTTGGTCATATATTTTGGTCGAGATTAAAGATTGGTAGCGTAATAATGGCATTAATGTGTGTTGATACAAGGGGTATGAGATTTACATATGGGTACGTGTGTGATACAGGATTTGAACCAAACACTTACCAGAAGACACGTGCGAACACTTCTGATCTTGTTGAGCTCCAGCAGAAGCCTCTGGGCTTTCTCGTGGTTTCCACAGTACTCATCGTAAATCTGAAATCTGGCCCTCTGAGAACGGACACGAGCACAAATATACACAAGGACACAGCAAGATCAAGTATCAAGATCAAGTATCAAGATCAAGTGTGTCTCAGTTACACGCCATTCTGAATTTGAACTGAGGCCTATTGCCCTCTTGTGCATTATTGCAATTACAATAACAAGAATGTCAATATTAAAGTCAAACCTTTGAAAAGGGTGCTTAAGCTTATCTACGAAATGATCTTTGTTTGAAACAATCGCATCTAATGTTTAATCAGTTTATTGGCTTAGTATTAAAACATTGATTAAAACATGGATTTAGGTAAAGCAAATAATATTGTACTGTATTGTAACATGACAAATCTTTTCAAGCCCTCACGTCCACTCCAAAATAATATGTTTAATAAAAAAGGAAGGGTTTTTTTCCCCTTTAATATGCAATTATTTCCTGAACATTTCCTGAACGTTTCCAAAAGTCACATGACTAAGGCTTGTTATAATATTTGTTTAAAAAACATGGCTAAGAGGGGGAAAAAAAGGCAGAAGCAAACAGTAAGAGATTCTGCAAAGCACAGACTTAAAGTAAAAAAAAGCAAAAGACTTTTTAATCAAACTCAAGTTGACACAGTTTTAAAGATCTGGTGATCTTTCTGAAGATCTGCTGGCAATCAAGTGCTTTTTTTTTCTGCACTCCCACACAAATAAATCTTCACAATACTTCCACTTTTCAAAAGAAAATGTGTATTTTGCATTGCAGTTATCATTTTGCATAGTAGATCTCATTTCACGTTTATACACAAAAGTTTAAAACATTTGATAAAATAAGACGAGTACATCTTTAAGCACATGTGGAACCAAAATCTAAATATACGTAAATTTCCATGTGTAAATAATGACGCATCTTTGGACCAAAGTCTTGTTAAATTCCAAAGACGGCCTTAAAGCCATGACACGATGTACAATGAAGTTTCTCATGGACGTTACATTTGATACAAAAGTGTCTGAAGTACAACTAGGATTTAAATCTTAGCAAGGTGATCTAATTACATTTTATTAAATTAAATGTTATTTTTATGGCTCTTTTAGACTTTGTCGCAAAGCAACCTTACAGAATTAAAAAATTATGGATGAAATCTTTTAAATTATAAGGAAAAAAAAGTTTCTTAAACTGTCAATTTGTCCCTGGCAGAACCATGTTTAGCAGTGGACCTCCAGGGTCGAGGGTTCGAGTCCCATCCTGGGTCACCGGGTGTGGAGTTTGCATGTTCTCCCTGTGCTTGAGATGTTTTCTTCCGGTTTCCTCCCACAGTCCAAAGCCATGCAGGTCAAACTAATTGCCCATAGTGTGTGTTAGTGTGTGCGGTTTGTGGCTTGCGATGGATTAGCACCACGTCCAGTGTGTTCCCCGCCTAGTGCCCTTAGGCCCCGAGGCTCCAGGCCTCCCGTGACCCTGAATGGTAATAGGCAGTATAGAGAGAGAGTTTGTCCCTGATGAGCATGCTGGAGTGGACAAGAGAAAGATAGTTTAAGAGGACACCATCCTAATTTAAGTGGATTAGGTGGCTAATTTAGGCAAATTAATAATTTCATGCACAAGTAATAGTGAGTTACATTACTCTAATTTTTTTAAAGTAAAGTTTTACACACCGACTGGGCCCACACACATTTTTTGTTACATCAGCTTTTTGGGGACTATTGCTAAGCTACTGTATATGTAGACTGTAGAGCTGAAATGAAGATAAAACTAATCTTGAAGCCGAGCATTTACAGTACAGACAGCAAAAAAAGTTTTTTATTTTTTATTTTTTAATCCCGTGAGTCAGAGTGACAGAGATGATATTTGCCTTGGTCAGTGATAGGTGATACTTAATCTCAAAAATAGGTGCGGTTTTGTGATGCTTGGAACTGACAGACTCGGGGTACGGGCCTACCACAGGGGAAATGTCTATTTAACTTTAGGGTTTACTGTGTTATTACGGCTCACGGGAGGTCTAATAGCGAGAATTAGAATTAGCAGTGCACAGAACCACCTGTCTAAGTATAGGATGGTAGATTAGAGATTGTACTCTACCCATAGTAATGGATTGTCCAGATGTTTGGCCACCACATCGTGGCTTAGAGGTGGCCTAATCGAGCATGTGCTACTGTATATGCTCTCTTACTCATTCTCTACAAACCTGTTCAGGATTGAAGGGGGCCTGGAGAATGTACCAAGGGAACTCAGGGGAGGTACAACCTGAACAGGGTGCCATTCCATCACAACAAGCATGCACACACTAACACACTACGGGCAATTTGGAAATGCCAGTAAGCCTAATCTGCATGTCTTTGAAACTGGAGTACCCGGAGGAAGCACAAAAGCATGGGGAGGGCATGACACTCGGTTTCTTAGCAGTTACCCTATATACGAATATAATGAAATTTTGTGATGCTTATTTTAAAACCCATCAAGTATTTTGTATCATATTTTTTTCCTCATATAACCCATTTTCAGTGTGTCTCTTGAAAAAAATTGAAAAAAATCTTCTTTTTTTTTGTCCACAGGACCCATGGGATATATCACATGTACCAGGAATTCCTTTTTTCACGAGACGCAACCCTCCCAGGAGAGACTACAAAGAGACGAGGATAAGAAAAACAAGGTCTCGCAAAGGAACGGGACAGAGCCTTTACCGCAGCTGCACCCACAAATTCAGCCTCACTACACACTCTGTTATAAAACATGTGGCTTTTCGTTCGGATCTTTCAGTCACGCTACGATTCAAAGGTGAAGCAGAAGCAGAACTCTGAAATGCGACAGAGCGTCAGGTTGTACTGTGAGGAAAAATATTGGAACAGATGTAAGTTATTAGGGGAAAAATAACCCAGAAGTATGAATAACTGGCGATTTGGCATGGTCTGTGTGGATTAGGCGGGGCTGATCTTGATCATACATTGTATAAGTACGTTGATTAAAACTAGCCATTAAAACCTGATTTAAAGGTAAATTTTTTAAGGGGATTTTCCCTGATTTTCTCCCTAATTTAGTCGTGTCCAATTCCTCCCTGTCACTAGGGGGCTCCCACATTAAGCTACTACAACCACTCAGTCGGGAGGGACTAAGACTATCACGTGTTTCCTCCGAACAACGTGAGGCTAGCCGACCACATTGTGAACTGCTTGCATCGTTGGGGGCGGCGTAACACACTCGGGGTACAGCACTATCCGCTTCTTCCGTGTGCGTGAGCTCACAGACGCCCCTGATTGGCTGGAGAACCGTTATTAATGTGGGAGCACGAAGTACCTCTCATCGCTTCCCTCTGAGAGAGCTCGGCCAATCAGCTCTCTCTAGACCTCCGGCTGCGAGAGGTTTATTGTTTTAAAATGTAAGAGGGATTAAATCCATAAAAGGTTAAGTGATGTTTACTGACTATTTATTTAAGATTTTATTAGAAATTATGATTACATGTCTTTTCTAAATGTTTCGATTATTTTTACATGCAAAAATATAAATACTGGTAGTATTTTTGTGTGGCTGGAACGGATTATCTGCATTAACAGTATTTCCTATGGGAAAATGCGTTTCGCAATACGAATTTTTCCAAAACAGATTCGATTTATACAGTATGCCGAGGTACCACTGTAATAAATCTATTCAAATCTATATAAATAAAAAAAGCCTTTCTGTGCTACAGTGTTTAGCGCTGTAGCTACATATTATATACTTTGTTCAGCTCACTTCCATAGATCTATTTGGTTGGTTAAGCAGGAACAGAAGATCTGATAATAAAGAGAATTGCTGAGAAGTCCAAATCCGGGTTGTGCTCGTCCAGTTGACGATTCCTGTTTTACTCTTTATTCTATAGGGGTGTGTCGAGAGAACGGAAATGGGTAGAACAGACAAAAAGGTCAACATGTGTGTGATCTCAAAGACTCACAAAGTGAAGGAAGCAGCGTCCCACTTCGTTATGCGGGTGGGGGTCTGGGTGCAGCAGCTCCTCCACCATGGCCAGAAAGTCTCTGTGCACACACAGGATCTCCTCCAGGTTGGAGAATAACACCTGGTGGGAACACATGGAAGATTTAATGATAATGATACCAAACAGCATGGGTGTGTGTGCATTTTTGTTAATTATTCTTAATATTAGATTCTGCATGCTTTGTTCATTTCATAAAAAGTCAAGACAGGAACATCAGGGGCATCGACCTTAGACTCAGAGATTAGTCTAGACAGCATTTCTGCTCTTGATACTTGATAACCATAACCTCTGGGTGACCCACAACTACATACACACACACTTACATACACACACACCACATCCTACAACACAGATGCTCATGTATGAGCCAAAACAAGCAGGACACACGGATTCCATGTTTATGCCCCAAAGTAAGCAAGCGCTGTGCGTCACTAGCACTTTAAGCCGTGGCCTTGTGACAAACTCTTTAAAATAAACTCCAGCTGCTTCCTGCGTCTTCCTGTCTTTCCACCTTCATGCAAAATTTGACTATTTTCAGCCTGATTTAATTGCACTTGGCAGTGTTTGACCCAGGATGCATCATTTAAAAAAAATCTTGTATATGTAGGAAATCATGGTTTACCTTAACCATCTCCTCTGTGATGTTCTTATCAATTTTAGCCACTGCATACTGGTTTAGGCGATGCAGGAATCCCTGTTTAAAAAAAAAGTTAGTCATATAGAAATATAAAAACAAGCAAATCTGTAAAGATTCAAACTACAAAATTTTATTCATTTTCCACAAAGGTATTGCAAAGGCAAACAGGCACAGCAAAAGCATATTTATTCAATGCTAAGATCTTTCATCGTTTTTTTTTTTTAAATAATAGGATTAAATAATGAAACGACTGAGATTTTATAAGTCGTTTAAAAAAACACTCAAAGTTCAGGAAGTCAGCAAACCAAATAAATCATCTGAGAAAGTCCCAGAATGCTGATAACCAAGTGTTATCTGTTCTCATTTTATCACAGCAAGTAAAACTCCAAGCTTGCTGTTTGATCTACAGAGTGAGGGCGATAAGGTTTGTTTCTTTCCGATTTATAAATCTCACAAATAATATAATAAATTACAGCTATGCTGCAACAATTTTAAATCGTTCTGACTGCAAATGGTAGCGACCCAAAAGAGAACATGATTAGAATTTAAGAATTCTAAGAGGCGGTGGTTTAATGGTCAGCACTGTCGCCTTGCACCTCCAGGGTCCGGGTTCAATTTCCGCCTCGGGGTCTGTGTGTGTAGAGTTTGCATGTTCTCCCCGTGCTTGGTAGGTTTCCATCGGGTACTCCCAGTCCAAAGATTAAGTTAATTGGCGTTCCCAAATTGCCCAAAGTGTGTGAATGTTGACCAGAGGTCCTACCGTGGGAATTAATACAATAGTCCCTAGTTGGACTACGGAGGTTCCTAGATGGATGGAAGGACATTCCTACTTTGGGTAATAATGGTTTGGTTCATAGCAATCAAAGCAACATCATAAAAACATCAGCACTGACCTTTTTTAACCTTTTGTGTATGAGGAAAAAAAAAAAGGTAATGCTAATTTTTTTTTTCATATTTATGGAATAATAAATTGCAATCACCCACGAAACTCCATAAAGGGAGAGGCTCACACTAGTGAAACCTCATGTCCTTAAATGGGGCTTGCGCTAAATCTTCCAATAAAACAGCTCGGCCACTGCTGCTTGCCGACTATAAATAAATACGTGCACTAATTTCTCCACCGTGCACACACGCATACTCACCATACTGTATTATGTGCGGTTCCTGAGATATAGTCAATGCAAGTTTGTTTAACAAGGAGGGCTTTTGGGGAAAAAAGATAAATATCCTATTTTTGTAGTATTTAAATGATGGTTTCTTTTTATTACATTTTGACACCAGGATTTTTCTGCAACCCTTAAAAAAACCTTATGTGGATTTCATGTGGTTTTATAGCGAAAAAAATGCACGTTTTTCTATGACAGCTAGAATAAACAGCTTAAATAGTAAAATATATAAGAAAAATCTATTTAGTTATTCAGTATTCTCACAGTTCTTACCAATTAACGTGACTCCAAAATAATTTCTTTTATATTGCATTGGAGGTGGTAAAATGTGGATGTTCCACTATGATCCTGCAGGTGGCTCTAAATTAGTATTGAACTATTAAAACTATTTACTTAATTTGTTTGAAATTGTAACAAAATCTAAAAGAAAATATATCTATTTAACCAGGATATTTATACAATTGTGATACTTACAAAATCGCAATACAAATTGGATCATCACCTAGGTATCGTGATAATATCGTATCGGGTGATCCCTACTGATTCCCATACCTATTATATAGTGTTTACTAAAGTGCTCTTAAACAATCTTTAAGATTCAAACTTTCTGATAATGGATCTGGATTATAAGGTATTTATCAACCTATTACGAACATGTGCGACTTACAGTAATATGACGGGTCACATTTATAAATACATTTGTAGTCAGTTACCTGAAACTATAAACTCATAGCCTTTGGGGGAAAAATTCTTCACTTGTATCCAACGCTGGACATTCATCATATGCTAATCGAGATCCGTGGATCAGGTACATTTTGAGATATAAAAACATTTGACTAATGTTTCCCTGCTTCAGCCACCCTACAACCCAGTTTAACGACACTGAAGAAAACTAGGCATTTCCTGTTAGCATGTCCGACCCGAGATCTTCTGATTGCGGCTACGCCGTAAACACTTTCTCCAATCTTCGAGGCGATGACGCACCCGGAGCTGATTCCAGTAAACGTACGCGAACGGAATGAGCGAGCGAAGGCTTTCTGGGAGCACGCTAATTACAGAGCGCTGAATCCGCTGATTACAAGTGGCTCACATATTTTAACAATGATTCTGAAATTGGTTCCGAAGGCCCCAAGCTGAGCAAAAGTTATTATACAGTAATAGAATCGCCAGGGCAATGAGTTGACTAAGTAATAAGACTCGCTGTGGTAAACGTTTAGCGTTGATTGCCCTGTGGGAACTGTGCTGTGTGGTAAAGTGGGATCTGATTAGCAAGTCTAATTCTTATACACACACATACTGTATATGTTAGCTGTTTAAAAAAAACAAAAGATTTGGACAAATTGGGATTTATACTGTAAGTGGAGCCTTTTATACCAATTTATGTCATCAAAACCACACATTCAGGTCACGAGCAACCTTTTTTTTTCTTCGAAACTCTAAATGACGAGGGGTGTTCAAGTCAAACCGGGACTTTTGATTACAAGGAGTCATGCAAGGACCTCCCTTTATCTCTGTATATAATCCCCTTCTACACTAATGCACTTATCTCAGCGTTTCGCTACTGCTTGAATACCATCAAGGTAGAAAGTTTCCTCAGTGCGCAGAAGCCACGATCCGACTACCTGCTTCAGCATCCCAGGAGCTCCTTTAATTACCCAAACATGTGAAAATGGCTTGGAGGGAGGTCAGGATTGTACAGGGGATGTGGCAATAACTCCCAGAAGAGTTCCTGAAATGTGCAAGTGGTGTTGGTGAATCATTGTGTGTACAGTTCCCTCACACGGATGTGTCCTTTCCACAAGTTTTCACAAATTATCCATCGATTTTCAAGCACCAGACGTTCCATTCGCTGAATGTTTACAGGAACGACTGTAGTGAGCTACACAGACGTTCTACAGTATAAATGATTGCACTATTGAAATGTTTTACCGCCGCTAAGAGTCTCATCGCTGTACTGTGCTTGAAGTCTTCTGTAGATATCAATTGTTTTTTTTTACGCCTTAATTTGAAAGAGATTTCTTCACAAGTCCTGGTTTGACTTTGAACGCCCTTCTTGCACCGTAGGCAGAAATATTTTAATGAAATCAGGAACTTTCTCCAGAAATCCAGGTGCTCTTGGCACGTTGGTGCATAAACTGCAGCAATCACAACAGATTCTAGTTTCTGAGCCATAACGCTGTTTCAAAGAACTCTTTCAAAGAACCCAGGATTTTAAGGCCCAACACTGTCCCAGATCCAAATTTTAGTTCCTGGGCCGGAACACAACCCAGTATTAAAACAGCAGTGTTTCTTTTACTACCTCTTTTACCTTGAATTTCCTTTGCAGATCGGACAGTTATCGTTGCATCTTCCTAACCAATCCATCCTTCACATCTTTTTCTTTCATACTGCAGCTACAAGTCACATCATCCTGTTCTCTCATATATTTTTGTGAGACAGCAGGAAATATGGATTAAGCTTGTATAGTCTGAGCATTGTCTTCAATTGTGTGCGAACCCCTACAATAATGATGGCCAACCCTGGTCCTGGAGCACCCCTACCCTGCCTTGTCCTGCCCTGCCCTGTTTTCTCAGCTCCCAGCACACCTGATTCAGCTCATTAACAGACATACATATTTGTGTTGTAGGGTAGGGGGTTGTCCAGGACTTGGGTTAGAATCCACTGTTAGAAGCAGTTGAGGACTGAAGATGCTTGAGTTGCTGTGTAGCTTGTTTCAAGTATTAACAATGGGAAACGAAATAAAGAAAATGTGCAAAGAATCAAAAACACTGACCAGGAGGCAAGGGTTTGCATGGAATTGACACTTTTCCATTTGTTCACTATGTTACATGACTACTGAGAAACCCCCTGGAATACAAACTTCACACCACTGTTAAGCGTTCTCAATGTTCAGTTCTTGTTAACTTCCTTAGCACTAGTTAAGCAACACCCAAGTTGAAACGTACAGTACAATTAGTCTTTCAGGTTCAATATCTCCTCTAAAAGCAGCACTGCACCGATGGAAGCAGCTGCACAATGTTTGCAAGGGAATATGATATAATCAGTGAGACTAGAGCCATAATCTGAAGACCATGGTGGAACCGAGCACCAGTTTCCTGTCTGTCTGTCTGTCTGTTTGTGGATCTCCAAAGAGGGACCATGAACATGAGAGCACTAACAAGAAACACATGCTCCCAAATAGCGTTCATATACAGACAGTTGAAAGCCGATTTCCATGACCGGATGTGCTTTGTTCAGGAAACTCTACTTGTCTGAGACGAGCACAATCAGAAGCAGGCGTCTTTGCAATCAACTCACCAGGATAGTTTTGGAGCATGGGACAGGAAACGATGGGACTTTCAACAGCTTGCTGGAAATCCCAGTCTGGCTTACATATGATAATAGATTTCATTAGAGACCGAGGCTGAGACTGTCGAGTTTTATCTACAGTCATAGACATGAGACACAGCTGCTCCTAAACGATTGAGGTCTTGAAGAGGACTCAGGCTAGAATGGTACTGTACTTTAGGTACGGTCCAAAACTAAACAAAATGAGGAGAAAAAAAAAACAATGTGTGCTTTCTCGAAGAGGCCTTGAGTAAAGCACCTTATGGGCATCCTGTCCTGGCAGACTTTGCAAATAGTTTAGTCTTCATATACACACACACACACACACACACAGAAATGCTTCACTTGGCTATGTTTGAGCAGGAAATCCAGGATTTATTATACACAGGCCAGACGATTGATTGCCCCGAAACTCTGTAGCATTTCTCTGATCATAGTTGAATCTCAACATAATATTTTTACCATGCCTGGAAAAATGGTGTTCATGCAAAACCTGGCTTTCTTTAATCGTCACGTGTTCTAGCACCTGCAGCAGTGATGAATGCAAGAAACCTGGCAGGAATTTTGGTTGTCAAAATGTTGTGGGGGTGTTATTTTGGCAACGCTATGGTTATTTTTTTTGACTTTGAAGAAATTATTTTGGAACAACATTGACTATTCAATTCAATTCAATTTTATTTGTATGGCACTTTTAACAATGGCCATTGTCGGAAAGCAGCTTTACGGAATCAAAAGAAAATTATGGAAACACGTATGAAATGTGTGAGAAAATATGCATGAATCAAAATGAACAAGCCAAGGGTGACGGTGCTAAGGGAAAAACTCCCTAAGATGGAAGAAAACTTGAGAGGAACCCATCCTCATTGGGGTGATAATGGATAGTAGGGATTGTTTTGTTAAGCAGCTGGAAGTTCAATATAACAGAAAAAGTTGAGAAGACTATATGATGATGGAATAACGTTGAACAAATGCCCCTAACTTAAAGTGGCAAAAAAACTAACTATATTAATTCCAAACCTAACCAATGGAGACATGCATCCCTAGAAACATGCTGCTGATGTTAATGAATGCATGTACGGAACATCGAGTGCCACTACCACCGTGTATCAGGTAGAGTAATTTGGAAGCTGAGATTAACCTCATGGTAATATTTCTGAAAGAAAATTCATCGTTACAACTCTAAGAGATGCATGATGGTGTAGTGGTTAGAACTGTTCCCTCGCACCTTCCAGGTTCGGTTTCCGGCCAGGTTCGATTCCCGTCTCTGTGTGCATGGAGTTTGCATCTTCTCTCCATGCTTGTTGGGTTTCCTTCCATAGTCAATAGACATGCAGATTAGGCTAACTGGCATTTCCAAATTGCCCAATGAGTGTGTATGTGCCCTGCGATGGATTGGCACCCTGTCCAGGGTGTACAGTACCTCTCCTCGTGTCCCAAGTCTCCTGGGATAGGCTCCAGGCCCCCTGTGACCCTGTATACTGGATTAAGCGGTATAGACGATGAGTGAGTGAGAGTGAATGATCTGTATCCCAACCAAGTGTCTTGCCATAAGTAAATTACAACAGTATAAAGTTTTTTCTTTCCGCTATACATCACATTGGTTTGTCTGCCCATGTCAGCATCACGATTAAGGGTAGAAAATTCAGGTTGGTTAGTCCCCTACCAATTAAAACGCGCCTCAACATTTCTGCTGTCCAGTCTCCAATCTAGCTTTCCAAGAAACAATCAATTCTTGCCCCTATACAGTATATGCACAGTATACTACTGTATATACAGTGTAGATTAGGCAATTCCTGACAAGATTCCTTAAGTACACAAATATGATGCTGGTGTGTTATTCAATAACTGTCCACCCTAAACCCTGTCGGGAAAATGTCCCCATGTTATACAACACATCTCCAGCACACCGACATCTCGTCCATTCCAAGGTCATGATATCATAATAACCGGAAGGTCTCGTGCTCCTGCACTTGTTATCTGGGTCTCTCTCTAAGAAAACAAAAGAGACAGTGAATGGAACGCACAAAAAACAACACATAGTGTTCCCTTCCTGACACAACAACATCCACCGAACATGACAAAGGTGAGTTCATTAAAGCAGATCCATGTGTACTGTACAACAAATCACAATAGATTTATGTCTAATGTATGTATATAAGGTTTATTCATCCCTACTTTTGATTCATATACTGTCTCTGATTAGCAGCTGGTACCTGATTCGGGTCCAGTGCTGTATAGACCTTTTAAACTTTAGGAATTAAAAATGTGTTATTGTGCTTAGAGCAGGAAGTATGAGAAATAATTATCTGTAAAAAAAAAATAAATTAAGAATGTTCCCCATCGCTTATGCAAAAGATTTTAGGAAAGACTTTGAGGCCAGGATTTGAGGTCAATACAAGTTCAACACCTGGGATATAAAGTATCCTATTACTATAGTGGCGTGCATAAGTATTGCCCCCCCCCCCCCCCCCTTTTTTGTAGGGACTGAAACAAACGTCATTTAGATTGGGGATCTACACAAAAGTTGAAATGTTGTGATTGCATAAGTATTCCATCCCTATTGCTGTGTTGTTTTCATTCCTAAGAATGTTTCATGAGATGGTTTTAAATAAGATTTTCTGTTTATCAGTAAGGTGCAAATGGTTTTGGTGAATGTTGGGCAATCGATTTTATGCCATCATTCGAGAGAAATTTCATCTCAAGTCCTGTCTTGACTCGAACGCCCCTTGCTTATTGAAAAACAAATCCCATCCCGAAATATCTCATAAAAAATAATAATAATCCAGATTTTGTTTGCTAAATCTAATAAAAATGAGCCATACCAACCCTACATTGCCTTCCACTGCTCTTAGTAAATTCATGAATTCTCTGCATTATCATATTGCCACCTGATTGGCCCCTGCCAGTCACATGATCAGTAAATACTCGGATACCCTTTACAAGAAAAACAACACCAGTCTCACTCACTCACTCATCGTCTATACCGCTTTATCCTGCGCACAGGGTCGCTGGGGGTCTGGAGCCTATCCCTGGAGGCTTAGCAAGTTGAAATGACTTTGTTATGCTTGGTGGTAAGAGGTAAAAAATGATGTTTTTTGGTCATTTAAAACCTTACAGAGATAGCCATTTCAGTCTTATCAAATCCGTGGAGTTTGAAAGAGGAGCAACAACCAGACAAGTGTGTGTGTATAAGTAGCCGAAGCATGTCCTCATTCTGAATACTAAAGCTGTAAAAATCGAAATGAGGTCTTGAACTCTTATATATATATATAAAAAAAAATAAAAATCACAAAAAGTACGGGTTGTTTGGTGCGAGGTTTCAGTTTTGTGATCTGTAGTGAGAAGACACATTTGTCCTAGCGCCCAGTCTCTCCTAAGTAGGTTAAAACCTGCCGAAATGTAAAACGACTGCAAAACAAAGGACATTCATTCAGTCACTCGCAGACAAAACAGGATGAAAGCCACATGTTTGCGACTCCTTCAAGAGAGACGAACAGCAGGTGACCGTCCACAATCCTGTCATTAGGCAGAAAGTCCTTGTGTGAGTTAAGGCAGAGATGGAAAATCTGTGCATTGTATGTGTGTGTGTGTGTGTGTGTGTGTGTGTATCTCCCAAGCACACCAACAGTTTAAAGAATGAAATATTCCAATCTTGGCTGGGTTTGGCTTATGGATGTACAGTTGTGAGATTTCCTCACACGCCTGCCCTCGACAGGAAACTGGTGTTGATTTTCTTCCCGTGGAGGAAAAACTTCATTAATCAGCCTTATTACTGCACTGCCTCAACTGTCTGGATATACTGTACACACCACCATTATAGTAGCTACATCAGGACGCTATCAGGCTGGTGAGGCTTATCATATAAAAGATGTACCGAGACAGTGTCGTCTTTCAGCGCCAATCTTTTAGCGAACATACCGGGACTTGTCTCGGCGCAGTCGTATCCACAGTCCTGGGAAATGTCCACAGCAAGGACACAGTTCTGATCACGCTCAACCTGTCCTTGGATATAACAAAAACCCATTCGCAGATGTTCTTCATCCTCAATCCTTGGTGGCTCTTACAGTATAATGATATATGCATGTGTATGACGTCCTCTTATTCGAAACATGTTGTAAAGAAAACCGTCTAGTGCTAGTAAAATGCTATAGCTGTTGTCACCAGGGAGGACAATAAAGAAGTCAATCACATACTGTAGAGGAAAATTAGTGCTGTGTCGGAATAATAGGAAATCTACAGTACAGTACAGTACATTAATGACTACAATAGTAATGAGGATTTCTTTCTCTTGAAGAAATTATATTCTGTCTGGTCTACTGGCTCCTCAGCCGCGACTGAGTGTTTGAACAAAGGAAGCGATTTGGGTCTGTACGATGGCCTGAATTTCAATTCTGTCTCACAGTCGTGTCCTTTTTCAAAGCCTTTGTAGCGGAAAGAAACATGGATTCAGGAGCATAATGCGTTTTAATTACACCAGCTCCAATTACCAGCTCTTTAAAGCACCGTTAATGATCAACAAATGCGGCGAATAATAGAACTCGGTGCAAACATCCTACTGAATATGCATCAGTGTTGGACTCTATATTTACTCCAAAGCTGATTATGCAATTCTGAGATTGCCTAGGGCCTGGATCGTGATCACGCTGACTAAGCTGGACTTTCCAAGTTCCAAGCCTTAGTCAGTCCTTTACCAGAACATTGTCACTGTCATTACTGTGCTGCTGATTAGAACCGCGGTAACTATGAATGAGCCACTATTCCCGGAACAACCGCTACGAATGTCTGAATTTCCTTTGAACCGCTTCCCTTAATTATTTCCCCCAATCCCTGTCACAAAATTGGTTGCTGCAAGTTGTGAAAGAAGACCAAGAACTTTTTTTTTTTTCTTTGTAAGTCCTTAGAGACAGGCCTGAATGGGAATGAAAAGGGGACTGGCCAGAAAAGGACCCCTTCGAAGGGCTCTGGGCTGAATGCCACCTTTGTATGAAGGAAGAAACAGTGGCCTTTGCTAACCCGTCCAGCGCGCCAGGCTCTGTCATCTAGACCTTCCTGGCTGAAAGAGCACAGACTAGCGAAAGAGACATGCGGATGGCACCCTGCAAGTCCGCCAAAACCAGAAATCGAATTTGATGAGCTATATGACTGATTTGTTTTGGATCCATCCTGCACCATCAGTCAGTAGGTTTTGTCTACCAGAAATGAAGAACACATTTGGAGAACACATTTGGATAATCACTGGATTTTTGAACCTGTTCTTGTCATCACTACCACTCGGTTGAGATATGCTATGATAAACAAAAATTTTTATTTAAGAATGATGTCTTTAAATACTGTAGTAGACCTTGTCCTTTTATTAGCTTGTTAGCATATCATGAGAAATAAAACAGATCTAATGCCCTAAAACAGTTCTACTGTTGCATCCCAACACAAATATTATTATTTTAAAAATAGATTGATACTTTTACCATGACACGTTATCTCAACCATTTGGTAGAGGCTTATACAATAGTTAAAAATAGGCATAAAATGAGCATAAAATAAGCATGAAATAAATGACCGCCTGAAGCAAATAAAAAATGCCAAGAAAATTCATTTTCTTTTCTTTCTTTTTTTTCCGAGGATGTTAAAGGGTTAACGTGAAATTTGTCAAAAATATTGAGTCAGCTTATGAATTACAAGGATAGACATCTAGAGGTTTGATATAGTAAAGGTATTACGGCGGATGGACAAATTGGTATTCTTTTTTTGAGCCTGCCAGCCGAGTATTAAAGCCCATTTCACGTAGCATGGAAACTTCACAAGTGGCCATTGATGCCTCTCTACGTGCACACCTGCCTCAAGGAAGGGCAGCTGGATTGAGAGGGCACATAGGCATCCTATTCATTCTTCAGCATAATGATGCATTTACATATGCATCATTTAGTCCATTTCAATGGAAACCTGGTGCATTTCTTTCCTCGCTATGGTTCATGAAAGCAAGTGCAGACACGTGAACAAATTCCAGCACTGACCAAAACATCCACGAATGCCTGGGCGAGTGAAATCGAACTCGAATGCAGTCAAAAAGTGATTAAATTCTAACTTGGCCCAAATGCAGGATGTTAACGATACATGCATTGTATTCAGGTAAGCCACAATTGCATCACAATAATAACTCAGGTGAACACTTTTTTTTTTTTTTTGAATTCTTCAAAAGTCTGACCAACAAATGAAACAGTTGCACTGTGTTTCATTTGATTACAGGTATAAGCACAAAAAAAAAAAAAAGACCCAATTTGATCTGGTTCGGACTGTGTTCACACTTGTACTGACGTGGCTAGGACTTTTTTCACTCTCCAAATACTGCCTCTGAACGTTCTCTGGTAGTTGGAGTTATCATTATTAGATAATAGGAGCAAAGCAGATTTTTACAATTTACATATTTTTCATCCGTGATGCATTCACATTGCAATCAAATTGCACCAGGTGAACCAAATTCCAATCAAACTGCACCGTGCAGTCCGTTTGGAAGTGGACCGAGACCCACATTTTCAATATGTCCCAGTCTGCTTGGTTGGTGCGCACCTAGGTACGGATGGCTGCGTTTACACTTTTTCAACAGCAGAACAACTGCACCAGTTTTATTTTACAGTGTGAACACACCCTAAAAGATGTGGCTTTAGAAGTCTGGCATCCAAGCAGTCCACCAAATATCATTAGACCTCGATGATACTTCTTGAAAGTGTTTATGAAAACTTTGATTTACAAACGCGTTCTGATTCATTCAATAAATTGTTTTGCTCCGTTGCCAAAGCTCTGGAACGGAGCGACAGCACAGGAAGAACAGAGCACAATGTAAAGCAGGGGAGGGCCAGGAAGGAAGGAAATCCTGCTCGCCATGAAACAAAAGCAAAAGGAACTCGCCGACTCGAGCGCGCTGAAAGCTCTCACTAGCCGGTCGAATTCACAAACCTGACACCCAACCAGCGGCTAAACGCTGCCGGCGTAAAATGTGTAAAATGTGCAATTATGAAAAGAAGGATCCGTACCAAACCAATTTTTTTTTTATTATTATTATGATTGATTGTTTTTGTTTTAGACTGTTTGTTTTGGATTTTGTTATGACTGATTGTCCCAGATCAAACGTAGATCAAAAGCTACAAAACTACAAAGAGTATCAATCAGGATTCAAATTTGTTTTCATGTGAAATTTAACAATACCCGAATGATGAGAAGAAGTCAGACATTTAAAAACAAATAAGACAGTGACCGGGGAAAGCGACATCGGGCTAAATGAGAGTGGTGGGTCTGAATAGCTGGCTTTGTACAGAAGCTCTTTGTGTCTGTAGCTTGCGGGGAAGATACACAGTCTGCTATGTGACAAGAATCTTAAAATCAAAGTCAAAGAGCTTCTGAACATTTTTCTGCGGAATAGACTAGACTAGAAGAGATTGTGAGAAAAATGCACAACACGGAGGCAGGGCGTTGCTAAGTAGCATTTCCGACTTAAACGAGTCCCCCTAGGGTTTAAAAGGAAAAGTAGGCATATTACAGAGACAAGAATTGAATTAAATCCGATCCTCAGCGTAGCCGGCATTAAACTATCACTTCTCGTCAATACTGTGAGTGAAAAAGGGGAAAAAAGAAAAAAACTGACGGCGAAACAGTAGCGTGTCAGGACTAGCTAGTTTTTGATTGACACTGGTGAAGGTGAGGTTCGCAGGAAGGGCTCGTCTCCTTTCCAATTACAGCTGACAGACTTTCCACTGCCTCTGACAAATTACTGAGATGACCATGAACTCTTCACAACAGTTTCTTTAGAATGCAGAAAGCAGATTCTGACAGCAGAAATCACAGCCACGTTGAATAGTGAAAGCTTGAGCATTTCTACAGGACATGCGTAATGTGACGAGATAATAATTGGGATTAACAGCTGCGTGTCCATAAGAAAAGCGCTTGTTAGTGAGACTAGTCAGGGAAAAAAAAAAGGATGGGGTTTGCTACGGAGCATAAAGATTAGACTTGGAGGAATGGGAAAAGGAAAGAAGAAGAACGGGCGCTGTACCAGCCTCTGGAGGCAGTGTTATGATCTGGGGTTGCTCAGGTCGCTCAGGTCTACGCTCAGCAACGTAATATGGCAATGAAATGAAGTCAGCTGACAACCTGAAGGTACTGAAAGAGTCGAAGCATGAAGATTCGTTGTCACATATAAACTAGACCTGATTTTGTAATCAAAGCTAAAGGTGGACAAACAAAATATATTTTTGGCAAATCAGTTTTGAAAAAGCTATAAAGGTGGAGCAAGTGGTTATTATTATTATTATTATTATTATTATTATTATAAAATTAAGTTCAGCCTTTATTCATCACTTGTTAGTAGGCTGGGGTCAGAGCGCAGGGTCAGATATTATATGGCGCCCTTGGAGCAGAAAGGGTTAAAGGCCTTGCTCAAGGGCCCAACAGCAGCACCCTGGCAGAGCTGGGGCTCAAACCAACAACCCAGTCATCAGTAATTCAGAACCTTAACACACTGAGCCAACTCCGCCCCATGAAAGTGTCAGGGGAGAGTGCAACCGCGGGCCCGCTCTATCAGAAATAATGCAACTGAGATTCCCATTATCGTGGAATTTGCAAGGTTTAGCACAGACTGAACGAAACGGCAGAGCCTCGCCTTGAGCGAACCACTTTCTTGATCATGGTATCACCCCTGCCAGGTAATTTATATTATTAGTAGTAGTAGTACTACATTTTACATGGTCTTTAAAAAACAGAAAAAAAAGAAAAAAAATTTGATTAACCCTATATAGTACATGCATAAAAAAAACCTGATTTCTAAGCCAAAGTCCAGGTCTCTTTACTCACAGACTCAAAGTGGGAATCCAACCCCCAACCCTGGAGGAGCTTAGAACACAGTGCTACCTACTACACCACCATGCTGCCCATGATTACAAGAAGATGTTTTGTGCAATTTGCAATCATGAAAAATGGAAGAATAGTTATTAACTATTAGTAATAGTTAGTTACTATAGCTATAAGTCAAATGCATAACATGAATTAAGTGCATTTTACATATACTGTATGCTCAGTCAATAAAAGTTTATTTTAAAATAATAATCGCACTGTTATCTGAGTGATATTAAATGAACAAATTATTATTATTATTATTCATTTCTTATTTTATTCCACAACATAACCTGTACATATTCCTATAGGCCTGTGTTAATGGAAAGTCCTTAAATCAAGGCTACTGTTACAGAAACAGCAGGAGTGAGGATTAACTGCCAAGAAGGGGTCAAAGGTGGGGGTGGGGTGACCACCCCCCACAGGAGAAGGGGCATTACTGGGGTCAGGGCTTGCTCCCAGTATGCATACCCCATTTGGCTCCAGTTCTCCTCACATGCTTGAGCGAAAAACCACAATAAGTCTAGTTGCCCCTGTAATAAACAAACCCCAGTGCACGAAGAAGGCTGAAACGTGTGTCCGGGTCTCTTAGAGACCTCTATCTCTCAATTTCAGTTTTAATAAAATCTTTAATGTGTTACAGTTTACTACTTCTCTCCTTTGCCTTTTATATCGAACCCAAACTTGCACTTTTTTTTTACATGAACATGCTATATATAAAAATACAATACTGAGGTCTAGGCGTCTGTATTTTTGGATATTTTTTTTCACTCCCACATGAAGCCTCAGAATCAACATAGAATCAGCAACATCCTGATAATGTGGTGGCGGAATCTGGCCTACTATGCAGAAAAAAAATGATAAGACAAGTCAGCATGACAATGATGATAATGATGATGAAGATGATGGTGGTTGTGGTTTTGAGTTGACCTCAAACCAGAGCTCAGTATAAACGCCATATAATTAATTATCTATTATGATACAACACACGCCTCTATAAGCAAAAGTATGTGGACACTTGTGCATAACACTCCTTGAGATTTAATCCTTGCTTTGCTCTTATCATAACCTACATTCTTCTGGAAAGGTTTTCGACTTGATTTCAGAGTGCAGCTGCGCAGATTCATGCTCATTTAGTAACAAGAGCATTTCGAGGCACTGAATAGCTGAGGTTGGGTGAGGAGGTCTGAAATACAATAGACATTCCATTTGAGGGTTAAAGTCAGGGCTGTGTGTGTGCAAGACAGAGGCTTGGGTTTTCAGATCCAAGCTTGGTAAACCATTGCTGTGTTTGTGGTGTTTTGTGAGAGGTAATAAAATACTACTACTAATGTGCAAAGTGAAAAATAACTATAGGTACTATATTTATAACCATAGCTCTTTTTTTTTTCTATAGAAAATGAAAACAATCATGCAACATTTTGAACTGAAATTTTAGCACATTAGTGATAAGGTAACTGGCTTAGTGGTTGCCCTAGATTGCCCATGCACCATCGCCTTGCAACTTCAAGGTCCAGGGCTTGATGCCCACCTCAAGGTCTGTGTGCATGGAGTTTGCATGTTCTCTCTGTGCTTGGTTCTTTTCCTCCGGGTACTCAAGTATCCTCCCAAAGACATGCAGATTAAGCTAACTGGCGTTTCCAAATTGCCCATAGTGTGGAAATATGTGTTTGAATGTTGACCAGAGATCCTACTGTACCATAGGTGTAAAATGGGAATAAATGCAATGGTCACCATTGGCCTCCTTGGTCCTTAGTTGGACTACAGAGGTTCTTGGTTGGATGGATGGATGGATGGATGGATGGATGGATGGATGGGAGTGATAAGACTAATGTTTATGATTACCTTCTCGAAACAGTGATTAGTATGGGCAGTGTTATAGTTTTAACAAAGTTTTCATTCTGGATATTAATTCTGGATATTACGTTTCCATGCACAATTAAGTTAAGGCTCGAATATACCTATACTGTATATTTCATTGGACTACTGTCCTTGTCCTATTATACGAGAGCACCAGATGAATTGATTTATTGACTGAAGTACTGCACTGTACTGTACACTATGTCCGACTCCTCTATGATGGGTAGTGATATACTCCCTTTCAGCGTGTTAGCACTGTATTCCTGGTTGACCTATTACATCACAGACCAAAACAATTGACAAACAAGAAAAACCAGTAGTATGTTAAGCGATCAAACCATATACAAGTTAATATATCATACATGCTTGTAAGCTTTACTTTTTGTGCAAAATGAGATACATGTTATCCCTCTGTTCGATTAAATTAAGATTTAGATTCAGTTATATGTCTTATGTACCTTACAGCACAGTGAAATTTTTTTCGCATATCCCAGTTGGGGTCAAAGCGCAGGGTAATCCATTATACAGCGCCCCTGAAGCAGATAGGGTTAAGGGCCTTGCTCAAGGGCCCAACAGTCCCAGCCACTGAACGCAGTGCCGGTCTCAGGCCCAAATAAAATGGGAAGGTTGTGTCAGGAAGGGCATCTGGTGTAAGACCTATGCCAAGTTTCATGCAGATTGGATGGTCCGCAGTGACAACCCCTTGGCAGGTACAGCTGAAAGACTAACAACAACTGAAGGGCCTAACAGTGTCAAATTGTCTGTGCTGGATTTCTCACATGAGAAGCAAACGAGGCTGTGCATTAATGTAGGCAGACTTGTCATATTTATTTATTTGCACATGCTGTTAATCTATGAAAAAAACTAAAAAGCTCTAAAATGCTTTCATTTAAATGCTCCAAAGGATTTTAGCCTGGAGGCTCGTATAACATGGAGGCTCGTATAACACTCAGATCTGGGTCCAGTGTCCCTAAAGCCTCACAGCGTTAAGTGTCGTGTTGATGAGAAAGATCGTTTATACTGATCTTTTATGATCATTTTATGACGACATTGTAAACAGAGAGCAATCTATAACATTTATCTCTGTCCACGGTGCATCCAATTAAAATACAGGGCTAATATGAATATATATGTTTTTCCTGGGGAAAGGAATACGTCTCACTTGAGACCCAAAGGGGTTGTATACCTTAACGGAGTGCAGAGCCCCAACAGGAAAATAAAGCCAATTTCAGTTTTATGGTGCCACAATTTCAGTTTTACGAGTTTCATTATCAAGGTTTAAAAACATGACATTGGGTGGCCGATCCTTCAAGCCACAGGCCATTGCACAGCAAAATGTCGCACAGGGACTAGTTAATCCAGCCTGGGCTCAGAGGAACACCCTGAACTCTTAGAATATGTTTTGCTACTGAAACTAAGACATTTAACAGATTTCCTTTACTCTTTCCAGACTTGATTTTTAACCCACTTATGCACTTCATGAAATCAATGATGTAAATAAGTATTAGAGCAGATCACCAGAAAGGTGTTCCAGTATTATAAATATAATAGTGTTTTAAAGATTGTCACTTATACATAAGACTGTCAGGATTCTTGGCTTCCAGCTATCTAAAATAATCAACTTTTGAACAGCTCCCGTTATCAAGATGAACAGTTACATAAGACATTCAAGGGAAATTGCAGAGACAGGCCTTTAGGACGTTTCCTTTTTCTGGGAACCAGAGCCAAACTCACATTTCGCTCATCTTTTAGTTAATGTGTTTCTAAAGATTCTCCAAGACATACTGATACAGTACCTTAACCAGGTCTAACCAGCAATCCTAATCTCAGCAATCCTAATCTCAGTACAGCGATCCGTATTTAAGGTACACATCATGCCTGACACGGAGTCTGGAATTCCTGACCTCTTAAGAATTCCTTTACCAGGATATATTTTTTCATGAGAGAAGGCACCAAGCCCAGGCTCTCGCGTCAGAGCCCCCTCTGGCAGTTTCTCCATGCCTGTCTACCAGGAGCCAAACTGTCTACCACAGACCCCCTCCACCCAAAACCTAACAAACACAACTGCCCTCTGTTCAACATGGCACAGATGCCCTGATACCTCCAGGCGACAAAAAGACCCAAGTCAGTCATTGATCTCTGACGGTCGACCTCGACAGGCCTTCGGGGCTTACTCTTAAGGTGCTCTGATGATCAGAAACAAAGTCTGGTTAAGTGTGTCGGCGTAACTAATGGAGATGAGCTGTGAAAAACGAACAATTGGGACCTGAGTGGAGACTTTGATCCTTGGTGCCTTGGAAGATGTTTCAGTAGGGGTTTTGACTTCTGTATTAGAGGGGGAAAAATCTATCCTGAAGTAGCAGCACATAAATATTTAACATTTGACAAATAGCTGATAATTGTGCCATTGGGATCTCATCTCGACAGTGATGAAGCACCGTTTTAGTCCTTAAGTTGTTAACACAGCTAGGACATTGGTCATCTCACAGACTGCTGATTAACCTAGCTTCTGGTATAATTTCTGGGAAACATAACATTACACAGTAAACAGCTTTATTGCGTTCTAAAACCATCCAATGTTCAAACCACTCCATGGTAGTGATGGATCATTCATGAACGATCCGTTCTTTTTGAACGAGTCTTTAATGTGACTAAGAAGAACGAGTAGTCTCAGAGAGTAATTCGTTCATTTTCTACTGGGTGCGCATACGCGAAGCATCGTGAGATGTGTTTTGTGTCTGTTTATTGAAAATGTTCAAACATTAAATTTTACTTCTGATCAAAATAAAGAAATGAACTAAATGACTCAAAAAAGATCAGTTCATTTTGATGAACGAGATTCAAAAAACGAGTAACTAAAATGATTAAAACTTCGCACACATGGCTCCTACGTTGATTTTATTCTACTCTACATGCAAACAAATTCCGTTCCGAGAGCTCGTTTGTAAGTCCAATTTGTTTGTAAGTCCAACAAACATTTTTTACATACAACTGGCTATACACAGTATATTACAGTACAGTGTTCTTTAGAATTGTGCCGATGGTTGAACGATTCATGTTAAAAGAATCTTTTTTCCTCACTCCATTCCAAAATAAATTATTATTTTCACTTTTGTCTCCAATTCAGCTTCATCGCCACTGCTTTTGTACCCCAGATATGTGATCTAACGTTCGTGATTGAACATAAGAGAATGCATGTTCATATCTTTAAAAGTTTGTCATTTGAATGTTTGTATGTAGGGGACTTACTTTACTAATATGAAACTGAACATTGCCATTCTTCTTGTTAATTAGAAATCATAACTGTGACATCATAGCAGTGAACAAGCACTCTATTAAGGTTTTACCAATGTTAAGTGAAAAATTAAATCTTCGGGGTTTAAACGTCAGGATTGAAAACAAACGTGGACCCCTGAGCAAAGTCCTTAAACCAGATACACTCAACCCCCATGCATGCGGAAACCCACCGGGATTAGAGAAGCAAATCACTAGTGAAAGGTTACTTTAACAAAAATGGAAGCATCCTAGAAGTTTAATAAATGCGCTAATTCCCCAGGGTGACATGTTAGGGAATATTTCCAGCTCATTAAAATAAAGTCAGACGCTCTCTGTGGGCGGAATCAGATGATTTCTAAGAAAAGCGGTTGTTGCATTTTGTCCGAACGAAAACAATCACCCCCACCCCACCCCACCCTACCCCGTACCTACATTAAAACCATCTGTGTCAGAGGCTCCGGCCGAGGAATGCGCACATACATATGGTGTGGGAAACAACTCTCCTAACGACATACAGCACAGTGCCCTTAGCCCTCCTCTAAAGCACAATTACCAATGTTTACGATGTTAACTGATGGGGGGGAAAAATAGATTTTCAAAATTTCTGGCTGTATTTTCAATAGTTTCACTATTGCATGGTAGTCAGTGCATACCTGACCTTACATGAGTAAATGAATAATCTTATGGAGTCGATTTCCTTATCCCAGGCACGGAAATTACTCTTATTGTCTCAGACACGCAGCAGCATTTTTTTAAACCCCATTTCCTCTTCTTCCTGCCTTTGAGTCTCCCTGTTTATTCCATAATACCATTAAGCTTGTGCTATTCTTCCAGTCGCGGAGGCAATTTAAGCCTGGGGCTATACAATAGCGTTAATGCGGTAAAGGAAGCAGTGACAGTCCAGGTGTTTGTAATCCAAATTCTACCTGTTAACGCTGCCGTGCTGCCTTTAGCTCTCGGCACATGTTCATGTTACACGTATTTGCTTTTACGAGATGTCAAGCTTTGAATAAAGGCATACTCAAAAACAGATAAGAGAGAGCTTATAAGTTTGTACTTCAGCAACCTCAATAAATGCAACAGTTGGGTTAAGCCCATCTTCTCGTAACGATATTGAGAGATGACTATAAGGTTTTTGTTAATTAGATCATTTAATGTTAATTTTTTTCATACTTAATAACACGTCTACATGCAAAAAGATTGTTTAGATCGTACAGTAATGTTTGGGCAAGTAACTCCTCCACTTTCTTCCGTTAGAAAGAAGTTCTGGACTAATGATACCTCGGTGAATATGATTCCCATGACCATAAGGCTTTGAGTTGAAATTGCAGAAAACAACTTGAATGGCTCCAAGCTCTAAAATTAAACAACTTAAGTTCCTCAAACGTTCCTTAGATGATTGCGAAGGAACCATTAATGAAAGGTTCTACTTCGTCCCATCAAATGTCACAAAACATATACCTATTCAGATTATACATGCCATAATGGCTAAAGGAAAGAACTTCATTTAGTTTTATTGCTCTTAGAGTTTATCTGGATTACATACGGATGTCCAAACTACAGATTAAACAGCTTAACTCATTGTAATATCACTTGTAAAAGCCTGTGAAAGCTTTAACGAGGTGAATTCATGATATAACTGATGCTGGTGCTAATATAACTGATATAAATGAGAAGGAATTGGTTTTGATCTGCATGTCTGGTTTGCATTTAGAAAGTCGGTTTTAGAAAATAATAAATTGAGTCAGAAGGTGTTGATTAATTTCCTATAACATCAGCTCTGACAATGGTAGTGTGCTTGTTTTTATAGAATTATAGACTATATAATTTATACTATATATAAATAAATGATTATTCTTTCATGGTGTATAAGGAATAGACTCTATGGGGCATGCCGTTCTAGAAAAATAATCAACCTTTGGGTTGAAGAAAGCACCTGACAAACAGGTTTAAGTGGTACAGGAGAAAAGAAGTGGGAAAGTTAGTTAGGGGTAATACTGTAGGTAATAATAAAAAATGTTTTTTTTTTATGTGTTTGTGATGTACATTATATGCAATCTATTTGTTTTGTTATATATTTGGGATGTTTAGGTGATAGATAGATATAGCTAGGCTTAATATCGCCATACCGAGAGGAAGTGCAGGGTCTCCACATAATCCCGCTCAGTGTGCAGCAGCTCCCTGAGCACGCAAACGCGCAGGCGCAGCTGCTTCTCCACATCCTTCCCGCTCTGGTCTTTACTCTCCTCACTCATTTCACTCCTGTCTTCTTTTCGTTCTCCTCCGGTTAAAAATAACGATCTCCTCCGCAGTACCCTTCGGAAACAAAAGACCTTCACAAAAAGTTTAGTCACTCGAGTTGCCCTGGGTCCAGAGTTGAAAGCATGATGAAAGTTGTCCGGTTCAAGACGCAACAGTTCAAAGAAGCAGGGAATAACAGCAGCGAGCCTGAGTCAGAACTGAGGCAGAGTCAGTCTGCTGGAATTCTCTGCTAAAGTGTCCAGAAGTGTGCAGCAGTGGCTTTGTGGCCATCAGTCATGATCTATGGTCCATGTGCCTGCCCACCATCCCACACACACACACACACACAACATGCACATTCACATGAGCCTCCCTCCTTCAGCACTGAGAGAAGAGGAAAAGCTCAAGCCTGGGGCTTCATGCCAGCACCGTGCAGGGGAAACACTGCTGATCACATGGGGGGCCATTACATTCCCACACTTTCCCACACTCCAACAGCACCTCAGAACGCTCTCTCTCTCTCTCTCTCTCTCTCTCTCTCTCTCTTACACATACACACACAGGGCCTCTTTCTCCCCAGTGGACTGTGAATGACATCTAGCTATAGACAATGGAGTGGCAGAAGGTTTCTAGAAGGTATGCAAGTCATTGTTTTATTTGCAATGGAAATGTGTCATGCTTGCATAAAATATGATATATTACAGTACGGAATGATCAGGTCAATTTTCAAACATTACTTAACACTGTAAACACCCCTTCAGTATTATTGATTTTTTTTTTTTAATATGAATTAATGTTTTAAACACTTCCTCAAAACATTTCCTCATTTATTTAAACTTTATGAACTTTTCTTTAATACAGTCCTCCTCAGTTATTACTCTCTCTCTTAGGCAGTGTGGTCCAATATTATGGCCCTATTATGGATATATTATCAAATATCTATAAAAATCAATTCTCTTCAATAAAATCAAATGTTATGGTATATTAGCATATAATATTATTAAATTCCAATATGCGTATTTCCTCAGAATAATCACCTCTGTCCCAAACATAATCGACACTCTGAACTGTTTATCTAAGTAATGCATGTTGTAAATGCTTACATTAGAAACTGTTCTGCAGTTTAAACTCTTAGTTCTTGTAATCTAAAATTATGGACTGTTCCTAAACAGAATCCAGCAGTGTACACTAAGTTCTTTCTCAGTGTAATCTAAGTGTGTGAACTGTTCACCAACATAATCAAGCATTGTAAAACATTTTCCTGATGCAATCCAGCATCGTGACCTGTTCCTCAACAGCATTACAAAATTTCCCCCAAAATAATCAAGTATCATGAACTGTTCCTCAACATGATGCAGCAGTGGAGACTCCTTCCTATTGTAATTTAAAATTGCAAACATTTTCTCAAAATAATCCAACAGGGTTTTCTTTTTCCCTCAATGTGAACATAAACATCTCATGAACATAATCCATCATCATGAACTGTTCCTCAAAATAACCAAGCAGCATGAACTGTTCCTCAAAATAATCAAACATCATGAGCTGTTCCTCAAAATGATCAAGCATCATGAGCTGTTCCTCAAAATAACCAAGCAGCATGAACTGTTCCTCAAAATAATCAAGCATCATGAGCTGTTCCTCAAAATAACCAAGTAGCATGAACTGACCCTCAAAATAATCAAGCATAATTAACTGTTCCTTAAAATAATTAAGCATCATGAACTGTTCCTCAAAATAACCAAGCAACATGAACTGTCCCTCAAAATAATCAAGCATCATGAACTGTTCCTCAAAATAATCAAGCATCATGAGCTGTTCCTCAAAATAACCAAGCATCATGAGCTGTTCCTCAAAATAACCAAGCAACATGAACTGACCCTCAAAATAACCAAGCATCATGAACTGTTCCTCAAAATAATCAAGCAACATGAGCTGTTCCTCAAAATAACCAAGCAACATGAACTGACCTTAAAATAATCAAGCATCATGAACTGTTCCTCAAAATGATCAAGCATCATGAGCTGACCCTCAAAATAATCAAGCATCATGAACTGTTCCTTAAAATAACCGAGCATCATGAGCTGATCCTTAAAATAATTAAGCATCATGAGCTGTTACTCAAAATAACCAAGCATCATGAACTGTTCCTCAAAATAACCGAGCAACATGAACTGTCCCTCAAAAAAAATCAAGCATCATGAGCTGTTCCTCAAAATAATCAAGCATCATGAACTGTTCCTCAAAATAATCAAGCATCATGAGCTGATCCTTAAAATAATGAAGCATCATAAGCTGTTCCTCAAAATAACCAAGCATCATGAACTTTTTCTCGGCATAATCCAATGGTGTAAACTTTTCTTCAAGGTAAATTTACTGTAAGTCATGAACCATTTCGCAAAACACTCAAGCATTGCAAACTCTCCCTCGCTATAATCTAACAGTGCAAAGTTTTCCTCAATGAAATCTTGTAACATTCCTAAAGAAATATTTAAAATTCTTTCTCCTTAAGCTAACATTGTGAATTATACTTTATAGGCAGAATTCAGTCAGCATGAGAATACAGAACAGCTTATCCTGAAGGATTGAACAGCATTGATATTTAAATAGATTTGCCATATAATGATGTACAGTATAACACATAAAAAAATGTCTTAGACATGGATTAAGATCTGGCCGTAGTATATGATTTACAGAATGTGCAGCATCGTTAAACCATTCAGTAAGCCTTTGTGCACTGTTGGGGGAGTAAAGGGTAGTTTCCTGGAAATTACCACTCTATTTCGAAATAGAGTGAATTTCGAAATCATAGGTTGAAGTTGGTCAGTAAAGTAAACAAACCCCACCTGTAACACAAGAGCGACCCATCTGTAGTAGCATAATCTGGGGAAATTTGGGGTGGAAAAACATTGTGTTGCAATTCACAAGAAATGTTTAATTTATTAATTCCATACAAGGAATCTGTACAGTACATACAGTCAATTAAAAAGGATTCCTGTGGAGCTTTGCACAAAACACTAAAACGAACCTATTGCATCATCCCATCATCTTAACACAGCAGACATTTAGCTGTTCTGCTACATTAAGCCTAATCTTCTCCGTCATGCCATTTCTCCTAAACGTCATCCTCGGTTACTTTGAAGTGCACAACTCATGCCCACTTGTGTACCAACGGAGCATGAAACTGGCCATCAGTAGAAGAAACAGACTGCGGTGATGTTCAGCGTTCGCAGTAATTCGGCCTGATGGAACAAGCGATAGAACATAATTAGTCTTTTATGACTCTGAATGCTACAGAGCCTTTTTAATAACGCAACGCCGTTCTTATTTGTACAATAATAATTAGGCCCCAGTGACTGTTTTCCCATGGACTTTTATTTGGCTAGACTTATTGAAATCCAATTGTACAGCTCCGCAGGGGGCGAATCGAGCCCTCGCTGTGGAATCACTAGCCGTCTGCTGACTCTGGTGTTTGCGCTGCTTAATGTGGGCCAAATTAAAATAAGCCGGTTTATTAGCAAAGTCAAATATATGGTACTGCACAGCCATTAACTTCTCGTGACTAATCCTTCAGGCTCATTAGAGGACAATTCCACTTCTGTTCTGTGGTGTAAATAATAAAACTAAAATAATATAAAAATTCTTCACAATGCACTACACACACACACACACACACACACACTTTAGTGTAGTTTATTTTAACTAACCAGGAACTGATATTTTTGGGAGGTGAAAGAAAACTGAAGAACATGCTGGAGAAAAAGCTCACGCAGATGCAGGGAGAACTTACAAGTTCACGCCTGTGCAGAAGACCCTGATGAAGCTGTGAGGTAACATTAGTACGTGTACACATGTAAGAACTCAAGCTTCTGGATTTCCTCATTTTAAGGGTTAAGGGATCACCTTTTGTTTCTATGCAGAATCCATAAACTAATGGTGTCCAGTATAAAAAATAATAATAAAATACATCAGAGAAGAACACTTTAACGCTCTGGAAGTGGTATTTGTAGGAGACTGGAGACTGAAGACTGGTGACAGAGACCTAAACATTCTTTGTTGGACACTGCCCTCTAATGCTTGCTAAAATGAATACATCTATGTTCACTAAGAAGTAGCCCTGTTTTACCCCAGGAGGGGATAGGGTCCGTCCATGTGCCGATACTCCCCATCCTGGAGATATGTCTATTCTTTCTGTGCCAGGTTGGCAGCTCGTATTCGTACAAGATTGTATGTGTGCAATTAGGTTGTCCCAAAAGTCCAACATTGGCAGCGTGGGGGCATCGGGTCTCGAACTGGGGATCTCCTGATCAGCAGTCCAGCACCTTAACCACCTAGCTACCCCTGCCCCATTATGCACTGGCCTTCACGTTCACAAGATCTCTTGTGAGATTTTTTAATCCTATCCGTATACGATCATCAGTTTATACTTTTTTTTATTTATATTCATTTATCTGGTACAAGGTCGCAGGAAGCCTGGAGTCTATCCCAGGAGACTTCAGCACGAGCCGGGGTAATCTCTGGACTGTCATCTCAGGGCACTCACCCATGAACATTGGGAATGGCAATTAGTTTACTCTGTATGTCTTTGGACTGTGGGAGGAAACCCAGCATTCATAGAGAGAGCATGCAAATTACATGCACACAGACCTGAGACGGGACTCGAACCCTTGACCCTGGAGGTGTGAGGCCACAGTGCATAGGCATCTATTTATTTAGTTAGTTATTCATTTATTTTTTTAACTAGTTAGTTAGTTCATTAGCTAGTTAGTTCATTGTCTGGTGCTGTTTTAATACTCGTGTAAGAATTTAAACATTTCGTACCTGATCAGAGGAGGTGAGAGAGGTGGATAAACCGAAGCATTAAAGCTCCGCTGCGTAATGGAATGTAATGTAAAAAATAATCTACAAAATAGAGAAGCTACTAAAGATCACATGAGAAGATATTCAACTAAAAAGTTTCACTTAAACAATTTTAATAAGTAATTTTGAGAATTATACGACTTTATAGCATGGTGGTGCTGACCCATGTCCCTGGAAGACCCTCTGCTCCGCACATTATACTGCATTCCCAGCTCGAAGCACAACTGATTTTACTATTCAGCTAATTAGCAGGCTTTTTTTTTAACTAAATAAAAGTAAAAAAAAATGGCACCAAATCTTCCTCGACCAGGGATGAGAACCACTGACACACAGTGTTTAGGTGCAGGCTTGCTGCTTTAACTGTCCAGTAGATGGCGTAGGAGTCTTCTTTATCACAGAGAAAGTGTTAATGTTTAAATCTTGTACAAATGAATGACCTCTACTGTACAAGAACTGTAATGTTTTTTAATAGTATGAGTTCATCGTTTCCTTTAGGTTAATGTACAAGCGGTGTTCAAGTCAAACTGGGACTTGTGACGATTTCTCATGAATGAAGGCGTGAAAACAATTGACATTTACAAAAGACTTCAAGCACAGTACGGTGATGAGACTCCAAGCTGCAGTAAAACATTCTGCCAGTGGAATGCACTCAGAAAAGAAACAGCCTGGTATAATCTCCAAAGGTGTTCTATTTTTGCACAACAATGCCTGACCTCATCCTGCCCACAGCAATACTTGCACATTACAGGAACTCTGCGGAGAGTTATTGCCACATTCCCCATACAGTCCTGACCTAATCCCAAGCTCTTTTCACATGTTTGGGCAGTTAGAGGAGTTCCTGGGAGGCTAGGGTTTTAGATGTGAAGCAGACAGTCTGAGGATAAGTGCATTAGTGTAGCAGAGGATTATATAGAGAAATTTAAACACTATGTTTACAAAATGGTCAAATCTAAAACCCTTCCAATTTTAACAGTTGTCTCATGATTGATCATAAGCAGAGTCTAATGTACAACCCTTTTATTAAGGAAAGGAGCCTTAGATATACTACAGCCATTTTCCAAGAACCCTGCCCATCCATCAATCAATCTGTGAACCACTGTGGTCCAACCCCACACCATGGAGGCCAATGGAGACCCATTCCCATATTGTATTCCCATTTTCACAACTGTGGTGGGACCTCCAGTCAACATTCACACGCACATTCACACACTACAGGCAATTTGGGAAAGCCAGTTAGTCTAAACTTGGCCTTGCACCTCCTGGGTCTGGGTTCGATTCCCGCCTCAGGGTATGCACATGGAGTTTGCATGTTCTCCCTGTGCTTGGCGGGTTTCCTCCGGGTACTCCGGTTTCCTCCCACAGTCCAAAGACAGGCTGATTCCCAAATTGCCCAGAGTGTGGGAATCTCCCACGACACTGTACACAGGATAAAGCGGTATAGAAGATGAGCGAGTGTGTGAATGACTGAGTGTGTGTTTGATACATTGGTTACAGTGTTTTTTACTTGACTTGGCATATATTGACAATAAAACAGCAGCCATGCCTGCAGACCACGCAACGTAAATAAATTTTTTTAGTTGATAGAGTTGGAACAAAGATCTCCTTTATGGTGAGGAGGAAAAATGGAATAGTGAAAGAAATTAAATACACATGAGGCACGGCATGACCCGCATTTGTGAGTGCAGCTTTGATGCAGGTGTGTTTCAGGTGCGCGTTTCTACAGTATTTCTTCATTCCAACCCACATCGCATGGCAGTAGTGTGAGTAACAGAAGGGCTAGAATTCTGTCATATTACATCTATTACTTTAGCTAAGGCATGGGGAGAGAGGACTTTAGGACACATGTTCTTTTTGATAAACATCAGAAATATGTATTTAAATATATTATTATTTTATTTTAGAGTCAATATAAACGCATGAATGCATGCGATAAATCTATAAATGTTAATACGACACTATTTTCTAGAAAGGCATCCGAAATATCCAACAATCTCCATTGAGCAGTTGATATTGAGATGTATCTGCTACTTATGCTCTGTAAATCCTTCATACAGCTCTAATCGGTGGTGCTGTTTGTTAATTCGTATTTTCTTTAGGCTGGTAACTCTAAATGAACTTCTCCTCTGCAGCAGAGGTAGGTCTTGGTCTTGCTTTCCTGTGAAGGTCTTCATGAGAGCCAGGTTCATCATGGTGCTTGATGGGTTTTGCAAATGCACTTGACATAATACTGTTCTTGCAAGAACTGTTCCAGACCAGCTGACCTTCATGTCTTCAAATAATACCATGTGTTATTTTCTAGTTTTGAAATCTCCAGTATCATTCTGGAATGTAGACAATAAATCAGTTCACAAAACATTAAATTAGAAGGCGTGTCCAAACTTTTGACTGCAGTATATACAGTGAGGTCAATAAGTATTTGATCACCCTGTGATTTTGCAAGTTCTCCTACTTAGAAATCATGGAGGGGTCTAAAAATTTTCAGCATAGGTGCATTTCCACTGTGAGAGACAGAATCTAAAAAGAATGTATGATTTTTTAACAATGTATTATTTAATTACTGTGTCAAATAAGTATTTGATCACTTGCTTATCAGCCAGATTTCTGACCCTCAAAGACCTGTTATTTTGCTTTTAAATAGTCCAGCTACACTCTGTTAATGATTCTAAATTAGTAGCACCTGTTTGAGGTCGTTAGCTGTCATTAAGACACCTGTGCACCCCACGATCAGTCAAAGTCTAAATAGATACATGGGGTATCAATAATGCTAAAAATGGTGAAGAATCAGCCCAGAACTACACGGGAGGAGATGATCAACACCGTGAAGAGAGCTGGGACCATCGTTTCCAAGGCTTCTATCAGTAATACACTAAGACGTCATGGTTTAAAATCTTGCATTGCACGGAAGGTTTCCCTGCTTAAGGCAGCCCATGTCCAGGCCCATCTGAAGTTTGCCAGGGACCATCTGGATGATCCAGAGGAGTCAGGGCGAAAAGGGCTGTGGTCAGGTGAGACCAAAGTAGAATTTTTGGTCTAAACTCCATTCGCCGTGTTTGGAGAAAAAAGAATGATGAGTATCATCCCAATAATACCATACCTACAGTACAGTGAAGCATGGGGCTGGAAGCATCATGCTCTGGGGGTGTTTTTCTGCACAGGGGACAGGACGACTGCACAGTGTTAAGGAGAGGATAAACTGAGCCATGTATTGTGACATATTGGGCAAAAACCTCCTTCCCTCAGTCAGAGCATTAGAGATGGGTCGTGGCTGGGTCTTCCAACATGACAATGACCCAAAGCACACAGCCAGGAAAACCAAGGAGTGGCTCTGTAAGAAGCATATGGACTGTTTAAAAGCAAAATAAGGGTCAGAAATCTGGCTGATAAGCAAGTGATTAAATACTTATTTGACAGAGTAATTTACAAATAAATTGTTCAAAAATCATACAATGTGATTTCTGGATATTTCTTCTGGACCCCTCCATGATTTCTAAGTAGGAGAACTTGCAAAATCAGAGGGTGATCAAATACTTATTGACCTCACTGTATATACTATATACATGTATATATATATATATATATATATATATATATATACTGTATACTGACCTTTTACCTGCATCACCTGCATCTGAATATTGCCTAGCTCTTTGTTTTGTCCTGCTGCATCTGTTTTAATGAAACCAGAAATCCTGCACTTTCCTCGCTTGTCTATCCGCTTCATGACAAAGTGCTCTTTTTATACTAGATGGCACTTAATATCTGCATCCACATTGTTGATATTAAACAAATGCATATAAAAGTTTATGAGCAGGGTTTAAAATACACCAGTTAATCATTGTTGTTCTAATCTCCAGTGGTATGCCGATACTTTTAGTACTTATTTCAATTCTTTTGTACAGATGGTTTTTATTTTAAACAGAAAAAACAGCTCAATATACGAAGCAGACGCTAAAATAAAGTCTTTTAAAAATTGAAAACATTCATGCATGGTTGCATTTTGCACAGCGACAAGATCAATTGTCTTGTTTCTTCTTATTAAAGAAAGAGACAAAACCCCAGATTTAGAACTGGTTGTTTAGCTTTTTTCTAAATCAATAAACGAACATCACATTCTGTCAGAAAAACAAACCGAGTTAGTGAGCCATCAATGATATTCAACGTTTCAGAGAAAGCAAATGAGCGAAATACTAAATCCTAGCCCTCATTTACAACTTCATCTTACCCTCATACACTGATGGAATGATGGTAAAATTCTGGCTGCTGGTACAAAGCTACAGCTCAGCCCTGATGAAACCGTATCTCCAGCATGATGTAGACCAGAACGTACAGCTGGGCCACTTACACCCCTAAACTAAGAAGCGTTAAAATGTAGTTGTCTGCGTTTGGACACAAATGCAGTGAAACTCTGACTGCTTTCAGTTCATCCTATAATAAACTTGCTAAAACAAGCCGCATTTGTCTACATTTAATCTCACTTACTCACTCACTCATTGTCTATACCGATTTGTCCTGTATACAGGGTCGCCGGGGGCCTGGAGCCAATCCAAAGGCATAAGGCGGGGTACACCCTGGACGGCACACACACATACACATACTATACCCTCATGCTCATTCACACAAATTGCCAAGTTTTTTTAATGCATTCAAGATTTTTTTAATGCATTGATGTTTATTAATGCAAAGTTTTTTTTTATGCATTAAAGAATGTTATACTTTTAACCAAACCCAATGATGAATGCTAAATAGTATTATTTCTTATTTGTTTGTTTATTTTGAGTCTTAGATTACATGGCATGTCTTCTATAAAAGTGTCTGTGAAAAAAGTAACAAAACAGATTAACACGAGAATTACAGTACAGTAAGTACAGTCAGTCTGTGATTTGAATTACAGCCGGCACTGCTGCCAGAGCTTGTGTTTTTAAGACTTTTTAACTGAGATTTGAGAATTTAACAGTGCTGTGGCAGTATATAATGCATTTTTAATACAAATCGCTCCTTCGAGCCAAAAAATACTAGACAACTGCAATTTACCGATCCAGACTGGCCTGAATATGTATGCGCCATTTAATGTTGGACATCTGTCCTGTGAAACCGGACATTATGCAGTGTAGTGCAATAGCGATTTAACAGTACAGTAATTGAGATACTGAACACAGCAGTATGTACAGTAATACCACAGTGTAGCTGCATTAGTACAAGTGTGATTTTCTTAAGGAATGGACTTTTCCTTTTATGTTTTAAAAACACAATGTAATGTGTGCACAACTAACAAGCAGCCATGTAACCTTAACCCTTAAACTAGTAAAAAGTTTTCACCAAGTCGGTTGCACACCGTGGTTAAACAGGACATACTGTTTGTGGCAGACACTCTTACCAGCAAATGCATTTTTTCTGAATTTCTGAATTTTCAGTGACCTAAAATGAAATTTGCATAGAAAAATCCTCAGTTTTAAAATGACCCATGGATGTATAGACAAGGCATTAAATCATTATCAATATCCCTGATTCATTTTCCACCCTAGTGTTGTTTTATAACTTCCAAATCTGATCGTTCTTCTTTACCTCTCGCTATCACTAGCACTGTTTTCAATGTGTTTGGGAATCTTGATGCACTTCATGGTCATATTTTTGGTAGAAAGTTAAACAAAGAGATAAACCAGGTACAAGCGCAGTGTGCGGGAAGCTGTTCTCCCATTCTCGTGATTTCCCATTCTCAGGGAAACTCTGTTATAAACTGTTATAAACTAAAGGGAGCATGGATGTACTGCACAGTACAGTATAAGTGGTCAGATATTGTGCGAAAGGCGGTTACCTAATTAATAAAAGATCATTATTCTGTAGTTTAAAGTTGTATTTGTAACCAGTGTTGGGGGACGTTATTTTTTACATTACAAAATTACTGTCTTTAAAAAGTAATCAGTTACATTACAGCGTTACTTTCTGATAAAAGTAACTAGTTGGAGTACTTTTCCATTGCAGAAAATTAAAACTCCTTTGTGATTCCTCATGCATGTTGCTTTAGTCAAGACCTTTATAATTATTCTACCATCATCACTCAGCGAAGTTTGGCCCGTAATCTGTTAACTACTAATACCTCTATCTCACCTATGCAGGGTTGCACGGTGGCCATAAGTACCGTTCGATATAATTCACCGTGAGTTTTGGCTCTGTGATTAGGTTTTCATCTTCCTGCGTGTTGTCCTCGCACAGTCAAACTGCATAGGTGAGATAGGGGTATAACAGCAGGAATAACAGAGAGGGGGGCGGGTTATCGGGGGCGGGGCTTGTAGGACGGCTTTCACACACACACACACACACACACACACACACTAACGGACTGGGAATAACTGCTGACTGGCTCACGGATTACATAAAATTTTGGAAAGTTATTTTAAAAAAACTAACACGTTAGATTACTCATTACATCAAAAAAAGTCATTCAAGTTCTCTACTTTGTAACACGTTACACCCAACACTGATTGTAAGATTGTGTTGGGGTCATTCCTTCAACATGACATCCCCAATCATTCTATTAAAATAAGTCCTATTTTTAAAAACAATGTTGTGTTATGGGTGGATGACATCCCAACCTAATTAAAACTATTCTCATCAAATCACGTCATATTAAGTCGCATTTTGGGTTATTTGAGTTGTGCATGTTTTCAGATTCCCAGTTCAGTAAACTCAACGTTGATACTTTATTCCAGTACCATGTCCGGTTCCTGAGATACGGCCAGATTTAAATATATATATATATATATATAGTTTTAAAGCTATGGCCAATAGAATGCTCTAGGTTAAATGTATCAAATCATTAATTTCGGCCAAAATCAGTTGATAAATACCTTATATATATATATATATATATATATATATATATATATATATATATATATATATATAACCTAGAGCATTTTATTGGCCATAGCTTTAAAACTACATACTGTACGACAACATCATACAAAGTAAGGGCTCTTGCTGTGAAAGTATTAAGTCACATGGACATTTAACCCAAGAAGCCAACTGTTCTTCTCGTTAGTGATTTTACTGTAAGACTTTGAAACTCCTCACATTTAGTAAACGCATTCTGATAATGTGCTGTGTGGAAACGCTAAAAGGTGGACGGGATCATACCGTATATATATATATATATATATATATATATATATATATATATACCCTACTCAAAGCAAAGGAAAGGAGACCTAAAAGGGGGATATGATCCGTACATTTACAGCATCTTGGAAAAGCTTAATCGGAGCCCTTAAGATCAGGGAGGGAGCTTTGAAGTCTCCCACAGGCAGATGATTTAATACCCCCTATAACAAAAGTGTTCTGTCTGGAGTTCAGCACTGTAACACAATAGCTACACAGAGAAACAGCCTTCACAAATGTCGCCATGAAACCCAACTGCCTTCCACCCTGGGAGAGTGGGAGGGTGTGCAAACATATTGCTCTGCGTCCCATTAAGGAGCTCTATGACTCGGAACACTGCTCCGAATCTGATCAAGACAGACGACCTGCAGCAGGATGACGAGAGGGCACAGGAAGTGTGCCTGTTACGAGCTTGAACTTCACGTGCACTTCTTGTTTAATTTCCTGCCACCGTGACCTCGCTCGAAAGTGCTCGCTCCTAATCCACTCCATGCTGACTTAATCCATCCCAGACACCGCATGCTCCATGTGCACTTCACAGCAGAAACAAAGCCCATAAATCAGCGGAAAGCTGTCTGAACAAATCGCCTGGTGACATTCGTTTTCCATGGGGAGCCCTTGGAGTTGAAATCGTTCCATTGTTTCACACGACTTTACCACGTTTAAAGCAGGAGGCTTTTATCTCTTTAATGCAGGATTTCTCCTGCTGGTTCCCATTTGTGAACTTCAGACAGAGCTCCATTGTGGATCTGATCCACCAGGCAGTAAAATGTGAAAGACGGCACATCTCATCATGTTTAGTGTCTAGGAAGAATGATTTGCCATGCTGAGAAAAGAAAGATTTCAAGAGGAAAGGACAGAATAACCTTACAAACAAAGCTAGAATGATGGCTCTTTAAGTTCAGCTTTCAAATTACCTGCTTTGCCTTCAAGGTACTGTTCTTTAAGGATGTTATAAAGTATACACAGTATGTTTTTCTGTTGTAAAGGGTAACAGGGGGACTGGAGCCTAAGGTGGAGTACACAGAGTGCCAATCCATCACAGGACGCACACTATAGGCAAATATGGAAATGCCAATTAGCCTAATCTGCATGTCTTTGAACTGTTTGAGGAAACCCACCAAACATAGACCAGAGGCAGGAATCGAACCCGGAACATGGAAGTACAAGACAACAGTGGTAACCACTAAGCCATAACGTGCCACCACAGGACATGTCGTTTTAATAAAATAATCTAGGACGGCCTGGTGTTGTGTTGCATGGTATAGCATGACATGCTTTAATCATCTTAGTCCTGGCAATTTTCCAAGCTATGACCTTTCGATAGACATGGAACCACCACAAAACAAAAAAAAGCTTTCTATTTTTTTCATGTGCTTGATATATTAATATTTTATTACATTTTATTAATAATTTAATAATATATTTTTTAAAGCAGCATGTCATGTTATACAGAAGCAGCAAGCAAAAACTTCTGATTGATACTGCAGAATTGATTTAACATAATTCCCTAAATAATTGTTTTTTTATCTACACTGCCTGTGCGCCATGATTTCATACAAATAAAATCATGTGTGAAAATGATTTCTCATGCCCCCATGATAACCACTATTTCACTATCTACTGTAAGTCCTGGAATATGGCTGTGCCATTGGGGAAGAAAAAAAAAAAAAGAGAAAATCTCCATAGATGTAATAACCTGGTCAATCAGAACTTTAAGGTCATCAGCTGACTTTGTTTTATTGTTTATTTGGCCATAACATTGCTGAGTGTAGACCTGACCAACTGAAGCAACACTGTCTCCAGAGCCTTGTACAGTGGGTATGATGGATGCATCGCTTCATGCTCTTCTGTTTGTACCCTGACACACCATCACTCTGGGATAGGGTCAATCTGGACTAATAAAACCACATGACCCTGTTCTGTTGCTCCACACCCCAATCTTTACGCTCCCTAGCAAATGAAAGGCTTTCCTGACGAGTGTTTTTATTATGGCTACACAGTTGTTTAGTCGCAATCCTGTGAGTTCTCGTCACATCGTGTGCATATGAAAATGCTCTTACAGTACTTTCACTATTGAACATACTATAGCTATCGTTTCTGTTGTTGATGTTTTTTATAATGCAACCTCACCTAAACAAGTGTTTAATCACGGTCATGACATCATGATTTTGGTCTGACCACATGTCCTTCACAAAGTTGACACTTCACCACTATCCTTTTAGATTTTAATAACGCATTAGACAGTTTTTAACCCGTCTCCAGTTATTTTAATATTTTCTTTACCTGATCATTTTACACTTCTGAAATGGTGATTATTATTATTTTTTTGGGCCAGGCAGGTTGTTCTAAATACTTACATATACTGATATTATACTGTATATGTTCGTTTTTAGTCAGAATGTTGTAGGTCCAGTTTTATCTTGGTCTGAGGGAACTTAAGCAGAAGTCAAATGTAGTCCAAACTTTACACCTACAAACAACTGCATTTGCTTAGAAGACATTTCACTTCATGGCACTTCATGGAAATTTTAAATACTTTACTCAGGAAAAACCAGCCTCAGTACGGTGCGCTTCATCCTCGGGAGCTGGCGCTCTGTTTGTGTAAGCACATTTTTCCATCCTGCCGCAAACCATGGACAGGATACAGGCAGTAGCTGGTGAATATGTTCCTGTGTTCCTGACTGTATACAGTAGTATGTGTCTACTCACAAACACCTCAGGAGGCTTCAGGATACGGCAGCTCGGAGGAGGCAAATAGCAAACATGCCATCGAGTAGGTTTTATGAACGGGCCAAATTGTTGCAATTTGCAAAGTTGATAAATAACAGTTTTAAATGTCTTTTTTTTAGTTGTGGTTTAGTTATTTATCAAGACCAAGACCTCCTACAGGACTTTCCATTCTACCTTCTGAGACAGAATCTGCTGAGTCGAGTAAAGACAGTCTGAATATGTAGAACAGACAAGATAACCTTGCAGGAAGGAAAGTCCCAGATTTATATTAATATGTTAGTTTAATACATAGTCATTTCTAGTCATATGGATTTGTATGGTGCATGCTGACATAATCTAAATCCAACAATAAGACGATTGAAAGTATGACCATAGTGTATGATAATCTTTAAGGAGATTATGAGTCACAAGATTGATATGTTGTGTTTAAAGTCAAGGATTTTCAAAGACAGTGAAAAAAAAAATAAAGGAAATGTTTCTCAAATTACTCTAATGCCTTTTGCAGCATATACACTCTCAACCTGTTTTCCTTTGGCCCTATTTGGATGAATAAATGCATTTATTCAGTATACAGTATGTTATATACAGTACACTGAATATGATCATGCTATATAGAGAACACATAATTTATAATTCAAGCGTATGACTATTAGAAGGCATCAATCTGTTTCATATATTAAGTGCCTTAAGCAAGAAGCAAATGGAGTACAGTTTCTGCCCTTAGTGGACACAGGGGAGGCTGGCACCATCTGGGCACCATGCTGGTACGTTTCAGCCACTCATTTGTTGCACAAGCAATTGAGTGTAAAACAGGTGGTGTGCTGTTGACACAGAGCAAAGCATGTGAAATATGTACGGCTGCCGTTCAGCCACAAAGCCTCCGAGTCAGTCTTTTAATCTCGCCGCTCTCTGATAAATGCAGCAACCTTCGCAGGCATGTGGAGACAGGGAAGTCATGATGAGGGCTTCATTATTAGAGACATTTGGGACAAGGTTTGAAAGGGATGTAAGGAGAAATGATCAAGACATATTTACATACATATATATATATATATATATATATATACATACTGTATTTTAAAATGTAGAATAAAAATGAATGTCCAAATTTTAGCATTAAAGACAATACCCACAGAAATACAGAATACATTTAAACTTAAATTTTAAAATAGCTCTACTTTATAAAATGCAAAACGCAGTGCGGTGTGTGGTTTCTTTTTCAATTTTTATTTGCATTCTGTTAATCTGCGTCCTTTATCCTGATTCCATGCTTAAGTAAGAATGTACAGTACCTTGTCAATATGTCATACTGTATATAGTTTTATTTTGAAAAAAAATTACATAGTTTTATCTAATTATTCCATATATTTTATGTAAGAAATGCATACCATAGAACTAACACAACACATATAGTACCAGTCAAAAGTTTGCACACCCCTTCTAGTTTAATATTTCCACATTCTAAATTAATACTGGAGATTTAAAAACATAAAATATGGTATTATAACACATGTGGCATATAACACGTATGGCATTAGGTAACAAGTAAGTAACAACAACAGTCAGTTGTTATTTTAAGATGCAAAAGTCAGCTGTTCCTGAACAGCTCTTGTTTTTCAAGAACAGTATTGTCAAGTGCGTTTGCAAAACCCATTAAGCACCATAATGAAACCAAAACTTACCTCAGCTGCAAAGGAGAAGTTCATTTAGACAAAACCTCAGATTAGAGCCGTTACAAACGCTATTCATTACAAAGTATAAGAGCTTTAAAAGCAGACACATCTCATTATCAACTGTATTATCACACACATACATACAGTCATCATGTTAAACGTCCCTGTGGCAGATTTGTCCAGTTTCAGGCAGAATTTCATGTTCAAACTTCCTGACCATTATAAAATAGCAGATGTGGTAAAGCACCTGTTCAGAACATTACAGGACGATGTCTTTTGGCGCACTGACTTATAAAGGTCGGTGTTCCCTAGTCTAAAAAAACTATTGATACCACCACCTACAAACCTCACAAGACCCTGGCTCCTGGATTCATCGCTGACGGAGCTCTTGGCAGACTTCAAAGCGATGTTCCTTCGGCCCCTGGGTCAGCCTGGGGATGTGGGGGAAATCACAAATGAGGATTTCCTGATCTGTTCCGTATGACACACCGACAATGACAGCAATGTTATGGCTTGCTCTCCGATGACCATCATGTGCAAGTTCGTAAATGGGTTCAAAATTTTCATGGGTTGAGCTTGTTGAAGGTCTTTCTGATCTCACGTCATGCGAGTGTCTCATCTCTTCCAGTGATGTTCTTCCACCCTTGAAACAACTCATTGCAGTATCGCCATAAACCTGCCAAATCATGTCAAATGTCTTTATGTCAGTTTCACAGAATTTCATGTACAGACTTGCTGTCCATGATGAAATAACAGATGTGGTAAAGCACCTGGTCAGAAGCTGCATAGCTCCTGATGTACAGAGGACGATGTCTTTTGGCACACTGACTTATGAAGGTCGATTCTTCCTGTGACTCCGCATCTGTCGGTGTGTTACCACCTCACAAGACCCTGGCTCCTGGATTCATGACATCCTGAAACATGATGGGAATCATTGAGCATAAATTGACTGAGTGAATGTGTGTGTGTGTGTGTGTGTGTGTGTGTTACCCTGTGATAGACTGGCATCTAATAGAGGAAAATATTTCTGATACCTCTAGATGGTGTATACAGTAAATAGAGAGTGTGTTTAAAATAGCGAATGAGAGCGAGAGAGTGAGATAGAACGAGATATTCAGGGCTCTATCTTAATAAGGTATGTAGTAAATTACTTTTCACTTCTCGCAGTTGTAAATGGCTCATCTAGTTGTTGATTGAATTTTTATACAGTATATAGTGTATATATTTCCATGTGTATATGTGTGTGTATGTACAGTATGCATGTGTGAATATATGTGTATGTATGTATATGTGTGTATACAGTATATGTGTCTATGTATGTGTATGCGTGTTTGCATGTGTCTCTGGGTGTGTGTGTGTGTGTGTGTGTGTCTGCGTGTATGTGTGTGTGTGAAAGGCCGTTGCATTTCTTCAAGGCAAACCTAATCGCTCCAATCTGGCAACCCGCCCCCCTATATATCGCTCATGCCCAAAACGGGACACTGGGGCACGTGGTGCGAGTCGCACGCGCTTTAAAAGTCGAGATGCGCGCGCGATGTTCTCCACCTGAGTTATTTCACATTCTCAGCAGGTCGAGCGGTGATCCGGGATCTCATCTCCTCCTCTCGTTCCTCTGCTCTCTCCATGAGGATCTGGAGGACGTGAAGAACCTTTTTTTTATACTCTTTATTACTTTGACATGGCATCGGAAGTCAAGAGCGCGTGCGCCGCGCTTCTCTTGGGATGGATTGCGTTTATCAGTCCCGCGAGCGCCTACCTCTACAGCAACCGCTATGTCGGGTGAGTCAGCCGGCACGTGAACTCATTCAATTGTTTATTTATTCATTTGACTATTTATTTTTACATTTATTTTTTTCATTCATTCATTCATTTATTCATCTGTTGTAAATATAAGTTCACATGGGGTGGGACGGGTGGCTTTTTCTCTTTTCGCCTCTTCTCTTGTTTCCATGGAAACAACGCCAGCCTAAATCCATGTAAATAAAAGAAAGGTTTTGTCTGTATAATTGGTCAAAACTCGCTTTTTCAATGAAATCTTTACATTTCATACATTTGAGGACCAGAAACCAGTCTCAGAAACTTTTCTGTCTGTCTGTCCGTCTGTTTTTAATTTGTCTCAGCATCACACAAAACTGTCTGGACAGAATTTTATGAAACTTTTGCAGCACTTAAATATCTGTCTGAAGTTTATAACCTTTGAGTAAAAGTGATGTTATGATTAGTCATTTGCCAGATTTGATAATAATTTACTTTAAATAAGCTACTAATAATCTACTTGCTGAATGTAAACAAACCTGCACCAATAGATATTTATTAGAAAAGCTAAACTGATTATTTTTAACTGGATTAGTTTATATTTTCACCACTAAAATAACAGCACTGAAGTCGTATTTTAAACCACTGGAGTCGTTTTAAAACAAGCCTTTATATATTTATACAATCTTCTTTTTTTTTCGATTTCTCATCTGTGACTCACTCTCCGATTACCAACAGGGAGTGTATTTGATTAATAACGAAAGAAGAATATAAGAATATATATTTCCCATTGATTGTATTGAGATGAAATGACAGTAGATTAAACTCTTGCTCTGAACTAGGTACGTTTTGTACAATTCCCTAATATTTAGGAATAATTCAGTGAAAACTAGCACCATACTGTATAATGTCACACCAAACAAAATTTTGTGAAATTACAGTTTAAAAAAAATAAGGGGTTCATCTGTGTTGCAGACAGACATGTACAGAACATGGGCTACAACCTGAAATAAAAATAATATCACTGACTATTTAGAACCTTTTTAAATTATTTTTACAAACTTTTCCCATAGTACGACAGGTACTTCAGATATTAGGGTAAAAATAAATGATTGGAATTCGACTCCTTTTTCTGTGCATCTAAGGGGTCGACTTCAGGAGTCAAGACTCCATTCATTGTGAAAAGTTAAGAGTATGTAGAAATAGTTAAAGGGTAAAAGCTAAAAAATAAGCTGATCAGCACCTGGCACATAATTGCTTATAAGTTCCATACTACTCAACAGTTTTCATAGTGTACGTACCATTTATTTATTTATTTTTTAGAGTAAGCCATGGTGGGTTGGGGCTTTCATGTCTGTGTATTGTTTCTGTGTCTTCTGCATACTCTGTGTAAACTATTGCATTGATTGGCTTTGTTTATGCGTAAAGCCACGCCCACCTTGAGAAAAAAAGTGCTATGTTTGTCCAAAAAAGTGCTAGATTCTATGGCGTAATCTGGCCAAAACTGCTCATAACTTCACTTCTGCTTTCATTCATGGAGCTGATTTAACTTTACCTAACTTTACTCATGTTAAAAATGTTGGATACCTTACTCAATGTATTTTGAATGGAAGTAAAGTTTGATTAACTGACCTTTTACATTTAGGCATTTGGCAGACGCTCTTATCCAGAGTGACTTGCATTTTTTCTCATTACACATCTGAGCAGTTGAGGGTTAAGGGCCGCGCTCAAGGGCCCAACATTGGCAACTTGGTGGTTGTGGGGTTTGAACCTGGGATCTTCCGAACCATAGTCAAATGCCTTAACCACTGAGCTACCCCTGGCATTTAGCAGCTGGTATAATCAAAGTTTTACCACATCGATGTTTTATTTCTGATTGGTCAGAAGATGTTGAGACGTTATATTGTTGTGTCCCAAAACACCTGGAATATTGCTATTAATATACACTCCCTGACTTAAGGGGCAGGGGTTTGGGGTTTTATTTTCTAAGTGGTTTCAGGTCCACAGAGTTGCCTTGAGCAAGGCCCTTAACCCTCAACTGCTCAGATATACAATGAGATAAGTCGCTCTGGATGAGGGCATCTGCCAAATGCTGTAAATGTAAAAAAAAATAAAATCACCATTTGCCGGTAAATAGGCAAATATTAAAGTCCTTTAATTGAATGACTATTGCAGTGATTTTTTCTGGCAAGAATTAAAACTTCTGGGTTTAAAATATTCGAACACATTATTAAAATCTGGTAGGACAGTGCCGAAATGCCAAATGAAAGTGATTGGAGGTCAATTAAATGCTCAGTGAAGTTCTATGGTAAAAAAAACTAACAGTATAAACCAAGATCATGTTTAATAGTGAAATAATGCGCACAAATGTGATGAAAACTCACAGGATTGGGACTAAACAGCCGTGTGGCCATAAGAAAACCACGTTAGTGAGTCTCATCAGAAAAAAGGCCACACAAGCCTCTGGAGGCAGCCTTATGATCTGGGGTTGCTTTAGTAGCTCAGGTCTAGGCTCAGGAACGTTTTGCGGCAATAAACTGAAGTCAGCTGACGACCTCAATGTACTGAATGCCCAGGTTATCAAATCTCTGGTGTTTGCACAGGCATATCCTTGAGTCGGGACCTTAACCCCTTTCAAGGTCTTTTAGATGCGCTTGGGAAGATCATAGAGAGTGGTTGAAGTCTCCGGTCATAAATACAAGATCTCGGACAAAAATTTAGGTGAATGTGCACTGTAACCAAATTAAAAGGTGAAAGCGATTAAATTAAACATCATCCAGGCAAGAAAATATACTTTTAACGCAGCATGTCGCAGATCTCCGTATGTTAACTCAATTCGAAGATACAAATATTGTCGTCAATTTGTTCTTCTTTTTTTTTTTTTGGTTCCTATCAACACTCAGTAGGTTAGGTTGGGCTTACTGAGCTACACATGCATTATTATGCATGAATGTCTTCCCATGCTTGTACCGGTAACTTAAAATAAAATTTTAAAACTCACCTTTTCCAGCTGGTAGGAAGTAATAGGCAGTATAAATAAGGGCCGTAGAAAACCTTACACTGACAAAGTAAACAAAGAGACAGCTGATGTGAGAATTCAAACACACACTCCTGAAATGGCAACAGGTAGCACCGGGTATATTTTTACACTGTACTGTATAGTGTTGTTGGTCAAGCAAAAGCAGACAGAAGTGAACAAGGAGCACATGCATGTGATTTTTAATTGGTATAATAAAATGTTTATCAATTAAACTAGATGTTGTCATAAAGCACCTTTACAGAAAAGATTTAATCCCTTATGAACAAGTCAGAGGTGACGGTAGCATCAAGAGAAACCGTGAGAGGAACCAGACTCGAAGGGTACTTACTTCTGGGTCACACCGGACAGTGCAGTTATCAATCGTACCTCTTTCATCTGTATATAATAAAGACAAACAGTTTAAGTGTGCCGAAAGGATGTTGAGTATGAGTGTCACTGGAGAAGTTCTCCGCTAGTGAGAGTTAGAATGGGAAGAATCGGTTTTCTGTAGTGATTCGAAGACGAGGGGTTAAAATGCAACCATTCATTTACTCAGAACATTGTAAAAATGATAATTACGCAATTCTAGTAATTATAAATTAATTTGAATTCGATTATTTTAGCAGAGAAGTGCTCAAGTGTCAGACGAAGGACAACCAATCTGATCGGCACGTTCCTCTCTGACAGACAAATGTATGGCTTTAATGGGTCCTGAACATATCTATGAATGGGTGTTGGCCTATTAATCTGTTGTTGTTGATGTCGTTTTTCATAAAACGTAAAACCAAGCAGTCACCAGGCCATGCAGCATGACACATAAATGTAGCCTCTGATGGTTCCTCAACCTCAGCTACATCGCATACTCAAGTCTGAACGACAGCTTCCTCTGTGACAGACGACTTTCCGTAAAACCTCTCCGTCTCCATCGACTCTCCTTCCTTTTGTGTAAAAGGATTCTCGCTTTACCGTGTACTTACCCCAGCAAGGGTCGTTACAGCAAAGGAACAACGTACGCTGTAAATCTCACCAAGGTGTGAAAAAATTGTGTATCCGTAACAGATGAGGGATATGATAGCGGAAAAAAGATCCGCGGAAAATGCTTTTCGTACGGCATGGATTTACTCAGTATTACTTAGTATTATACACTGTTAGAAAAAACTCTTTATTGTACAACAGATGATTTTTATGTAACTTAATTTATGTTTAACCAGAGTTCTGGGTGTGAAGCGGGGGTGTGAGCGGGCAGACTAGCCGTCTGGACAAAGAGGTCATCAGGTCGTCTTTAGGAAAATAATACATTATTGATTACTCCGTGAAGACGCCCTAAAGACAATCCCAAAGACGTCTGGGGTGTTAACATTTTTAGGGCTTTAATGGGTCATGAAGACGTCCCCAGTTGGCCGAAATATTTGCATCTGTATGCAGAGTGGGTGTGGCCTAAATCTGTTCATGTGAGACCAGTTACATACATACTGTAGAACTGCATTAATTTGAGCTCTGACAGTTCCTCAACCTCAGCTACATCACGAGTGTGTATCTATCATAGACTTAAGATATGTATGAAACTGGAACTTTTTATTATTATAATTTTTTACTACTTACTCTCTAATTAACAATTTTCCAATGAATTTTGTTTATTCTTGTTCTCAAAATTAATTAATTTGAGACCAGGTACTGTAGTTATGAATGAAAGAAAACTTATAATGTACATGAATTATTCTGTGAATCTCTTTAGCAGCATTTGGTGGAAAAGACGTGACTAGTGCGCCTCTCGTTCATGTCTTGTCTGTTTCCAAACACATTATCTACACTGAAACAATGGATTCTGGTCTTATGTAGCTTTTTACCAAAATAATTGAAGTTTATAATGTGCATGGGAATATTCAGGTCAAGAAAAAGCAGAAGAAGAAGAGATGAAATCCGAATGCATCATGCCTTCACTTACTGCAAGGTGGTGCTAATGGGTCAGGCCGCATGGATCTCTTATTAATCAAAATCTAGTCTAGGGAAATGTTTTAAAGAAGGCTGTGTCAGTGAATGACGAGGTGGCTCGAAGCCCAGCATGTGATCTGATCGTGGCTCTGACGTCGTGGGAAAACGTCCTACACTGATGGTTTTCAAGCACTAGTGAAACACTGGTGTTAGTGCATTAGTGTAGCGGGGGATCATATAGAAAAATAAAAGGAGGTTTTTACTCTCATAACTCGAAACAAAATCAAAAGTCCCGGATTGACTTAAACACCCCTTGCATTTAATTAAACAACCCGATTTCTTTAATTATTTCTGATTAGTTTTTGTTCAACTTACATATTTTAGTCTACATTTGGCCCTTAATGTAAACATGCCGATACATGAATCTTTTCTCCAGTATATTCATTTACACGCCTAGCAGGCAGACAGAAATTGTTATAATTGCGCACGATAATTATGTTGTACTGTATGTTACATGTCATGGTATATTATGTAACCAGCGATCGGCTCAAACTCGTGCCTAGCGTGCGCGATTCAATTAGGTGCGAAAATAAATCGAGTGTGTGAACGCTGACGTCGGCAAGACAAGTACGGACATGCTGAATCCAGCTAGTAGGAATGCCCGTCTTTCACTGCCTGTCATGTGTGTTTGTATACGGTGTTGATTTATGGTTTGCAATTCGCTAAGGTCGTGTGGCGGCGTACGAGCTTGAACTCTGGAGTAAATTCCATTAGGGAAGAGTACTGCAGTGTGGATTAACACGCTTTTATGTTTCAGATGGGGTGAAGGAGGACAGGTAGGACCGTGAGACATTTGGATTGGACATTTGGGTTGGATTTTTATATCTAAATCGGCAGGTGCTGGGGTTGGGGTTGCTTCTTGAGAGAATCTTCTGGAAAGGTAACAGCAGATATGCAGACTTAGCTACGTAAGTAAGGGTGTTTTCACACGTGGCCAAGTCTGGTTCGTTTTGTTCTGCAGCTCCTTTTTAACCAAAGTGAACCAGGTGCTAGTTTGTGGCCGTAGCAAATCTCCTAAGAACTGGATTTGTTTTTCCATAGGTTAAGAGAGTCACGTCATTACGTCACTGTACATGTCTGTGCACATGCCTACTTTCCCAGCAAAGTTAGCCGCAATGCTAACACAACAGTATGGGGCAGTGCTAGTGGCACGACAAAACAACAGCGAAACACATAGCTTTGTAAGCAGTTCCCCTTGGTATTATCATCACTAGAAAGCATTTGAGTTGCCCGCTGCATGCTGAGTTAATTTTTTACAAACATTTACTTTTTCGTGAAAACCCCGCCCTCAGCCCCCGACGTAAGCGGTTCTTTGTTCTGGCCCAGCAAAGTGTTGGTGCTGCGATGGAACCGTTTTGTTTTTTGTCTAAAGGTCTGAGCTGTCCGAAAACAAGGAACTGGATCAAAATTGGGCACCAGTTCGCACAGAACTAGCTTCGGAATTGATTTTGGAAAAGGGGTGGAAGTGTGAACACAATCGTTCCGAGCTCAGGAACCGTGCCCTAGTCTGCTTGAAGAGGTGGTCCCGGGCACAGTACGGCATATTCAGGCACGGATCGAATCAGATATGAAAGCCAATCGTACCTAAGAACAGAAGTAGATCTTTGTTTCGACATGACATCACTTTCTCCGAAATCTTAGACATAGGTCTCCTCTGAAGATTTCACGTTCTCGTAGCACGAATCAATAGGAAATTACACAAGAGTGTTGCTCTGGACATTTTTATTCAGAAATATCAATAATCTTGGGCGTAACACAAAGTATAACTTCTTCTCTTGTGTTTAACGGCAGCTCACAAACCAAGTATGTGAATACTGCCACCTGCTGTATCAGAGAGTGTAAATACACTAGCGTAGGCGAGAACGGAGAGCGGAAATAATGTGGACGCTGAAGGTTTTTGCATTTTTTAGTTTGTCTTATGAGTTAGAATGTGGTTGTTTCTGTAATACAATTTGGTTTTGCCTGTTTTCTTAACCTAAAGTGTACTTAGTGATTTTTTTTGGACCACCAACAGAACATAGAGATTTGAAATTTTGACACAGCATCAGCAGGCATCACTCGTTCTTGGGCACGGTACAAATCACTCGCACCTAATGTGAACATTCCCTTAGCTAACTCGCCCTATTCTAGATTTCTTGCCAGGCTATTTAAATATAATATATATTGTAACATATCTAGTCAAGTACCATTATCTGAAACAATCTATATACTTTGTAGTCTCTGTCAATGAAAAAAAATTATCTTTTCATTCTAGCTCATTAGGTCAGGCACGAAGAATGCATTAGCTAAGTTAAGAAACTAAGAATTGTAAGCATGTAAGTTAGTTATTGGTACGCCTTTAGCAGTAACCATTTGATCTAGTAATTAATAATTATATATTTAGTAAATATTCAAATTATGAAGGAAATTAGCCAGAATTAGGCTCTTACATTCAGCTAGGTTCACTGCTAGGCTGTCTATCATTATGTCTTTTTAGATATGCAGTAAATATATATTATTATAGTTGCGCAAATAAATCCACTAGACAGATTTGCTAGCCCTCATTCTCTCTCTTATCGTGTGCAAAAAGCCGCTATAAATAATAAAACAGACTCCTATCACACCCTGCAGCTTCTCTAAACATACCATTAATACCATGGCCATACCAGTGTCACACCCGTCAGCCCAGCACAAAGGAAACTCTGTAGGAGTGACATCATGGAGCAATCTCCGCTGATCGTAGCGCCGCAGGGACACGCCACCCAAGGTGCACATTAGAGAAGAAAGTGCTGAGTCTCTGTCCGAGCACAACGGCAGCTTTGACTTGCGGCTTTTTTCTTCTTACTCACTCGCTAAAATTAGAAGTTCAGTGATGCAAATGGCGTCATTGTTTGCAGTTGCTATACCCCCGACCTTTGTCATGGATCATGTAGGTGTCAGCCAAACCATAAAGACAAAGATCTAACATTTCCTCTAGCATTGCCTGGAAGCATTGATGTTGCTGTGCAATAACAAAGACAGGTAAGGGATTGTTGAGACTTATGTGAGAACTGCAGACTGATTTGAATGAAGGAAAGGGCAAAGTGTGTCCAAACAATCTGTTAGATGCCTTATCTTTATGACTTATATTACCTAATGCACCTTTATTTAAAAAAAAAAACACTCTAGAGCTGTGTAGTCTTTGGCTAACAGGGCTGTGGTGGATCCAAGGAACACAGACCATGAGGTGGGAATACAACGTGGACGTGATCCCAGTTACACTCCTTTTCACACCTAGAGGCAATTTAGAGTCACCAATGTGTCCGACCTTATGTTTTTGAGCAGTAGAAACCTGAGAACTCATAAAGTTTCTTTAAAAAATGGTCTGGTATTTGCATAAATTGTAAAATAAATTAGTCTGTTATTAGGTGGTGTAGTGGTTAGCACTGTCGCCTCGTACCTCCAAGGTCCGGGTTCGATTCCCGGCCAGGCTCGATTCCTATCTCTGTGTGCATGGAGTTTGCATGTTCTCCCCGTGCTTGTTGGGTTTCCTCCATGTACTCCGGTTTCCTCCCACAGTCATTGGTGTTCCCAAACTGCCCTTAGTGTGTGTGTGTGCCCTGCGATGGATTGGCACCCTGTCCAGGGTGTATCCCGCCTTGTGCCCTATCCTGGGATATGCTCCAGGTCCCTGCGACTCTGAATACAGGATAAAGCGCTATAGAAGATGAGTGAGTAAGAGTGAGTGAGTAGTCTGTCATTATTCACTGTCATGCACAAACACAAACCCCTTTCACACAGGAAAATCAAGGGTCAAGGTGACTGACTGATGTCTGACTGTGGAGGTTTAAAGAAAAGATAAACAGTTAGAAAATCAGACTACTGATATCTTATATTGTATATATTAGACTAATGACATCTTACATAATGTAGATCAGACCATATCTTATATTTTGTAGATCAGACCACTGATATCTTATATTGTCACTGATATTTTATATTGTGTAGATCAGACCAATGATATCTTATATTGTGTAGATCAGACACTGATATCTTATATTTTGTAAATCAGACCACTGATATCTTATTTTTTGTAGATCAGACCACTGATATCTTATATTGTGTAGATCAGACCACTGATATCCTATTTTGTGAAGATCAGACCACTGATATCTTATATTGTGTAGATCAGACCACTAATATTCTATATTGTGAAAATCAGACCACTGATATCCTATATTGTGTAGATTAGACCACTGATATCCTATTTTGTGAAGATCAGACCACTGATATCCTATTTTGTGAAGATCAGACCACTGATATCCTATTTTGTGAAGATCAGACCACTGATATCCTATATTGTGTAGATCAGACCACTGATATCCTATATTGTGTAGATCAGACCACTGATATCCTATTTTGTGAAGATCAGACCACTGATATCCTATATTGTGTAGTTCAGGCCACTGATATTCTATATTGTGAAGATCAGACCACTGATATCCTATATTGTGTAGATCAGACCACTGATATCCTATATTGTGAAGATCAGACCACTGATATCCTATTTTGTGAAGATCAGACCACTGATATCCTATATTGTGTAGATTAGACCACTGATATCCTATTTTGTGAAGATCAGACCACTGATATCCTATATTGTGAAGATCAGACCACTGATATCCTATATTGTGAAGATCAGACCACTGATATCCTATATTGTGTAGTTCAGGCCACTAATATTCTATATTGTGAAGATCAGACCACTGATATTTTACACACAGTAGATCAGACCATTGACATTTTATATAGAGTTGATTAGACCATATATATGTTACATAACGTTGTTTAGACCACAGATATCTTATATAGTGTAGATTAGACCTTCAGTTCAGAACAGCCCACCAATATACTACATATTATATAAGACATTGGTGGGCTGATCTACTCTTCTAACTCTAACTCTAAGTTATATAAGATCAGATAACTGATTTCTGAGACCACTGATATATAGTATATCAGAGGATAAATAACCTATATACAGTAGATCAGACCACTGATATATAGATTAGATCAGACTACATGAGATTGAGACTGATCAGCAGTGTCAAACTTTTTTCTGGATCACATTTAAATTAAATGTTTTGAAGTGCACAGAACAGCACTGTAGCAGCACTGGGATGATTCAAGTATTAGGCATTGCAACAAAAAAAAAATGAAAAGAAAAGAAAAAACATTTTCCCACCAATCCTGTGGTTTTGAAACCACCAGACACAAGCATTAGCCTAAATCTGGCTTTAATGACTATATAGTTTTAAACTCCAGTTTACACAAAGTACACAGTAGCCCCCAGCTTTACTTCCTCTAAGAAGCGTACACGAATAAATATTCTGTTTATCGTAACATTTGTAGACACTCCACCACAGTCTGATTACAATGTGAATAAACAAGCCAGAAATTTTCCCGGATACATGCTAAACATGCTAACCGCGGTGATAATGCTATCATTGAGCAATACTATGTTACATGCCTGTTTTTTTTTATGACTTAATGAAAAGTGGACAGCGATAACAGCTTTTAAAAACAAGGATATTAAAATAAACTTCACAACAATTCCTGACTAATTATATAGTAGATCTTAACTGAGGTTTCTTCTCTTCCGCCTTCTGTTTTATCCCTGCATGTCTCAGTTGTCAAACTGGCATCGCTGGCATGGCGTTGGAAGTGCCAACACATCCGCGTGTCCGCAAGCAAGCTGTGTGAAGTATTCATATGACATCTGTGGGAAAAATCCTTGGACCCGATTCAAATATTAACCTCATAAATCATTAGCTATGCTTTAGATAACATACCACAGCATTGTGGTCTGGGACCGACAGCAGCGCTGACATTTTCATATCTTTAGAACACGTACGTAAACAATCTACATCTATTTTAGATATTTTGTTTTCGTTTGTTTGTTGTTGAGTTCAAATCCCACTTCTGCCAAAAAGCTTGAGAGTCCACGATTTAGTCACTGAAGTTATCGGAATTATCTTTGCCTCATTAACAAAAAGCTTTTTCAAGCTTCCAGTAAATTTTAACCTTGTTTTTATTGCAGTGATCAGGTACTGAGAATAATTCCCAGCAGTCCCGGAGAGATCCGTTATCTCAAACAGCTGTTCAAGAACATAACGGTGAGTCGTTTAATTTTTTATTATTAACCAATAAGCAATTTATTAATATAAAACACAGTGTGACTCAGTGTGTTCAGTGAATGCCGCGTGCCTTTGATTATAATAAAGATGCCAGTTGTTTCACTCTTTACAGTTATATATATATATAATCTGCAATTATGAATCACCTAGCATTAATCTTTCAACTGTTGTTATTACAAAATAGCAATTTTCTGCAATAACAAATTTTTTGATGTTCAGAAGGGTCTCCAGTGTGCAAAAACATTTCCAACTTTTTGTGGGATTGTTTTTTTGTATTAAACAAGCTAATTAGTTTTCCCATAATGTGAGCACATCTAAAAAGATCCCAGAAATGTAACAAATTCCTACAAATGAAAATATGTAATAGCCGTTCTGTTTGTGGGAAATGTATTATGTTTTTGGATTATTACATCAGCACTTGCAGATTTGTATTGCGTTTGTGGTTTATTATGTTGGGGGTTTATACACGGTGTGTGTCTCAGCATTGTCTCATTTACTGTACATAGACACTAAAATGCTATGTTTGGAGGAGGAATAAAGTTAGATTGAGATGTGAAGAAATGTATTATCTGACCGGTAAATACCTGAAAACACCCCGGAGTACGAACAAATCGGTTTACAACCAAAAAAAAAATAGTCTAAGATTTGTCTCTGTTCCGCTATCAGCATGAGTTCGTCGGCCGGCATCAAGTTTTGCTCAGTCTGTGGTCCGGATCGCGCACATGATAAAATCATTTTGTGCAAAGTGGAGTGACGTTTAAGCTCTTGCCAAAAAGTATCATCTGAACAAAATTGATACACTTTATGAGTTGCACAAGTGCGCAGCGCGGAAAAAAATATGTCTCTAGATGGATTTTTTGTGAAACTGGCTGCCGCGTACGAACCAGAGGCCAGAAAAACAAACAGAGAAAACCCAGGAAGGAGGATTACCCAGGATCCTCGTCCTCCCCACCCATGCGAGTCTCTCTAAGAAAGGTGCGTGAACAGAACATGTAAAAATGAAGGGTTCGCTCTCTCCTGTACAGTTTATATTTATATTTAGTGCTGTAGGATTTTTGTATAATTTTTTTTTTCATACTTTGTTTTATGATATAAACAAAATACATTAAGTTGAATATAGCTTATACTGACCGAGAACGAATTAATTCTATTTACATGCATTTCTGTGGAAAAAACTGAATCGGTTTACCACAAAATCGGGTTACGGCCAGAATTCAGAAATGAATTATGTTCGTAAACTGAGGTTTCACTGTATACAACTCCTGTATTCGGGTAAAAGTACAGATTCCCTAGTGCAAATATTATTAAAAAAAAAAAAAAGTTTACGTCCTCTATTTACAGTACAGTACAGTGAAAATACAAAAGTACTCACTTTTAAATTTACTCAGGTATTAAAAAATATATTGCTTTCATACTCATTTCCCTGATTTTCTTTGAATTCTGTAAAGCTGCTTTGCGACAATAACCAATGTTAAAAGCACTATACAAACAGAAAAGAATAGATTTAAATTAAACTGTTCACAGTAGACTTTTTTTTATAATAAAAATCTTTCTCGCTCCCTCTGTTTCCCTCTTTCTATGTAAACTCTTTCCTCAGTTTTCATCACTGTCTGCAACCAGCTCTGCTTCTGATTTAAAACCCCCCTTTGCGTTATTAGGCATGCCTCGAAGGAAAGGCAAGTCACACAGTTCCGCTTAATAATCATATTCATAAAAATGTTTCCACTTTAAATGCTACACACCACCATGGTTACGCAATGCAACGCTGTGCAGAACTGTAATTAAGCAAAAGAACAGATATTTTCTATAGGATGTTGTGGAGTAAAAGTAAAAAAAGTATTATATCATTTAAGTACAGATACATAAAATATGTATTTATGTACAGTAGATTAACAATATTGTTACCTCCCACCTCTGGGTCTTCCAGCGAGAGCATTAAAACACACTTTTGGGAGAACTTTAAGTTCAAAGATGCTTTGTATCATCATTCTGTTAAATAGTAAAGTATGGGACCTTTAAAGGACACACAAAAAAGTGTAGAGTTTATGACTTTTTTTTTTTTACTACTAAACATACCTTAAATATGATTTAGCCAATTTAAGTGGAATCTGATCTCACAACCTTCCAGTGCAAACCCTTAACTGCTGATCTACCGTACTTGAGTTTTAAAACACAATGTTGCATTTTTTTGTTGCATTGGGGGGTGTCTCTTTGTCTAAGCAACAATATCGTTATCCCTCACTCGCTGGCCCTATAGTTGAACCAGACTTCCAGTCTACTGGTTATTGACTTTAAACTGTTTGAACTCACAGTTAGTTGAGATTTTCTTAAACAAAAACCTGAATCAGGAGAGCACCAGGTGATGGCCGTTAAAACCACAACTCTCCAGAATGCAGATAATTGGAGTTGTTGCGTTAATGGTGGAATTGAAACACAGTTGGGGGATGTACAATTTGCTCAGAAGATTCTCCATTTGGGAATCATTATGTTCTGGTTGGAACAGAGAAAAGTGCTGTTACTCATTACAGGATCAAGAGCTTGATTGTTCTATTTATGTTTTTTGTGTGAGAATAAAGTGAAGAAGATGCCGTTGACGGCTGAACTTTTGTTTCAACTTGAATGTGTTAGTATAAATTTTTATTAGTGTCAGGGTCTATTACGGAACATGTCTTTAAAATAGCTACATATGTCTTTAATAGAGAATAATCTAACTATGAAACGTTTTATAGTTTCTTGTTCATGTTAACCTTTTTACGTTCATTTTTTTTTTCTTTTTTATAAATGATGAATAATAGATTGACTACACCTACAGTATGTTTAGTTTAGGATACATAAAGCCAGTAAAATTATCATTTAATTAAGTGTTCATTGTATCTGAGTACACTTCACAGCAGGTTAAGCCAAGGTTCCAATTTTATCGTTGACTCCATAAAAATGGACAAAAACGAATGTAGCGATTAACATATCATAACAGACGCACATATTAGTACTTGTGGTTGTTAGTCTTTGGCCAGCTCCCATCGAGAAGTCTCCACAGCTGACCATCAATCCGCACAACAACTTGGCCCAGATTTAACGCTGCATGCCGTTTCTACCACAACCCTCCCATTTTATTCAGGCCTGGGACCGGCACTGCATGCACTGGCAACCCACTGACGGCAGAATTCGAGGTCAGATCCTCAGATCCTCAAAACAATAACCTAGAGCCTTAGCCCCCCGAGCTACAGTACCACAACCCCAAAATCACATATGTTACAGTATGAAAAGGAGTACATTAAAGGAGTTCCTGGGAGGCCAGTGTTTTAGACATGAAGCAGGCGGACAGATTGTGTCTCCGTCGTACTGAGAAAACTTTCTACCTTGATGGAATCCAAACCCTAGTGAAACACTGGGATAAGTGCCTTAGTGTAGCAGGGGATTATATAGAGAAATAAAGAGAGTTATTACTCTCAGAACTCTGTTCTGTTATTCTGTGAAATCAAAAGTCCCAGTTTGACTTGAACAAGCCTAAATAACTCAACAGAAAACAGTTGTGTCTGGAATAAATGATGTGATAAATGTAAATGAGCTCATGGAATAATTGTGAATGGTCAAGTGGACATGAATAAAAAAAGACTTTGTCGTAAGCAAAGTACATTTTTTAGATTTGTTGATAAATAGTTTAGTGAAATCCTAATAAAAAGAAATTGTACTTCATAAATTGTTCTAAAGTTAGTTCCAATAGTCTGTCTAATAGTCTAACTATGTGGTATTTAATGCTAAGACTTCTTAATGACCCATAAAACCTTGGAGGAAAAAAAGTCTTTTCAGAAGTGTCCTGTCTCATCTAAGGTTTCCAAATATTTGAAATGTGTCCTTGATCCTGAGCCCAAATCGAATCGGTATGCTGTTGGAAGCCACTTTTCAGGGACAAGTGTGTATGTGTGTGATGTTTACACAGCTGCCTCTGGGTTGTTTCATTTACTTAGAGATGATTCCCTTGGAGCTGCGCTACCACGACACTGTTGAAGAACGAAGCAGTTCGTGGGGATTTTTTCTTCTTATAGGTTTTATTTTCAAGGTCGGATTCGGCCATAGTAGCTGCACAGTCAATCTAGTGAATATACTGTGGTTTATTGTGGCAGGTGGACAAACGTGATCAATGCCTGTAACAACACGTGTGATTTATTGGCCTGGACGTGTACTTCAGGAGAGCACTGAAGGAAAGGGTTGTGCTGCTCTTAATAAACAGCAAATTGTTATTTTAAATGAATCTTTTTTTTTTTTTAAACAAGGGGGAAATCTTTAAATACTTTTAAAAGAATAGGATCTAAGTCTATAACAATTGATATAACACTGTCAGCTTGAGAATTATTGCCACCCTTAGCAAGGACATCATTTGGGCGAAGAAATAGAAATAATACACACCTATATTGACATTTTGCACCTAATAATCATGAAAAAAAATTACTTTTAAATCTTTTTTTTTTAATAAAACGATCTCAAAGATTTAGAATAAATGCAATAAAGTTAGAAACAGAAATTTATAAATGCGGTGGTGCAAATCTGTGTTTTTCAGGAAGCATATTGCACTGCTATATTTTGATTATATAAAATGTTTTGTTTCTAAAAATATACTATTGTGTTTTAATTAGATATTTCGAATATCACTAATTCGGAATACGGACCATCCGATACGATGTTTGGCGATACCGAGGTGCCGTTTCGATTTGTACTGCGATTAATGCAGTAACACGATTTTTTAAAAATCTCTTAAAAGTAATCAAAAATTTTCCCCTTTTCAGATTCTGTTTTAATTCTAAACAAACTTAGCAAATTATTCGCTTTTACCACACAGGACGCTGTGCTGCCTGCCGATGTGTTAAAAGTTTAGAGTGCGCCACCTGTAGGATTACAGAGAAAACTACAAAATTTTTCCTCCTCAAGTGCAAACATAAATAAATAAAAAAATCAAGTGAAAAAGTGGTAATCATAAAAAAATCATGATATTAATATAAATAGGTTTTTTTTTTTCAAATTTCTAATATTCACTGCATAGTACGTCTGTTTTTTATTTTTTTATTTTGTGTTTTTAAAGGTTGCTTATTTGTCTTTGGGTCTGCCAACACTTATGAATAATCAAAATACAAAGAAAACTATCTGGTGTCTGTACTAAAGTCAATGATTCTTCTGGATAGCTTTCATTTAAACCAAGCAAAATAAAAATGATACTCGTGTTGTTTGTCTCACAATGACTTTTTTATTAAAATTTCAGTTTGATTCCAACTGGTAACCTTTTATTGGTTGTATCCAGGGAACTACGAGTTGCAGCTTTGCCTTTAATGCAGCACTTGTTAACAACAAATCAATTAAATGTATAGGGAAAGCTACAGTAGATTTATATATATAATAATATTAACTATTATTTATCTCGTGCATGTTACAGCACATTTCAGTGCATTTCCCAGCTTTGTAGGAAGTTGGGGTCAGAGTGCAAGATCAGCAAGGCTAAAGTTCTCCTAGAGCAGATACAGTTCATGACCCTGCTTAATTATGGTAGCTCGCTGATGCAGGGTTTGAACCCCCAACCTTTTACTCAACCCTGAGCCTTAACCATTCAGGCCACTGCTGACACTGCCTGTTTTTTTTTGTGCCTGTTTTTTTTTGCAAAAATAACTGGTTAAATAAAAAAAAAATAGAATCAGAATTTATTTATAATTAATGATGTTTTTGCGGAACTGTTGCGTTAAAGCAATATCACACTTGCGGTCTATATCCAGCGGTACAGCACTCCCTCTCATGTGATATGTCTTAATAAGTTTATTTTAAAAAAAAATAAGCTTAATACCGCTTAAAAATTACAGATCTATCTGTAATTATGGTCCGTCAAGTGATTGATCCAGGACACGGCCTAAACCAAGACTGTAGCTGTTTTAGGGACAAGATTATCGTAGGACTTTAACAACCTCGATGCTAGACTTCCTCCAGTGAAAAGTATTTCTGGTAAAAGGTGAGTGTGTAAGCAAACATGCTGCTGTATTGAAATGGGATGCAGCTGGTGAAGCTAGTGCTGGGGGAAAAGTGAGGACAAGTCCATGCCACACACACACACACACACACACACACACACATTGTATACAAATTGGAAGGTTTGTCTATGCGTTGAGTGCTTTAAGAGCTTCAGAGGAAAGTGTTAATAATCAGAATATTAAACAGATCCTTGACAGTTTCAGTGCTGAGCAAAAGTATTGGCCCTGATAACCAACACCACGTTAGACATACGGAGGGGACTTTAATATTAAATAACGTCAACCTGAAGACACAAATATTCATTTTCCAAAAAAAAATTATTGTTCCCTTTTATTTAACGAAACACTTATGATTTGGTTCTGGCATTGTGTAGCTTTCTTAAGTTCAAGTTCAGAGCTGGTAAATCGAGGACGGTGATCCTGCAGAGTTGGTGTTCCTCTTTCCGAAGAGAGACATGAAATACTACAGGGCTTCCACCATATGTTTTCAATTTGCTGTGGCTGTGTGGCTCGTTAGCAGTGACACACGTGCATGTGCGCACACACATATGGACACATACACAAACTCTCTCTCTCTCTCTCTCTCTCTCTCTCTCAATCTTTCCATTAGCCGTGTCCTTGGCCATCTGATTGCAGCTTTAAAGGAACAGCAATAAAATGTCAGTTAAACCTTGATGTCAATAATACATTGTCTGACTGGATGATGTTGTGCAGGTGGACCTCTGGCAGCCCAGCAGCTCGAACCTTATTCTCGAGGGCAAAGCGGTAGACGTCCACGTGGGACGAAACAGGACAGCACGTCTCAAAAGTCTGCTTGGACGGGCGCACATTCAGCATGAGTAAGACAATCCTCCAGTCTCGCTTTTTTAATATCTGTCCTCTTGGGGTATCTAAGATTATTGCAGGCCCATGATATGCACGAGGACGAGACATAACACTGTTTCAGCAGACATTCGACGTATCATTCCACCCATCAGTCATTTGTCTGTAGGAATAGCCTTTTTTGGATAGCCTTACTTTCATCGATGGCTTCTTGTTTTGGGACGTCTAGGTTAAAGCAATTAAAAGGCAATGACAAGAAATACCAATAAATTAACCTCAGATATACGGTATGACCTCTAATGTGAAATGCATGAAAGCGTGAACTCATATCAAATTTGTCCTGTATGTATTTAGTATGGATGTTTATGATTTATCATTAATTAATCAATGGAGAATTTATCTGATTCAAAATGTAATAGCAATGAAATTTTTGTTTTGCATAGTATTTCTCACATGGCTCTGTGAGTGAACACAGATAAATCTGTAAATATTAAAAGAATCTGGTTAAAAATTTTACTGATTAAATTCACAAAATGTAAAGATGTAATCCTGTACAGTGACAAATAAACAGACCTACTGTATACACGAGGGGCGTTCAAGTCAAACCGGGATTTGTTATTTCATTTCTTGTAAATAAATGTGTAAATTGCATCGACATTTAAAGAGGACTTCAAGCACAGTACGGTGACGAGACTCTGAGCCGCGAACAAACATCTGAATGGTGCAAACGTTTAAAGAAGGCTGTACCATACTTCCGTGAGTCCTGCGACTCAGAGCCCACGAGCGGAACGCCTGATCCTTAAAAAATCAACGGATAATTTGTGGCCAACTTACAAAGGAGATGCATCTGCCTGTGGAAACTGTACACACAATCATTCACTGACACCACGTCCATGTAACAGGAACTCAGCTCAGAGTTATTCCCACATCCCCTGTATTATCCTGACATCTCTCCAAGCCATTTCCATTTTTTTTTTTCATTAAAGGAGTTCCCGGGAGGCCAGCGTGGCTCCGGCATACTGAGAAAACTTTCTACCAAGCTCTAGTGCAACCCTGGGATAATTATGCATTAGTGTAGCAGAGGATTATATAGAGAAATAAAGGAAGTTTTTACTCTCACACAGTTTATTCCTCTCACACACTCACTCAAAAGCAACAGACTGTGTGAAGGTTCCTTTCGGTGACTCACTCCATTCTGCCCCCTGCTGTTCCCTCTGCCAGACTGCTGATTTCCGACGTCCAGAGAGAAATGGAGAAACAGACAGGGTATCGGTCGAACAGAAAGCGCAGATCTGTGTCCCAGTACGATTATGAAGTGTATCATCCTCTGGAGGAGGTGAGTGACAAAGCTAAGCAGTTCATATAAAATTCAGTAAGAAGTCCAGTCACTGTTTAGAGGAATCATTTTTAAAAAGGACTTTCAGTTTGAATGACTTACCCAGCACTTTGTCCTTGTCCATATTGAGAAGCCAAGAGGAAAAAAATGCATTTAAAAAACTTATTTTAAACCTGAACCAAGGTAAAAAGCATGATACGAAACAGTCCATCTCCTTGAATGAAAAATCTTGCCAAGGGGTTTGTTATTTTCTATAAGCTTTTTCTCCTAAACTAACTAACACCAAACTTTATTATTGGTTCTTAAAGTGGAGTCCCTATGAATCAATGAACCATAGCCGGGGTGTCCATGATCAAAATAACAAAAAAAGTCAAAAGAGAACGGTCCGACTTGTCTAAACTGACAAAAAGGCTACGGTAAGTCAAGTAACCACTCTTTACAACCATGATACAATATGTCGTGGTTTATGGAGGATGAGATTCAACAGCAGAAGACAAAGATCGCCAGAACTGGAGCGTTAAGGATTGGAAAAAAAGCAAGCAACCTTTTTAATGAATAAATAAATAAAGAATTTCCAGGTAGTCATGGTGGCTTAGTGGTTAGATTACGGGTTTTATTCCCAGCCAGGTTGGATTCCAGCCTCTGTGTGCATGGAGTTTAATTTGGAAACGCTAATTGCCGTTTCCAAATTGTCTGTAGGGTGTGAATGAGTGTGTTTGAGCAGTGATTGACACCATCACTGCTCAATCTAAACGTCATGCCTTGTTATAAACCTGTGGCACCGTATAACAGACAAGAATTCCATTTTCATAAAAGAAAAAAAAAACACACTCTCTCACCCAGAGTTTCTTTCATCCCTAGATGCACTCACTCAGCCACTGATCACTTTTCAGTTCAGAGCGTACACTCCGCATGCTGACGAATGAGACTCCATTTCGCTTTGACAAGGCGCGGGTAATAAAACATCTCACACAAATCTTCATATCAGGAGCATTCTTTCATCGCCTTGACAGGAGCCACAGTAGATTCCTCAACACGCTAAATAAATAATTGTAGCTTACTAGCAGGAATGATCATAAGGCATTGAGGGTATTAAAGTGAAAAAATGGGTGTTTATGCCTTTGCATGCTCATCAGCTCTTAGTGTACAAATATGGTTGTGTTTTATGTTAATGCTTTATCGTATCTAATTAAGAGAAATGATCTAATATACAGTATGAGTAATAATAAATACATTCAAAATAGATTGTGTTTACTGGTTTTATACAGTAGTTGCTTGATTTTTAAAGCAGTTAAGGGATTTTGCAGGTACAAAGCCACAAGTTACTGTGGTGACCTACAGCCTTATTTCTGTTTTAACTTTACAGATCCAGAGCTGGATGTTCGAAATGAACCGGACCCACCCACACCTAGTCGACTTGTTTTCTATTGGACGATCCTACGAAGGACGGCCCCTTTACGTGCTCCAGGTATTGAGAAGACGCCAAACATTGCATCGTTTACCTGATCATAATCCGCCTTAATGACATCACAATCCCGTCTCCTGTCAGTTAGGAAAGCGTGCCTGGGCGAGTAAGAAGGCCGTGTGGATGGACTGTGGCGTTCATGCGCGAGAGTGGATCGGCCCTGCCTTCTGTCAGTGGTTTGTGAAGGAAGTAAGTCCTCCGCTATCTCGGTTCGCATGGTTTCCGTCATCAGCCTAGAGTCTTCTGCTGCATGGTTTGTTTATACATTTGAAGGAAAGTGTACCCAGTATTCGATTAAGCAGCAAGTTAACATTAACAACAAGATGCCATATACAGTCACAGAGGAATCGTTATTTACACTAAGTGGCTAAAACACCTGACCATCTCACTCATATGTAGAGTTTCCCTTAACTGGAACTAACAGGAACAAAACCTGTTCCAGCGTGATAATGCCCCTGTACACAAAGCCAGCTGAGTTTCTGAGTGTCCTTGATTTCAACCCCACTGAATATCATCAGGATGAACTGGATAGAACTGGAGCCTCCGCACCTGACAATCAGTGTCTGCCCTCACTAATGGTCTTACGGCTAAATAAGATTAACCCCCTCTAGGGAAAGCTTAACTAGAAGAGTGGAGGTTATTATAACACCAAAGTGGGAATAAATCAGGAATAAGATTTTCATGTGATCACAAACTTTTAGCCATATACATACTGTATTATTTTTTTCATTATTAATCTGAAATGGTAAAAACCTACTAGAAATAAAAAAAAACATTTCTGTGTGTTCAAAAGTATGACTGGTAGTGTATAATCCCATCTCCTGGGGCAAAACTGACTGGAGGGCCAAGAGAGTGCCAGGCTGAGTAAAATCCACTTCACACCATTAGTTTCACTTCACATCGGCTGAGACAGCCCTAAAGCTCCAGGCTGCTGAAACTTTAAAGCCATATTCTCTCAGGTTTCTCAGTTAAAGACAAATAGCCTTAGGAGTTGTGCAGATCCCGCTTGTGATGCTAATCTGATGGGGAATAAAATCCTTTTTAAAAGCCGGCTTCTATGTGCGAAGTTATTAAGTCATGCCCATCGCTACATCCTTAACCCTTTTCATCATTCTTTAGGATGTACGAGGGGTGTTCAAGTCAAACTGGGACTTGTGATGAATTTTTTGGTGATTGAGGGCGTAAAACTGATTAACATCTACAGAAGAATTCAAGCACAATGCGGTGATGAGATTTTGAACAGAGGCGTATGTGTTAAACATAACTGTGTTCTGTTATTCTGCACAATCAAAAGTCCCAGATTTGACAAGAACGCCCCTCATACAGTAGTATAATTGCTCTCAGTATTATTGTTCATAATCATATAATCTACATACATCATGGCTCACTTTTTAATAACAATTTTATAATGTGTGCCTAATGGGTGAATAAGACACGATAACACAAACGCATCAAGGAGGGTAGAGAACAGCATGTCATAATTATAATTACACAATTCTAGTTTGAGTTAATGTTGTGTAACATCATTAAAACAAGGTATTTCTGTGTTAATCGGTGCAACAGATTTGTTTACGGGTGCCAGATGGTCTGTGTCAGTGAAACAGATAACTGTTTAAAAGAGAAGAATTAAAAGAAGAAAAATTTTTATGTCATCAGATAAACAGGATGGCCGTGTCTGTTTTCTTTCTTTTGGTTTTCTCATTTGGTTTTCACTTTTTTAAATAAGTATTACACTTTATTATAATCTGATAACTAATTAAAACTTTTTTTATGGAAGTTTCAGTACCCTTTTATGCCACAGTGTGGCAGAGCATCGACACTCGCCCTCATCGTCTCTCCCTGAATCTCATTTCTGCAACACTTATTGTATCTTTTTTCTCATACTGTATATATACAGTCTGTACAGTATTGAGGAATCATTTATGATATAATGAATGCAGTAAGCAGGGATGTACAGTATTGTGTCCTAACATTACAATTCTAGAGATAAAATGTTACTCTTTTTTTGTATAAATGTTTACATTATGTGAACAATGATCGAACAAGAATGTGGTTTACACCTTAATTACACTGATCAGCCATAACTTTAAAAACCACACAGGGATTGAAACCACCTAGGGATTGGGTTCCCCTTGTGCTGCTGTTGGAGCGGCTGTGGTCCCTTGGAACATGGCTCCATGGGACCTCTCGGAGTATGTTGTGGTGCTGTTGGTTACGGAGTTGGTCGTCAACAACCTTGACGTTTTTTCCCCATCTAAACGCTTTTGTTTATGCTCTTCCGTGAGTTATTTCTGCACCAGATACACTCGCAGACCACAAAAAAATAAATCACTGCAGGTTGCTCTTATTTCATGCAAATCACAAGTGAGGCATCCATTTTTGCTCGCACCGCAGTTACAAAAGTACTGATGTAACACATTCACACCTGGACAGTAGTAAGTAGGGGGACAGTAGCCCTGAACAAAAAGTGCTGATAAGATGGCAATATTTTAAAATATACAAAGTGTGTATAATTTTTCACTCATCCTTATATATTGTATAATATTTGTTTCTTTGCTAAATATGAGGCCTTGGAACATCTAAGAATTTGAAAACGGAAAAAATGAAAGTTAAACCATAGTGAGCTGTCTTTACTTTATTCAGCCAGCAAATCAACCAAGCACCTAGACATTACACCAAAGATATTTTTTAAGAAAACTGTTTTTTGTTTGTTTGTTTGTTTTTTTGCTAGAACTTTTTAATAACTGTTATATTAAGAAGACTGGTAATTATAATAGCAGACCAATATAATTCTGTGCTTCATTTAAAAATATACTTTACATTAAAAAAATCCGTTTAAATATACTGTTCTTGCTGGCAAAGTTCAGGGGTGTTCTTGCTGAAAAAGTCATTCTCGATTTTAAAGATTTGGATCAGAGTTTAAAATTGTTTTAAAAATCTTATTCCAAACACTTTCTTAAATGTCTAGACAAGAATGTACTTGCATAGCAGAGATATGCAAGATGATTAATGAGCAGATTAACTGAATTATGTCGCCCATCAATGAAGTGATAGTTAAGAAAGATGACACAGCCTTCACGATTGAAAAAAAAGGTCACGGACTTGCGTCAGAGTATTTACTTTTCTGGCTCAGCAGCTGACAGTGTTTGACCTTGTGCTGTTGTGCTGGCCCTGTCTCCGGAGGAAATTAGACTTCATTCTGTTTATTTATTTGTGCATGTGCGTGTGTGTAACGACTCTTACCCTTTCTGTGTACAGGCTTTGAACTCCTATCAACACGACTCGAGCATAAGACGGCTGCTAAAGCATCTGAACTTCTACATTATGCCGGTCTTCAATGTGGACGGGTATCACTACAGCTGGAAAAGTGTACTTTCACCTTACTGGTTTATTTAACTGTGGTGTTTTGAATAGTCAACTAACACTAGTGTCTGTAATAATTCCTGACTCCTGAACGTTCTGGGAACTGGTTTTCTCAGGAAAGTTACACAGTAATGTTCGAATTGGATTGTGCATTATGATTTTGAAAAAGTTCTACTTATATTCCCATAACCTAAATAAAAAAAAGAAGATGATGATGAAGAAGATGATGATGATGATGATGATGATGATGATGGAGAACATTTCCCCAGCTTTCAGGGAACCTATAAATGATCTGAACTTCTTTGAAACTCTCCCAATTTTAGAAAAATATTCTTTTAAAATGCCCATAACTCATAAATATTTTAAACCACTGAAAAAACCTTGTGGTAACCTGTGACAGTTGGGAGAACGTTCTGCCAGCATTCTGGTAACCTTTAAATAATTGTAATTTTTTGGGACACCTGCACCACCATGGTATGGTTCACCATTCTGCAAGGGATTCTGCGAGCATTTTCAAAACATAATAAAAAATAATTTGCCTAGGTGTTGCTTAACATTCTGGTAATTTTAAAAATGATGTGGATTTCTTAGGATCCTAGCAGTAAACCTGGATGGTTCTTCTAATGTCTCTTTGAAACATTCCCCTAATGTTTCTGTTATGTGTGTACAGTATGTGTCTAATAAAACAGGATGGGTAGATTACATAATAATAATATTAATAATATTAATGATAATAAAAATAAAAGGAGTTGTAAAGTTCCCTGAACAGTTTACTAAAAATAGACCCAAAACCCAGAACCAAACGTGAATAAATCTGACATACTTATGAATTTTTTTCTTTCTCTCCCTCTTTCTCCCAAAGGATCGCTTTTGGAGGAAAACACGATCCAAAAAAGCCAAGTACCACTGCCGCGGTGTCGATGCCAACCGCAACTTTAAAGTGAAGTGGTGCAGTAAGTTGGCATCTTCCTGACCTGAAAACTTAAATAAAGATTATTTATTCAACAGAACAAAAAATACAGTACATACAATGACGTAGAGCAAATGTAATTTTTGAATTAAAGACGCTAGTGTCAATTTGGTAACATCATTCCACATAATATATTATTCTTGATTGAATATGGTTATTTATTTATTTTTACCACAGTGATCTCAGTTATGGAAATGCGTGGCCAATGAGGTTGAATAATATGCTCTCACAGTCACCAGATTTAAAATTCCAGTCAAAAACTGGCTCAAATGTTGAGCCTAAATGCTCAAATTATTTAAGTGCGATAAATATAAATAAATAAAAAACAGGAAGGGGCAAATACTTTTTCATAGCACTGTATGTATTTATGCAGGTGTCTGTTAGCCAGCTAGTAAACACTGGCCAACCTGGATTTCTGAGAGGATTTTTATAAGTCATAATTACAAATACTACTGTACTGTAGCTAGCTCCCTTGAGTCATGATCATGGTGCTAGCTCTATGGCTAGCCTAGCTAGGTCTTTAAATTCATAATTACAATTCTAACAATCCTCTATGCCTAACTTATCAAACCTGACAGGATTTCTAATATGGTTTTAAGTCGTATTTATTATGCTAGTTCTGTGACTTTATATGGTTAGGCATGGCTAACATGAGCTAACCTGACAGGATTTCTGAGAGGATTTTAAGGAGGAAATTATTATAAATGCCTGGCATGATTTTTTTTATATATTTAAAGAAATTAATAAATGGTTTTAAGCATCAATTACTTGATCTTATAAGCTCAAATCAAGCTATATCGACTGGATTTCTAGGAGGATTTTAAATCATATCTCTGTTGCTAATATTTAAGCTAACCTGACAAGATTTGTAAAAGATGTTTAAATCACATTAATAATTCCTTTCTGTATACACTATTTAGCTAGATAATATAAATCAATTTAACCATAACATGCAGTAATTTAATATGAAGTTGTCTTTACTATTATGTGAACATATACTAAAAACAGTTTATGTTGTTAATTATTCTAGCTAGCTGGATAAATAAAGCTAAGCTGACAGGAGTTGTGTGATAAAGCTTTGTATCTTTCTGCTTAAAGACAAGTCTCACTGTACTGGGGGTCATGTAATTATTGTAAGCTTGTGTGTGATACTCGTTTATTTGATGGTTCGGTTGCTAAGCCACAATTATGTAAAAATTCTCCAGCCGTGTATCTCATAGGAACTATGTATACATTGATCATAGTCATATTCAGCAATATTTCTTTGAATTCTTAGATTACTTAAGTGATGCTTGATATTTTTAGGCTTTAGTTTATACTGTACATGGATAGGTTGTAAATATGAAATTCCATTCTATGAGACACACAGAAAGCGCACTCTGCAAAAAAAGTTTCGCTTTATACAGAGTGTTAAGTACTGGTTAAGTGGCTCATATACGCTCATTATGAGTGATGCCTGTGTTGTCCGATGATACAGACAAAGCAGACCTGCACTAAATTTACCTACTGAGGTCAGGACTTCAGTTGAAACAACTCTTTGAGAGAATTAATAATCGTAGCGGAGCGGACACAGTAAAATGTTAGCAGGTTTTATCCTGGGGAATTTACCTTGAAACACCAACATTGTTTGTACTTTTGGTGGGCATAATGAGGGACTGAATAGTATAGATTAGTTACATAATTCAAAAACCTCATACAGTAACTGTGTCAATAGAATAATTCCCAAGAAACTATTAATCATCTTTGCATTTTTATTTTCCTACAAATTTATCATCCAAAATGCACAGTTTTGGTGTTATGAGGATTTGTTTTAGACCCATGCCAAACCCCTTGCCTCCCTCAGCACTGGCTTGCTTAGTTTTAATCTGGAAGTCATGTCGATCAAAAATAATTAACTTCCTTAAAACCCGTCTCAAACATGCTCCATTAAAAATGAATGGAGTTTCAGAGTGTGGAGAAAATGTATCAGCAAAAAAACTACCTTGCTTTTTTCCATGCCAGCACTCTGTAAATTTTGGATACAAACTCAAACACTTGTATCAAAGCCAGGGTTCCTGGCTTTCGCTGCAAAAATTAAAGAAGATTGATTAAACCGTTTAGAACTTACGAATTTTTGTTTGGTACCTGACACAAAACACAGAGTTTACATTGAAATGAATATCACAGAAATCCGCCTGATTTTAAACTTTTGTAAAATCACCATCCATATCCAGATTTTTAGAGCACACACACCAAACTTGACATCCTATAAACAGAAAGCCTCCTCTCTTAAAATGTCCATGAAACATATCAGTAGCACTGAACGTTTCTGAGATTTCTGCCATAAAGTCAAGACAGTCCCATTTCTATTCAAGTCAGTGCAAGCCATGGTGTTATATTCTCTGTGTGCGACTCAGCTGTATTAAAAGTATATATATATATATATATATATATATATATATATATATATATATATATATTTCTTTTTTAGTAGTATTGAGAATTTTTTTATATTCAAGATTTATGCTCGTATTAAAAATGTATGCTCGTCTGGCAAAACACCTGCAGACCAAGTTACTTGCAATCCAAGGTTTTACTGTACTTATTTACAGCTAAAATAATTATGAAAGACAGCAAATAAAGCTAACAGTAATCAATTGAAGTTGTACAGTATGTGCTAATTATATATCAGAAAATATTTATTATTTATCATAATATGACCATGCTAATGCATTTGGAAATCAATGTACACAAATTAAATTAGTAAACGGTAAGAAAAGTTAATCATAAAAGACAATCAACTTCTTAAAGTCTGAGCTCATGCAATTATTGACCTTAAAGCCTTATTGATTCAGAACTAAATAGAAATATTGTAATTATGGAAAATGTCAGTTCTGTGTTTTTATAAATTTCCAGTAAATATATATTCTGGCAGTGTATTTTTATTTTCTACATCTCACTTCCTGTAAAGGAACATACTGTAAAGGCTACGTCAGTGAAGGCCACTGTAAATAATTTTCAAGTAGAATCGGTGGATGATTTAGCAAAAAACTATGTGATTACTGTCCCTAAATACCAATGCAAAAACAAGAAAAAAAAAAAGCGATCGAAAGCCGTCCTGATATCACCATTTCTCTGCGTCTCCTGCAGAAGAGGGCGCCTCCACACACCCTTGCGACGACACCTACTGCGGCCCTTTCCCCGAGTCCGAGCCCGAGGTGAAGGCCGTCTCCCATTTTCTGCGCAAGCACAAGAAACACATAAGGGCTTACATATCCATCCATGCCTACGCTCAGATGCTCCTGTACCCTTACTCCTACAAATATGGCAACATCCCCAATTTTGACTGTGTGGTAAGTGAAAATATCCTCAGGTCTGCTTTTAAGGGTTTGTCATTTATTCATGATGATGACGAATGGGTTAGTTCTTGCTCTTAACGGAGGGTTATTAAAGATGAAGTGGATTCACAGGCAAGCATCCAAATAAATCCTTATATACTTATCCCTATATATATATATATATATATATATATATATATATATATATATATATTTTGTGTTACGAAAAATAAAAGATCATTTGTCTGCACTGGCTTTTTAATAAGGTTTTATATAATAAAATACAATACAATATATTTTACCATATTTGACACTGTTCGGGCAATTTAAACTGTGCTAAATTTAGAAAATACTACACTTGGAGTTACAGCTTTTTTTTTAATATGCTTATTTGCTTTTTTAAGTGTCAATTTGTGAATTGTGTGAAAAATGAAACCCTGACAAGCCTTTCTATTCCCCATATTGACTAGATCCGCTCTGGTAAATAATAGTAAATATGAACTCTACCTCTAAGTCTAAAGTGACCTGTCTATAAAGCCGTAAAACTGTATCTGCAATAAATGTTCACAGGAAACAGCGGCTCAGAGTGCTGTGAGCGCCCTTTACTCCGCATACGGAGTCAGATACAGATACGGACCTGCTTCCACAACACTGTGTGAGTATGACTTGAAGCATTTTCCGAATATGACACTAATGATGTCATGTCACATTGTGTGTCTGAATCATCAGCCGTTTTTTCAAAGGCAAAGACTCCTGTTAAGAAAACATTGGTTCTTTTAAGAACTGCCCTACATGATGGAACACAAATGCGGCTTTTTTGGTGGCCAAGGTAGCATCAAGCAATTTGTTAGCTTAAGCACGATTCTACACTACAGTAGTTTTTTTACGTTGTAAGGTAGAATTGTCAATTCTGAATGGTCAGGACAGTAATTCAGCGTAGAACTTACATAAAGCAAAGGTGATGGCAAGACTCTGTGGTGTGTGCATGATTGCTTGTGCTTTACATAGTCTGAACAGAAAGTGATGATGCAATGGCGAAAGCCTTTGTATTACTTTGTGTTACTGTGCTGTACATTTCTTCAGCGTTTTGCTATTTCGCTTCATTTGCAGATGTAAGCTCAGGGAGTTCTATCGACTGGGCCTACAAGAACGGCATCCCCTATGCTTTCGCCTTCGAGCTGCGTGATACAGGTCATTACGGTTTCCTCTTGCCAGAGGTCCTGATTGGTCCGACCTGCACCGAGACGATGAGGGCAGTAAGGGCCATTGCCTCTGGCCTGCTAAAGAAATGCACCGGATGAAGAAATAGCACTATTTATATTATGTCTCTTTCTCTCCGTCTCCTTTTGCCTCTTTCTCTGTCCTTCCTATTGTGCTCTGGGCCAAAGCTTAGAGTGCGAATCCGTGCCTGTGGGCTGTTTGCACCATGTCAATGCTGATATTCCAAAAATGTTACTGTATATGTCTTGGAAAAACTGACTCTGGAATCATGTGAGCAGATTTGGCTGGATCTTATTTTTATTTGTATGATTATATCTATCATGCATCAATTTTAGTGCCTTTACCTCATGATCAGGTAATATCAGGAAAAATGTAATGTTGTTGCCCTAAAACAATGCACTTTTCTATAAGTACCTCTGTTTGTAAAGCCTAGTACAGCTGTTGAGACAAAAGCAGACCAGTTCAAGCACTTGCTGAACCAAGAACCTTACAGCAGTACAGTATGTAAGGACACAGACCAAAGAGTGTAAATATTATTTACTTGTTTATACATATTATATACTGTATATATGGGGAGTGTTCAAGTCAAACCCGGACTTTTGATTGCGCAGAAGAAAAACAGAACACAATTATGAAGGAAAACCTCCCTTGGTTTCTTAATATAAACCCCTCCTACACTAATGTATCCCGGCATTTCAATAGTGCTTGAATACTTTCAAGGTAGAAGGTTTGTTCAGTACGCCAGAACCATGCTTGATTTCTATAATGATGGCCTCCCAGGAACTTGTGGAAGTGGCTTGAAGCAAGGTCAGGGGTGTACGAGGTGTGGTGTATGCGACTGTTTGTGGTGTTAGTGAATGAATGTGTGTACAGTTCCCTCAGACAGGCGCATCACTTCCACTCCACAACATGGCGATGAGAAAATTATTGGTTCATTTTCAAGGATCAGGCTGAATGTTCACAGAAACGACTGCAGTGGGCTCTGAGCCACCTCAGCCAGGATCGATATTCATGGATATTCGTACGGCCTTTTTTTAAAAACGGTTGCATCATTCAAATGTTTTACTACAGCAAAGAGTCTTATCGGCGTACTGTGCTTGAAGTTTTCTATAAATTTAAAAGAAATTTCATCACAAGTCCCGGTTTGACCTGAATGCCACTTGTGAACATGTGTATATAAATATATATATAAAACGTGTGTGTGTGTTTTTGCAATTTCCGGATATCTTTAAACTAAATCTTATACCTTTAATATTATTATATAATAAACTATCTTTAACAATATTTTCTGCAAATTGCTTTGTTACTGTATTTCAAGCTATTTTCTAATCTCAAAAGCTTAAGACTAAACCTTGAAAGGGTCAGTTGATCTCCAAACGGCAGTCACTGGGGTTTAGCAGGATCCAGAACAATCCAAAAGAAACCCAGGGTAAAATGCCAGCAGGTCGATCAGGGATCAGAGAGCTTAGTAACGGCTGGATACAGAAACAAAGTCTGTGTACTATGCAGTGAGTGAGTGAGTGAAATAAGAGTGAGTCCTAAGTAGCGTGACTGAGAATGTGGGCGAGTGTTTGTTTTGCGTGCAGGTGTAAGTGAGTGATTAGGTGAGATGCTCGGGTAAAGCTGGAAGATTGAGTCTGTAAACTCTCGTGGATCCAACAACGGATGTGAAAGCAAGAACGAGCCTTAGTACCTGTCACATGTACTGTGATATTCAGCAAGTTTACGGTTGTTATTATAATGCCAGGCTAAGATTTACGGGCTTTGCACTAAAGCTGTTGGTAATGTTTTGCTACGATCTGCAACGATCAGTGATAACAATAAAACCACTGACAGGTGACATGAACAACACTGATTATCTCGACACAGTGGCACCCGTCAGGGGGCAGGAGGTACAGCGTGATTCAGTCAAAACAGGTCCTGAATGTTATGTAATACCTTTCGTTATGATGAAGCAATCTCAACCAAAAAAATATTTATATTTATTTAACGCATGCATAATCGATTTTATTACATGCAATGCTGGAAGTGATCTCCGTTTTCTTCCAGACACATTTCCCCCCAAATAGCAGCAATTTCACATTGCATGTTTTCCTTCAAATCTTCCAACCATTTTTTTTTCTGAAATTACCTCGCTGAAACATATTAGTGACCCAAGAGGGTTCGCACTTTGAAGAAATGCTGCTTATTACTGCTTATTAAATCAAGTGACTGGGTGTAGGGGGACGGTGTTAAACGGTGCGATGTCTGTCAGGTGCCTACCTAATCAGTCCGACTCCAAGTGTGTTTGAAGCTCTTTATACTGTATGTTGTTTCGTTCAGATTGCTTTGTCTTAGCGAGAGTTATTATATAATATTCAGTGCCTTTTTCAAGTCAATCACCCTGTATTAGGCAGCAAGTGAACACTCAGGTGTCAAAAGTTGAAGTGTTTGAAGCAGGAAAAAATGGGCAAGTGTAAGGACTTTAACAAACCCATATCTTCTGGAGTGTTCCTGGTACGAGGGGTCAGGGCTAGCTCAGTGGTTAAGGTATTGAACTACGATTGGAAAGGTCTTAGGTTCAAATCCTACAACCACCAAGTTGTCTATGTTGGGCCCTTGAGCAAGGCCCTTATCTGCTCTTATGTATAATAAAATAAAAAATGTAAGTTGCTATGGATAAGGGCATTTGCCAAATGCCTAAATGTATGAGAGGTTGGTACCAAGGAAGTGGGCATCATTTACCTGGGCAAGAGAGGGCACCAGGATGCAGTATGGGAAGGAGACAAGCCGGTGAAGGTAGTGTGATGCTCTGTGTTAATGTTCTGCTGGGACACCTTGAGTCCTGACTTTCATGTGTGTGGTTACTTTGGCATGTTTTGCCTTGATAAGGCAAAGCCATTTTGAGGGGCTCAAGTAGGACCTACATAATATTAGACAGGTGATTTTAGTGTTATAGCTGATAGGTGTGTGTGTATATACACTGAATGTTCCGTATATTTTCAGTAATGTCATAAATTTTGCATTTTCAAAGATTTAGCCTAATATGCTCAAGGTTTTGCTGCAGCATTGCAGTTTTGCAGAAGTTACAGTATAATCACTTATTTAATCAGGCTGTTGCTGCACTGTGTAATAAATCCGAACATCACGCAGGTGTTTGATAAATCAGTTGATGAGCCCTCTCCGATCGTGTACTGTAATCTTTCCGTAATGAAGTCTAATCTTTCAGATTTATTCCGGCCCATGAAAGGCTAGTCCCATCTCCTTTGAAACCCCAATCTGCTTTTAATAATTCATTTCTCAAGGAAAAAAAAGACTGCTGGGTGTTTAGAATGCAGCAGGGAGTTTTACAGCAGTCGGTGTACTTGCTTGGTGAGAATTTTAAAGTTAGGAAAAGGACAGCAGTGTCATCCCTTTATATGATGAAATTCATAAATGAACTGGTTTCTGAAAATTCGGTATTTACCTCCAGAGTGAATTTAGTGTAAGAGCAATCAATCATCCGAGAACATGCTGTTGTAGGAAAACAATCATCAAATTCAAAAAGCAAAATGTACTTTTCATTTATTTATAGTTGCATTGAATCTTGTTCAAAGGTAGGTATTTGATATGAATTAGTTCCTAGACTTTTGATTATCTGCCCTCCCAGAACTCCTTTAATGGCCCAATGTGGAAACAGCTTGGAGTGAGGTCAGGATTGTATGGTGGATGTGGCAATAACTGCCATCAAAGTTCCTGTAATGTGTAAGTGGTGCAGAGGTTATGCATAATCTTATAAAAAAAAAAAAAAAACAGGACACCTTTATTGATTAAACCAGAGCCACCTCTGCCGGGATCGTCAGTCACAACGTTTTAAAACATTTTGCACTGCTCAAATGTTTTCTCATTACTGTACTGTGCTTGAAGTCCCAGTTTGACTTGAATGCTCCTCATAAAACACTTTACAGTTCCACTGTACAAGTGCCTGTGTTGAGTTGTTAACATAGAAATGATGAGGTATCATCCAAGCTGCTGTTATACATTTGGGAAAATATTTTGACATCTTCCAGCCAATCAGAATCAGGAATTCAAGAAGACTCTGGCATAATTATAATTACATCTTTACTTATTATTAAGATGTGCCTGTTCTTCCCTGTTTTGACCTCAAAGAAAAAAAATATCCACCATTAAAATAATAATGCGATAAAACAGCTTTCTATGTCCAAACATTGTGACCTTGACAGAAACGCTCCCCGCTCCTGACTCATCTTTGTGTTCATGCTCCTCTCTTATACTGCATACATTGAGTCATCTTTATTCATCTGTTAGGAATAATAATAGTGTATAAAGCCACTCAGGTTAATGACTCAGATGAAAATATATAAATAAATAAATTTGTGCAGTTCTGTTAATAAAGATTTTCATTGATTGAAGAAAGATTATTTACTCACAGAGCCTGACAACATGGACACTACATATTTTTGATTTGCTGATATGTACATTTAAGGTGGTTTGTTTTGGCGATGAGTGCATATTTACACATGGATAAAACCTGTCATATTTAATGCCTCAAAACTGATATCACTTTTACATACTGTTGGACAGAATTCAAACATCTTTTGTAATTAATCGTGCAAAACACTGTACATTGATAGGTCTGATATAATATTTCCCCTATGACTGCTTATCACACTAATTAATCATGCTGTATCAAGCTGTATGATGAGCTCATGGTCAACCGTTTTCATCAATTAAAAATGTTCATATTTTATTTTTTAATATTGGACGATATAAAATGTAGATCATTTCTGTGTTTCACTCAAGGTCATACACTTTATAGATATTTTATTTATGACTGGCTTTATTACAGTGTTATAAATGTTTAATTTAAATCCATAGCCATGCAGTTTGGTGCTCCCAAATTTGTGTGACACCCCAGCTAGGTTATATACTTTCTTGTGCCCTTGGTTTCTGAAAAAAGGATATGTAGTACATTTAAATATACTGTATATTATATACGGCTCTATTACATAATAGTGTATGAAGGGACATTTATTTCCAAACATCCGGGTTCTTTTGGGGGCCTTAAAATTCTTAAAAAACTTGCATAGCTCATACGCACTTGCACGTATTTATATGAAACTCTGTACACACAATTTTCATTGTGCATGTCATGGGCTCAACTCAACATGAAGTCAGATATTTTAGTTTGCTAAAAAAAAAAAAGAAGCTTTTTAAAAACTGGCTAAAAGATTGGCTAATAGGTTCCTGGGTGACATCATATTGTGATGCTTTTTGCAGTATCCGGGTCATTTTCAGGTCACAGGTTGTGTGGTGCATCCTCAGGTTGCCGGGCGATGGCGCAGGTGCTTGGGCCTGCTTATCGTTGCTTGCAACTACAGTATATTTATGTATTTAATTGTGTATTAATTATTATTATTATAATTAATAATAGCAAAACCGCTATGACGTCATTGCGGGGACCGTGATGTCATAACTTTTTTTTCTGTTTTAAGTTTCATTAATTAACTAACAGAGAGAGGGAGGGAGGGTTGACGTCATAACATTTTTCTACATTGTTTCTAAATTTGTTAAGACAACTAAAACGTTAAGAGAAGACGCGCGCGCGCTCGCTCTCGCGCTCTCTCTCTCTCTCGCTCGCTCGCCTTCCCCGTGACGTCATTTCCGCCCAACATGGCGCAGGCTGGTTGCTAATGGAGAACTGAAGGATATTTTTCTCCTCTCTTCCGCACCTTTCTGCTTTTATTTATGTTTCTCTCCTCGGGCTGAGCTCATACAGGCGGCTTCGAAAAGGGCATTTCGGTGCGTGTCAGGGACGGCTTTTTCCTCCTTCGGTCCACCTTCTCCTCGGAGCTTTTCCACCGCGTCATGTATGAAGGCAAAAAGACGAAAAACATGTTTTTAACCCGAGCTCTGGAGAAGATCTTGGCCGATAAGGAGGTGAAGAAGGCGCATCACTCCCAGCTGCGCAAAGCCTGCGAGGTGGCACTGGGTAAGTTTGATACTCCGGTGCTTTATCACAGGGCGGAATTAACCTGTTCGTGCCTTTGCCTTGGCTAATCCTCCCGGTAAACCTGCCGACAACCTAGAGCTACAGCTGGCTAAAGTCTGACAGCTTTACTGTTAGCTCTTCTCCTGCTAGCATTCTCGTACACTTTAATAAGTTACTGTATATTTCGCATTCTGGTTTGTTTTACCAGATGAAAAGCTTCCCGAGGACGGAAATGTATACATGTGAATTTATTTTTAAAAAGGTTTAATATTTGTTCTTTCTTGGGCTCAGATATAGAAAGCAGGCTAAGGAAATGAGCAGCTGCTTTGCCCTCATTGACAGCTTGTTAGCTTTAGCCACCTTCCTCTGCTCTCCTGGAGGCTTAGCTTATGCAGCAGGGATTTACTCCTTATAGCTTGGAACTGGAACACAAATTATACCTGAGCTTTTTATATATGTATATAAAAACTTATGGTTATGCAAACAAATCAATACTTTTATGTTGATTAAAACAGAGACAAAAACAGCAGTGTTGTACTTCTCTTAAAGGAGATAGAAAAAACAATAACAAATATTTGATGACTCATTCTGGACTGGTCTTGTGTTCATCCAATCGGATGCTCTCTAGAACTTAAGTCCCACCCCCAGGGGCGTGTCTTGACCTTTCTTTGGTTGAGACAATATGCCTAGAGTTTGTTCAATTATTGTAGATTTGACTGAAAAAATAAATAATCCATCACATACTTTTAAGGGTTTTAGTGAATAAATTGTCTATTTGGTAATATATATATATATATTTTTTTAAAACTCATATAGTAATAAAATTATCGCCCTTTGCACCTGCACATGTTTTTGCACGATTTTCTTACACAAATCGTCTCGTTGTATTTTCCGCATCTTTGGAACTAATTCACAAATAGATATCTTGCGATGCCTTTCAATTTATTTCACTTTCAACGTTTATGAAGATGATGTTTAAACCGACATTTTATAGTATAGTGAGGAATTATGGCATTTATTGTTGGGTGCTTCTTCATCAGAAAACCTAAATAATGTAAGTATTTTCTACTTGAATGCATCAGAGAGACGCAGCATCTTGTCATCTAGGATGTCAACTTTGTCATTACTGGCAGGTGTCGGTGAATGCTAAGGATGCATTCATCTTGATCCATATGACATCATCTTAATAGCTGATTCACTCTGTATTGTGATTCTGAAAGTATTAAAACTTTAAAACTCTCTCAAAGTGATATTAAAATGTTTTTCTGATTTTGTTGCAATTCTAAACCCATACCACACGGGACGCTATGCTACTAATGTGTGAATAGTTAAGACATACAGTACCACCTATAGGATTATAGAGAAACCGCAACTCTTTACCCTATTTAAATTAAAGGCGGCATGGTGGCGTAGTGGTAAGCACAGTGGCCTTTCACCTCCAGGGTCAAGGTTTTGGTTCCCACCTCAGGTCTATGTGTGTGAAGTTTGCATGTTCTCCACATGCTTGGTGGGTACTCCGGTTTCCTCGCATAGTCCATAGACAAACCTAAGATTAAGTTATTTGGCGTTCCCAACTTGCCCATTGTGTGTGTGTGCATGTGTGCACCCTGCGATAGATTGTCGTTCTGCCCAGGATCTACCTCGTCTCCTGAAATAGGCTCCAGACCCTGTACACAGGATAAGCGGTGTCGAAGATGAATAAATAAATGAATGAATTAATTAATTAAAAAAAATTATTTTATAATCAGTGTGGAGATACATGAATCTCCACACAAAAGAACTGCGATAAATAATTGAATCTTATTTTTTCCCTTTCATCTCTAGCAAAGACATCTCTGAGAAATCCTGTTGTCAGGTTTGTTTAGGTCAGTCGCCGAGTGGGAGATCTTGGCTTTTTAAGGACGTGGTTGCAATCAGTCAGGCACTTTAACATTTCATGAAGTTACTATTTCTAAAGCAAATAAGATTTTGAGGAATTCGAGAGCTCCTAAACAAAACCTGTGCTGCTATAGTAGCGGTTTTGCCTGAATAATTTTAGTTTGGTAAAACTAATTTTTTAAGTCGCACTCATAACACACCAATGGTGTGTTCACAAAACTCATGTCATTCAAGTGTGTTTTAAAGAATTGATGCACACTTTTTTACTTTCTGTTTGTGATGAAGTTGCACCTCCAATATTATAAAACACACTTGTACCCAGGGGTTTTTAGCTGAATGCAGGCCTTTCAAATATGCCACAGCAGAGGCCTTGTTGGTCTGTGAATGTTTTGTTCAGTGTTATTTTGGGAAGTGTTTACTGTAGTAAGCCTTTTAATGGCAAAATATTATCTCCTCTGGCAGAGGAAGTAAAACAGTTCCTAGTACTACTGCTGAAATTAAGTTAGGTTTGGTTCTTCTGACCGAAATGTGTTAAAGCGTACTTGAAATAGGTCTCTGAGTTGCTCACCCTAAGTTGTTGCAAAAGGGTTTCCCCAAGACTTTCCTCAAAGAGGACTGTTGAGAGCAGAGAAGGGTGTTCATGAAGGTGTCTAGTAGTTGCTCAGAAAAGCCCCAGTGTCTAAGACAAACTGTCTCCCATTTGCAGAGATAAATCTTTGGTGGTTGAGAAAGGATTGTCTCCCATTTGCCGAGAGAGGCTGTCTTAAAGTTGTCTCCCTGTTGCTCGCAGAAGCAGTCTTGAGATTGTCTCCCAATTGCTCAGATATTCTGTCTTAGGGTTGTCTCCCAATTGCTCAAAAATTCTGTCTTCATGTTGTCTCCCAATCGCTTATAGATTCTGTCTTGAGGCTGTCTCCAAATTGCTCAGAAAGGCTGTCTTGATATTGTCTCTCATTTCTCCAGAGAGGTTGTCTCGATGTATTGTCTCCTAGTTACCGAGAACGGTTTGATGTTTTAAGAAATGATCTCCCAATTGCTCAGAGAGGTTTTTGAGTTGCTGAGATGAGTTCCTGAGGTGATGACATATCTCCTTCCTGAGTAGCGACGAGTGTTTTAGGAGGTCTTCTGGGTCCCAAAAAAAAAAAAAAACTGTCTTCTTGCTGTGTAAATGAGCATCAATGGTGTTTCCGTTGGCGGAAAAAAAAAAAAACTTTACCCCCTGGCCATCTTTAAAGCTTACGAGTACCGTGCTGCACAGCAGAAACGTACTGTAACGATGTGTGCCTGTGCCGACATAAATCACAGTTATTTCTTTGGGACAGCTTGGACCCGGAAGATTTGGTGGTGTTTACTGGTTTGGACACAGCTGGCCCCAGAGATCATAAAGAGCTTATCCCTAGCTGTTACTGTGAAGTATTATTGAAGTATCTCTCGGTTCAGTGTCTGACATTTGGTTTCTTTTACACTCTTTAGTTCGGACTGCTTTTTTTTGTACCTGAGAGGTATAAGGAAAAAAAAGGCAGTGTTCAAGATTTTTTTTTACTAATATTAATAAAAAAGTCTGAATTGTTTGTTAATGTCGGATGTGTTGTCTTTTCTGTGGACATGTGGAGTGCACCCTCGCCGTGGGTTACATCGGGCCACGCTGCGTCTTGGCTCTGCACTCAAAGTTAAAGCCAGCGGCTGCAGCGAGTGTGCCAGGAAGCTCGACAGCACAGAGTCTCAGTTCAGCAGCCCCAGAGGAGCGAGCGAGCAAGAGAGAGAGAGAGAGAGAGACAGACAGAGTCTCGAATCGGCCTGTGGATTACAGCAGGGCTGCGTTTTTCACATTCCACACCGCCTTGCTCTTTTACATCACGTGAGCTCGTGAGTGTTTATTGAGCATGAACACCTTGTCTACCCAGCCTGGCCAAATATTAGGATTTCAGAATCAGGAATGTCCTTGAAAGAGGCAGTGACTCCTAGAAGGACACACGTCCGGAGTTAATGAGTTACTTGTGAATTAGGGGTGTGACTCTGAGGAAATCAGGAATAAATCAGGAATAAAGGTGATGTCACAGAAAGATATAGTCCCTGTGAGGGTTTAAGATGAGGGTCAGCTACGGTTTTGAAGAACAAACCTGTATCAAAATTAGGGCTGCAACTAACGATTATTTTGATAATCGATTAGTTGGGCGATTGTGTTTTCGATTAATCGATTAATCGGATAAAACCTAACCGCTTTTTGAATTTGATATTTTGCTTATAACTATAAAAAAAAAACATAAATCAAGGTATTATTTATTAATAAAATTAAACTTTTAAAAATGCAAAAGCCACATCTAGAGTTTAATAATTTGTAATTTTGATAATTGAAACCTTAAATGAAACGTAGTATATAATATATACAGTTTATATATATATATATATATATATATATATAGTTTAAAAAATACACTAATATATTCAGTTGATAAGATATAAACAGCTAAAATAATGTAATTTTGTATAATAAAATAATGTATGCATAAGTAAAACCACAGTAAATTACAAGTTAACTTTGTAGTGGACTATAAAAAAAAACTGTGGAAATGCAGAAAGCTAATAGTCACAAATATACTGTTATTTGCATTCGCTGAAAACCACAACAATCACTAAATGTCATCTTCTACTGTTATTCGCACCATGTAAATTAAGCTAATCTAAAGTAGCGCCATTTAACTAATCACTATTGCTCATGAGGTGATTGCGCAATGTGATGCTCGTGAGTAGCTCGTGAACAGATTTAGCGCGACTGTCCCGAAGTTAGCAAACAGTTTAAACAAAAGCACTTAAACTATACAACTTTTACACGATGAAGAGAGAGTTTTTACTGAACCTGCTGACGTTTTGCCATCCGTAACACCAACATGTTTTCTGTTTAAGTGTTCGTGCATGACATGCCATGAAAGCTCGGTCTTGCAAAGCGTGCAGGTTACCGTCTTCTAAAAGGCATTTAATGTGAACTGCTATCAAACCTTGGAGGACTCGGGGCGCGTGCTTTTTCCTGCAGACGCTTCTGTAACCTCCATTGCGCGAGCGGCTGTGTATCTGTGTGTATTTGTGCATCTTGTGGTCGCGCGCCTCAGTGACGTGAGCAGCCCAACTAATCAATAACGGCATTCGTTGACAACGAATTTCATTATCGATAATTATCGATTTTATCGATTAGTTGTTGCAGCCCTAATCAAAATGAGATGTCAAGTTATTCTTAGGTTCATTTACGGCATCTGGCAAGACACCCTTATCCAAAGCGACTTGCATTTTATCTCATCTGAGCAGTCGAGGGTTAAAGGCCTCGCTCAAGGGCCCGACAGCAACAACGTTGTGACGGTGGCACCTGAACTCGGCACCTTCCAATTAGTAGTCCCAACACCTTAATCACTGAGATACCTCTAAACCCAATATTTTCTTTCTTTAGTGATAGACGAAAAAAATAAAGTCATGTCCCTCGTTTGGTGGTAAAATGATTTCTAAGTGTAAATCTTTCCTGTATCTCATCCTTCTTCTTCTTGAATATGTGTGGTGTAAATCCTGAATCATATTTGCTTTAAATAAACTTAATAAACAAGCAGAAGATACATTCTTGGGTACTGTTGTCATCCAGTTGAAGATGTATTTTAGTTCTCTCGCATTTTATATCTATATCTATTTATAAGAATTTTTTTTTTTTGGTCTGTCTCATACTATACAGTATGCACTTCTCTAAAAAATAGTTCCTTTTAACTGCATTTTCTTTCTAACGTTGCTTCCTATTAAACAATGCCTAGTGCATAATCAGTTCTTTGTTTAATTTTTTAAACACGTTTTTCAGCAACGCACACACTAACCTTCATATTATTCGCCTTATCGCGCGAGAGACGCTGGACGAATTCCAGTGGAAAATGGATCACGGCCTTTTGAAAAATTAAGCAGCGCCGTGGTAGATTTTAAACTGTTGTTTTGGAAAGAGATTATGATAGAACGATGAAATCCTGGTTCATCCTAGAGATTTATATTACACCTGTTTTTTTTCTGGTGTTTGTATGTTAATTTTCTGACACGGTAAACGACGTTAATTTAGGACAGCACGTCTTGTGCCATGTTTGTGAGGGCAGACAGTTTCCATTGCATTGATGCCTCCTGGCCAGGTGATACTGTCCCTTTAATCAAGGCCAGGTACCCTATAGGTTACACAGCTGAACCTGAGACTCTAAGAGCTTCTTTTGTTCATCAAGCACAAAGAACTCTTACAAAACACATGAGAAAAGCTCGTGGAAATTTTCTTTTTTTTTTTTTTTCTTCCCCAGGATGCCTTTCTCCATTATAGAGATTATAATTCAAAATCTAGGACTTGGGAAACTAAAGCTACACTTCATTTTCTGTACATATACTGTAGGCTAACTTTGTATAACTTGCAACATTCATTTATCTTTCATAGTTAAACTGTTATTATATATATCTGTGTATTATAGGAGTCTAAAAACGTGTGATGGTGAGAATGGGAAGTGTTTTAACATTGAGATCATGTAAGAGTTATTAAAGGCATGTCAGTCCTAATATTATTTTTCAAAGCAGACAAATTCTATCCAAAGGCCAATCCTCATTTATTATTCAGTGGGCACGCTGATCACCTTGTTCCTCTTTCATTCCGTCACCGCAGGTCTTTCCATGTCTTATTCATCACAAAGTTTTTACAGCTCTCAAGGCTACTGAGAAGGTCTAGCTTTCTCAAGTCTGCATCGTATTTCATCAACATCTCCTCTCTCTTTCTCTCTCTCTCTCTTTTTCTCCGTTTGTATGTACCACTGCAGACCGGGAACATCCCACAAGAGCTGCAGTTTTGGAGTTGCTCTAATCCTCGTCACATCACAATTCAGTTGTTGTCGATACCTTACGCTTTCCCATTATTTTTTTTCTGCTTCCAGGAAATCTAATTTGGGACAAAATGGTCACCTGCGGTCTAATATATTTCAAACACTTTGACGTTCTAACAAGATATTGTAAGGGTTTTGTCACAGCTGCTGTGAAAAGAGCCAGATTGTGAGGGATCAGAGCAACTCCAACACTCCAGCACACTCAGTAGCTTGTTTTACTTGAAATACTTGTGCCAAAGCCGTGAGCATGTACAAAAATGATGCCATAGAATCATGATATTTACAGAATCTCAATATTATTCGAAGCAGCAACCAGGTATCGTGGTAACATTGTATCAGTGTTTTTTGTTTTGTTTTGTTTCTTTAATGCAGAAATGTTTTCAAAAGCATCTTTTGCTGACGCCATCTTTTTGTATGTACCCAAAACCTTTTTACAGTACTATAAATAAAACAGCTGTTAGGTTTTACTGAGCTTGCTGGAGAATATGAGTTCTTCTGGTAACTTTCTCACACTCGCTCCTTTCTATTTTTATATAAATCCCAGGAGCGTACATTTGGTTTTTTGTTTCCATCTGAAAACTGGTCTGTCTTGTACTTTATATTTCTTTACTTTACAGCCATGCATATATTTTCCTGTAATGTTATTTATTTATTATTTTTAAAGTTATATATAGAAATACTGAATGATTTTGTACATAAGTATGCAGACATGATAAAAATATATAAAAAAAATTGGTACAGCATATAATATGGTGCCTAAGACTTTTGCACAGTACTATATATTTTAGATATATATATATATATACAGTGGTGTGAAAAACTATTTGCCCCCCTTCCTGATTTCTTATTCTTTTGCATGTTTGTCACACAAAATGTTTCTGATCATCAAACACATTTAACTATTAGTCAAAGATAACACAAGTAAACAAAAAATGCAGTTTTTAAATGATGGTTTTTATTATTTAGGGAGAAAAAAAATCCAAACTTACATGGCCCTGTGTGAAAAAGTAATTGCCCCCTGAACCTAATAACTGATTGGGCCACCCTTAGCAGCAATAACTGCAATCAAGTGTTTGCGATAACTTGCAACGAGTCTTTTACAGCGCTCTGGAGGAATTTTGGCCCACTCATCTTTGCAGAATTGTTGTAATTCAGCTTTATTTGGGGGTTTTCTTGCATGAACCGCCTTTTTAAGGTCATGCCACAACATCTCAATAGGATTCAGGTCAGGACTTTGACTAGGCCACTCCAAAGTCTTCATTTTGTTTTTCTTCAACCATTCAGAGGTGGATTTGCTGATGTGTTTTGGGTCATTGTCCTGCTGCAGCACCCAAGATCGCTTCAGCTTGAGTTGCCGAACAGATGGCCGGACATTCTCCTTCAGGATTTTTTGGTAGACAGTAGAATTCATGGTTCCATCTATCACAGCAAGCCTTCCAGGTCCTGAAGCAGCAAAACAACCCCAGACCATCACACTACCACCACCATATTTTACTGTTGGTATGATGTTCTTTTTCTGAAATGCTGTGTTACTTTTACGCCAGATGTAACGGGACACGCACCTTCCAAAAAGTTCAACTTTTGTCTCGTCGGTCCACAAGGTATTTTCCCAAAAGTCTTGGCAATCATTGAGATTTTTTTAGCAAAATTGAGACGAGCCTTAATGTTCTTTTTGCTTAAAAGTGGTTTGCCTTGGAAATCTGCCATGCAGGCCGTTTTTGCCCAGTCTCTTTCTTATGTTCGAGTCGTGAACACTGACCTTAATTGAGGCAAGTGAGGCCTGCAGTTCTTTAGATGTTGTCCTGGGGTCTTTTGTGGCCTCTCGGATGAGTTGTCTCTGCGCTCTTGGGGTAATTTTGGTCGGCCGGCCACTCCTGGGAAGGTTCACCACTGTTCCATGTTTTTGCCATTTGTGGATAATGGCTCTCACTGTGGTTCGCTGGAGTCCCAAGGCTTTGGAAATGGCTTTATAACCTTTACCAGCCTGATAGATCTCAATTACTTTTGTTCTCATTTTTTTCTGAATTTCTTTGGATCTTGGCATAATGTCTAGCTTTTGAGGTGCTTTTGGTCTACTTCTCTGTGTCAGGTAGCTCCTATTTAAGTGATTTTTTGATTGAAACAGGTGTGGCAGTAATCAGGCCTGGGGGTGACTACAGAAATTGAACTTTTAACTGTGATAAACCACAGTTAAGTTATTTTTTAACAAGGGGGGGCAATTACTTTTTCACACAGGGCCATGTAGATTTGGAGTTTTTTTTCTCCCTTAAAAACATAATCTTCATTTAAAAACTGCATTTTGTGTTCAATTATGTTATCTTTGACTAATAGTTAACGGTTTTTGATGAGCAGAAACATTTAAGTGTGACAAACATGCAAAAGAATAAGAAATCAGGAAGGGGGCAAATAGTTTTTCACACCACTGTATATATATATATATATATATATATTTTTTTTTTTTTCCTTTTGCTTTATTTACATGCGTGTGAATATTTTTTCCTGTAACGATATTTTAAGTTGTAAAATTTGGAAATAATAAATAACTTTTTTTTTTTTTAAACAATGCAATTTTTTTATTGATATGTTGTTCAATAGTTTTGCACAGTAATAGTTTTATATACACACCTGTGTGTGTGCGTGCGTGTGTGTATATACATGTTATCTGCCTGGGTGCTGTAAGGATTAAACCATCTTTGCTGTTTTTTTACCTCAGGTCACTTCCTGTAACTAATTTATTTTAGTCTGAAAGTTTATTTGTCTGAAAATAGTCTAAGGAGAACTCGATTAAACTTTAACCGCATCGACTCAATGAATGAAGACAGAGGAATTCTAATAGTTTTTTTTTTTGTGAACAGAGAAAGAGCACGTCTAGGAGAAGAATTTAATTTAATTTCATGGCCATGAGTTTACTGTTGCCACGATTAAACAAAGGTGTTTGGAAAATCACACAAGTGCTTAATATCTCACGCAGCTGGTTAATGAAGTGAAAATCACTTTTACTTCAGCAGGCAGGCTTCTAACATGGGTGTAAGAATCTTGCGTTTTGAATTAAAAAGCACTGATTGGAATCTAAAAGCATTAAAAGGAGACGCGGTAGAAAGACTTAAATAAAGTTAATCACGTGTCGATCGGAAGCTACTAAGTTATATCGTGTTGTATTGTATCAGATTAAGGAGCCGTCATCAAATCTCTGTTTCCAAAGTGAACTGAAATCATGTGGAAGCCAAAGGTTTATCTCCCTACCTTGTACACTTTCATGTTTAATCATGGTGTTTGATCAGATAGCTACGCTCCTCCTTACTTTTTCAAAATAATTTAATACAAAATTCAGATGTGTAACAGACACAAATCTCAACCGTTTGCCGTTTTATGTGGGCTTCATTCTTAAGACAAAAACAAGCTCATTTGCATGTTGCATGAACTATAATTTCAGCCAACTGTTTTTCTCGCACTTGCTCTGTGCTCAAAAGGGTTGCCAGATCACACTGGCAAAATCCCACTTAGACTGTGCCGAAAACCCACCCACTCAATAAAAAACAGTGCAAATAATAATAATAATAATAATAATAGCACTAGAACTAATACTGTAGCTCAATTTTGTGTGTGTATGAAAAGAAAAACTTTTATTACTTGTAAATAATTTATTGCTATATGTTATATATTGATATATACATTATATTATTATGATAGTATTGTTAATATTATGTTAATATAATATACGTCATGTTATCTTTTTTTCCCTAAAGAAAATTAATTTCGTGGAAAAATAATTCCCGGCTAGACGGTTACGAATTGGACGTGAGCACATTGAGGGGGAGAAAAAAATGTACAGTATTGAAATTTTTAGTTTAAGCTTTTATTTACAGATGAAATGTTTGAGCACGCGCGACAGTTGCTTGCTTTAAGTGATCAAAGGAAAGTCAAGTTGTATCCGATCTGATTTAAACTCTATGTTGGTCAGGTTACATAAACAATGTAATACCAGTCTCAAAAAGTTTGAAAAGTGCAACCTTGTTTCTTTGCTCGATGCATACTAAATAATCCTTGAGCAATCACAAAGATCGCACCGACTGCAACCCGAAAACTGTTAATCTTTTTTTGTAAACTTGTTACGCCGCCACCTCGGGTCCCGCTCCTACCACGTTTCTAATTTTATCATAAATAACTGTGACAGTTTCCGATCCGGACGTTTTTAAACCCCAGCCTGATTTACCAGAAGACACGAGAAGCCACGATAAATAATGCACCGCTATACAGCCACCACGTTTCATTCGATCTCCGGCGCGCGATGAATTAATCATACTTTCGGCGCAAAGTGATGAGGAGAGCCGAATCGACACGAATCACAGGCTCACAGGATGAGAGAAAGCATGGCCACAGCCTAACCTCGTATCACTACAATACAGGCACTGCTGGGTAAACAATAAAGATGTCGAGCAGACTGTGTGCGCACGCGTACGCTTTTGTGTGTGTGTGTAGACAGACTCTGGTTGGTTTGCTTTTTCTCGGCTATTAATCTTTACCCCAACAAAGAGAAGCTTGGCTCTGTGCGGTCTGGCTGCGGCTTTATAGCTCCGTCTCTGCGCAGCCTGATAACTCTAGATCTAGTAAATGTAACGTTATTTGAACATCCAGACAATGAATGCGCTTGAGCAGTAAAAAAAAAACGTTGTTCTCTAAGCAGCCGCGTAATCCTCACCATTTCACAACCCACATGTTGCCTCATCTGCCCAAGTCTAATTGCTGCTTTGCATCTTCTGCTTTCACCTCACAATAGACACGGGCTCGTTTCCGCTCCTCCTCGACTGTGCGGGAGGATTCACAGAGGCTGCTGACTTAACTTACTTTTTTTTTAAGTCAAGTCACGTGCTAATTATTGAGTATGTAGAGAGCTGAGAAAAAGCTAAAACTGTGCCGAGAAGATGAAGCCTGACACAGACCTGGCACTCAGAACCAGGGCTTGCCACACTACGCCACGCCCATGACGGACATTTAAAGCCTAATTTCAAGCCTTCTTTGAACCGAACAAACAAAGCAATACCCATATTACTCCTGAGATGCATTCTCAATGTCTTCTCATTTTTCTTGAAAATAAAACAGATGTCAAAAAAAAAAAAAAAAAACTCGCATGAAAAGTAAGCATGATTAAAATCGTGGCTTGTGATAAATCAGCCCGAGGAAGAAATAAAAAGACAGGATTTTTTTTTTATGTACCGAATGAAACCTTGTGCCTTGTGTTGTAAGGAAGTAAAGCTTGTTTATAAAAAATAATAATCATAAATGAACGTCCCAGATATTTTAATGGGATCGTCCCATTTTACTGATTCATCCACCTTTAATTAAGTATGACTAAAGAAAGGGCGTTAAAGTCAAAGCGCGGTACGGTGATGAGACTCTCAGACATCTGAACTGGGTTTTAAATGAGGCCGTACATCCATGAATGACGATCCCCCTGAGGTGGTATAAAGCCTGCTAATAAAGTTAAGTAACATTCTGTCGTACATTACACAGTGCAGGCAGTGAGGACTGTTTGATAACAGAAGGTTGTTAGTTTGATTGACAGCTAGATTAACTCTGTACTGCACTTGGTTTTAATTCGCTGGAATTTAAAACGCTGGACCGGAGCTGACTACTAGAAACAGTGCAGCACAGAATTCTGTATTAGTGTCGCGCATTTCAGTTCGATTCAGGTTCAGTTCCGTTTATCTTGAACGTTAGTCGAACATGTTTACAAATTAATAATTAATAAATGATAATAACCAGACACATCATTTTCCCACTGTTTAAGTTTTTATTAAACTGTTCTAGCTGCATGATCTGGCGTTTCCCCTACAATTAGTTATTTGTGGTGGCCAGTCATAGCATCAACATTGATCTCCACAATATTAATTACTAGCGTAAGTACAGTTTACACGTCGAACAACACGTCGAGTTTTTAGAAATACAAAGGTTTATAAACGGTAAAGCTAAAAATAAGCTGATCCACTTTAATGTAATCAGTGATATTATTATTTCAGGTTAAAACCCACGTACATGTTACAGCAGAACCCTTTGTCTAACTTATTCATACAAAAAAATCAAATGTTGTAAGTAGGGCTGCAACTAACGTTTGTTATCATTATTTTGATAATCTATTAGTTGGGCGATTAGTTTTTCAAATATTTGGATAAAACCTAAACGCTTCTTTAATTAGATTTTTTGCTTAAACTATAAAAAAAACATAAATCAGGGTATTATTTATGTATAAAAATAAACTTTTAAAAATGCAGAAGCCACAGAGTGAATCACAGATGGGAAATCGAAACAGTAGATCGGATAAAGATGAAGTTTTGTCTTAAAACGACTCTAGCATGTTAAAATTCACTCATACCACTTCAGCTCTGGCATTTCAGCGGAAGTTGAAAGTTGCTTATTAGTCGAAATTTCAGAGTAGATTATTAAATCCAGCACATAACTGTTTATAATATTAACATTTTGAATTCACTTCTTCCCAACAATGTGATTAAAGTACCCGAAATAACGCAGGTGCGTTACAACAACAATAATAATAATAATAATAATAATAATAATAAATTTGCAGCACTACTACTACTAAGTTCTTTATTTACAGTTTACTTAAACCTTAGAGAGATAACACATTTTCAAGTAGACACACAATACTTTAGATTGAAACACGACTGCCTCCTACAGGTAATGAACGGCATTTTCACAGATTTCCGCGCGCTGCCGAAACCTGCATACTCAGTGGCCAAATCTATATGTTGCAAGGTTCACTTTTCATAGCGTACGTACCATTTCTGTTTTTAAAAATTTCTTTTTTAGGGAGGAAGCTCATTGTGTCTGTGTTATCAGACTTGTAGTTTAGTTTCTCTGTCTTCTGCATACTCTGTGTATACACGGTCAACTATCACATTGATTGGCTCCGTTGAGTTGATGTGTTAACCACGCCCACTTTGGGGCAAAAGCGTTGAATTGATTGGCTCTGTCGAATTAATGGATTAATGCTTGTTTATCTCTTTAATGTATTGAATGTAATTCATCGTGTATGGTATCATGCAAAGAAACAAAAATAGTATATAAATACACATTTTGTTGTTATTAATAAGAATGGATTTATTAAAACAATTTTTGTTCCAGGAGTTTGTCTGTCCTGGATGTATTTTTTTATCGGCGCTCAGATTCTGTACAGATTCCCAGTAGACAAACATGGCTTCCCATCCCGTCCTGTATCGTCTCGTCTCGTCTCTGCTCAGACGTAAAAGGTTCAACAAAAGCGTCGTGCTTGAAACATGCAAAAACCCAGAGACTCATTTGATTGCCGAGGTGCTGTTTGCACAGAAGACACGCCTCAGACCTGACCGCTAGTGCGAGCAACGCCGAGAGGCTCGCAGGATCATTTATATCGACTGCACACAGCAAGGGTACTTAAGGTTACAGCAACAGAATGCCTTGCCTGAGGAAGCACCTAAATTCTTATTCCTGATAAAAAAAATTTTTTTAAAGTTTGTTAGAGAAGCAGCTGCGGAGGAAAGGACCCGAGTCTCGACTCTAGTATGTGTACACGGTGTCTCAAAGAGACATGAATAAATGAAAGTAGTAGACGTTGATCAGCGGGGACTTTTTTTTTTCTCTCTCTCCTTTCATGCACCACAGATTGTAAAGTGAGCGACGGAGAGTACGGTGGGATGGATAAAGGAGGAAACATGAACGAAAGTGATACAATTAATCAGACGGTGTTGATTAATTAATTAGTAAGGAGCTCGCTTTAATGTGTTGGTTTCTAAAGTCACATTTTATCCAGAAGTCTGTTTTGGTTTAAGGAGGAAGTCTTCAGGGTGCGATCTTTGGAACAAAGATAAAGCTGTAGAATTTAATTGTTTTTCTATGACTGCATTTTATTTCCAACCAGTGAAAGAAGTTAGCAGCAGTAGCTGGTCATTTAAGATGAGGCTGAAGTTTGAGATCTAATGTGTTTATGATCATCTGCTCCGCTTAAGCTTTACTCACTCCAGTTTTTAGACATTGAAGGCAGTTAATGTAATAAAGATCGATTCAGCGATGTATTGCGATTTCTTTGTTTGTTTGGTATCGCCACACCGAAAAACAAATTAAAAGCAAATTTTTTATTTGTATAACTTTGCATTCAAGGTGGTAAATGTTGCAGTTCCTCTGTTATCCTACAGGTGGTGTACTTTAAACTTTCACACATTGAGCAAATTGAATTGGCACTTGGAAATCGTAATAATCTCGTACCCCTGGTGATTCCCATCCCTACTTTGTAAACCAAGTGATTATGACCTTTTAAAAATCCCAGCAGGGAAACCAAAAAACTGAGATGCAGGAGAAGAAAAAAACAAATCTATACATTTTAGTTACATTTTGTTTGTTTTAAATTCTCGTTCAATTAATTAGTTTTTGCTTGACAATTTAATTTTATTTCTCTTTAACAAAAATCCAATCCCAAACCTCCATCTTCTGTAAATACCCGCTTGTGCAAGATTAGTTTGTCAGTTGGTGCAGCAGCGCCACCTGCTGAAATGGAGTGCGGCGCAGAATGTTGGAAGGGGAAAAAAGATTAATGCTTTGTATAGGACGTGACGAGTGACAGCGTGTTAGATTGTTATTAGAACTTTAGATAGTTTAAGAAGTTTTGAATACAATGAAACCTTGAATTATGATCTGCATGTTTTACAAGACAAGCTAAAATTTTCAGTAAATTTTAACTTTAAAAAGGTGGCAAAAGCAAATGTCATTAGAGATTGTCCTTGTTAAAGTAACACAATAAAAGAAGATTCCAGTGATTTCATTTGTGTCTGTGGAAAAAGTCATCCCCCACACCTCCTCCTCCTCCACTCGTCTCACACCAGTCATGATTCTTTTGAAAGGTGAAGCGCAGGTTAATATGCCTTATTTTTCCACTTTATATTTTGTATTAATTATTTTTAGATAAATATTTTTGGGTTGTGCAACAAATCATTGGAGTTTCCAATGTACAAGTTTTTCCAGAATTAATTATGCTTGCAATCCAATGTTTAACTGTAATTTAAAACCTGTAAAAAGTACAGCTGTTGAGATGAACTGGACAGTAAACTTTATTGCTATTGAGTCGAATTGAGTCGGAAACTAGAGCTAATGGAAAAATGTCTGGTTTGAACGTTTTGAAATTCCAGTCGAAACATTAATTCGAATCAATCAGGAAAAATGTGTGTGTTCGTGTAATATTCACACTGTCTGTGTCTCACTCTTTGTCTCTTTACATTTACATTTAGGCATTTTGGCAGACGCTCTTATCCAGAGCGACTTACATTTTTATCTCGTTACACATCTGAGCAATTGAGGGTTAAGGGCCTTGCTCAAGGGCCCAACAGTGGCAACTTGGTGGTTGAGGGGTTTGAACCTGGGATCTTCCGAACCGTAGTCCAATGCCTTAACCACTGAGCTACCCCTGACCCCCTCTTTACTGTTTAGTTTAATCAACATTCTGTGAAAAAAATTTTTATTTAATATTTTAAGTGTGTAGTACATTCTGTTTACAATATCCAATTATATAATATGATTACAAGGCTTTTTAATTATAAAGTATCTTCATTCAGAGTATTCTGAGACTCATGAGTCCTGTACAGAATTGAAGAGAATAGTGAATTGTAGTATTTCACCCTTAACAGCACTGTCTCTCTCTCCCACACTGAGTGTGAGCAGTGAGGACAAAGACACCAGGGCTCATATTTACAAAGCTTCCTAGCTGGGAGTCCTACACTAAAAGTAATTTAGGAAACTTCTCAGAGCAACTCTAAATAAGGAAAGAACAAAAACCTTTATCTTATTGATTATTGATGCTTGTATACTAAGAAATTTTATTTTGTACAATTGCAATAGTAGAAAAACTGATTTAATTACTTGAAAGTTGCACTTTTGGATGGTATGCAGTCAACAATCCAAGAGAGATGGAAGGAAGTAAAACAACAAGACAACCAAATTGGACAGAAGAGCAGTGTTTACTTTTACATTTAATGTTTGGAAAATATTTCTTCTTTTTGCCATTTTGTCCTCTGCTATAAAAACTATTAAACCTCTTAAAAGTCCTTCTTTCTACTCTTAACAATTTTTAACTTAAACTGTTTTTAGGACTAAGATGTTTTGTAAATCATTTTTATCTTTACTAAGATTTAGTCTGAAATTTAAGGTGAAATTCTAAGAAAATGTCATATTTCTAAAAATTTTCATAAAATTTCATCATCAGGTGCAACTTTTGGGCTTAAAAAAGCTTTGTGAATATGGGCCCAGGAGGACAGCACGGTGAGCCTCTCTCATAAACACTACCAGCATTATAAATAACCTGGAGCACTCCTCTAAGCTGTAGTAACACCTTTAGAAAACACTAATGTTTACCATGTTATTAGACGGCCATGGCTTTTTGACGAAGGCAAAACTAGCTCATCTCCTCGAATAAGTGTTGGATAACACGCTCGTCATATGTGACAGAATCTGCGCTTCCTGTTCCTCGACAAGTCTGACTTTTCCTAAAAGTGTCCGCCATTCGAGTTATACTGATAGCGAGTTGAGAGCTCATGAGAGACTGAAAGGTCACAGGATTAATTCCCGTTCAGATTAAACCATTATGTAAGGCCTATCATAGACACACAGCGTGTTCTGGTCTGTTTTTGCGTTTTTCATCAATGTTGGATTCTATCGTATCCTCAATTCCGATTGGTCAGAAGGCGTTCAGTAAGAGAAATGCGCGCGTGTGTGTGTTTACCCTCTCTGCTTAACCAGCTGCTCCTCTTGTGATGCACTGCGCTGCTTTGGCCTGGACCTGCTGTTTGTCTTTCCCCTGAAGATGGAGATGTACCAGACGTGTGTGTATGCGTGTGTGTGTTTCTGTGTGTTGTTTCTGAACGACTAGTGTTCTTTTCCTAATTGATGTATGATGTAAAACATCGGTGACTGCAGGTTGCCCTGCAGGCCGCCAGCTCTGTCAGTTTATTGAATTAACTACAGAGATAAAACTGTCCCTTGTGAGTTCAAGTTCAAGCTAACACCTCTGGGATGCGCGTCACGTTTTTTTTTTTTTTTTTTCCATCCAAGCACAAAGCTGCCTGTTTACGTTCTTCCTGCTTTAAATGTCAAAGCTGCATGGTGAAGTAAAGGGGAGCATGAGGAGAGAGAGAGAGAGAGAGAGAGACACTCTCATTTCATTCAGTTTACACTTTTTTTGCTTTTTTTTTTTGCTTTTTCTGTGGCAACCATTCGGGATTTCCGCTGCTCAGGTTTAAAGGGTGAATAAATATTTCTCTGGTGTGTTGGAGAGGGTTGTGTTGTACAGAGTGACTTGCACAGGATGACATTTGGAAAAGAAATGAGAATTCAGTGATGTTTGGTATCAGTTTAGATAGAGTTAAGACTGTGAGAGAGAGAGAGAAAGAGAGAGAGAGAGAGAGAAGTAGATTCTCTTTGGCAGGTTTGACAGTAAAACATCTTATAGGTTTGACAGTGAAGCTCGACTGTTTTGTCTAACTACTCAATCCACCTGGGCACTAACCGCTCATTTTATAAATCGCATGAAAATTAAACAAATGCGTTTAATCTGATTATTTGACTTTCATTTTCACCAAAAGACAAATCTTTTTGTTTTGATGTTTAAAAAGGGGTCATTGTGATATTTACTGTGCTGAAATCCTATCGTCTAGAGCAGGCATCACTAAATGGTAGGACCGCGTAACAGAACAGAGCCAATCAATGCAAGTTCATACATAAAGTGTGCGGAAGAAACAGAAGTAAAAGCGTGACACAGCATGGCTTACTTCAAGAAATGGAAAGTAGACTATGAAAACCGAACCTTCAAAGATGAACAGACAGATCAATATACTCAGAGATGGGTAGAGTAGCCAAAAAATTTACTTAAGTAAGAGTAGCTGTTCTTCAAAATAATAACACTTAAGTAGAAGTAAAAAGTAGTCACCCAAAATATTACTCAAGTAAGAGTGAAAAACTATTTGGTGAAAAAACTACTGAGTAACTGTTTAATCATAATGTCTATTTTATTTTTTTTTAAATAAAGAAATTCTATAAGCAGTCAGACAAAATGCTAAAATAATGTACAAATTGTGACATTTCCAAACAATGCATAAAATAAATGAATATTATTTACAAAATAGCAAGATAAGGAATAACAAACACAAATGTCCTAATCTTCCTTTTTTCACAACATAAAGCTTTTGAAATAAATACCTACTGTAGGTACCATATGTATGTTTGAACAGTGTAAACTATTTCCTGTGTAAGATAGACTGTATATTCAGTTGCCCTGCAAATGACTCAGCAGATTTGAATAACATTAGAACATGTGCACAAGAGGTCTCACTTTACCATAAACTGTGTCCAGCAGAACAAATGTAAGAAACCTATATTTTTTTAGCCTCTAGCTTATTTGCCAGTTATACATGTTTAAGATTGCAACATTAAATAAAACAGCTAAACTAACCGTGACATAGTGCTGGGCGATATGACGATATATATCGTGGGGACGATAGAAAAGTGTCTATCGTCCTTTTTCTCTTCTATCGTTTCTATCGTTTCTAACCTAATTTTATCAATTACTAAAGAAAATATTGCATTAAATAGGCTATGACAAATGTATGATAAAGTCTTGTCGCTACGCAATGCATACTCTACCCTTTATATAAGTAATAATCAAGAATAAAAATGAACTTTTTCGCAAAGAAACGTCGTCTTGTGGTTTTGCGACATGACGCTTTACGTTGTTGCGACATGCTTTACGACATGCTTTACGCTAGTTAACTCGTGAGTGCGTAAAGATGGAGACGCAAGAGGTTGAAGATGAATGCCCGGAGTCGCAACAAACTGAACTGCTATGCAGGCAGCAGCCCAAGAAGTACTTTTATCGAAACTTGGGGGTACGTCAGTGATTTGGTTGCGTTTTGGCTTCAAGAGCTCTGACACGGAGCAGAAGACGGTCATGTGCAAACTCTGCCAAAAGACTGTTTCCGTGCCAGACGCGAAACTTGAAATGGTTGTGCACTTTAATTTTTTTTTAAAATAAAGTTTATTTTGATAATACTATTTAAATAACTATGATGTGGATAAAAAAATGTGAAGGCTACTGTAGCTCTACCTCCACCACATCTGTCAGTTGATAGATTTATATTGCTAAACTAAAATGTATTTTTCTCATTTGTGACAGTTCAGTTAAATGTCACTTCAAAATAAAGTTGCAAAAAAAAGTATGCAATGATATTTTTGTTAAACTTTTTAGAGAATAACTGAAAACGTACTTTATTGTGGGCGGTATATCGTGATATATATCGTTATCGTGATATAAAATAATCCATATCGTGATATATGATTTTTCCATATCGCCCAGAACTACCGTGACATGTTCGGCATCGCCGTCTATCACTGCTGAAGACACGGCTGATTGGTCAAACAGAGTCATGTGATTATTGTTGCTACGCCTGATTGGTGGAAAACAGTCACGTGGTAGATCCACCGGCTAAAAACTTATTATCTAAAGTCTCGAATTATCTAAAGAATATCTAAAGTGTTGAATATATGGTTAGAAAAGTAACGAGTCAAGTGTAGCTGAATGTAACAGAGTAAGAGTACCGTTTCTTCTTCACAAATATACTCAAGTAAAAGTAAAAAGTATGGTGCAGTAAAACTACTCATAAAAGTAATTAAAAAAAAAGGTATTTAAGTAAATGTAACTCTTTATTACCCACCTCTGAATATACTGTATGTTTATTTTTTTGTGAGAAGTTTAATATCAGTTTGTCTCATAAGTTTCAAAACCGTGGCGATAATAAAAAGCAGGATTATAAAGTGAACACGAGTCGTTAGACCAGGCGTATCCGCAGCAGTCTAACGTGAAAGCATGTACGATACCTGAACTGAGAGCCCAGTGTGACGGAGCACCCAGAGTCCTACCACATTTATTTACAGCCAAGCAGCGTGCAAATAAACATTCACTAAAGATTCCGTAAAAATACAAGGAAATATATGCGGCCATCAAAGTTCAAACTCTTAAGTTCAACGTAGTTACTGAATGACAATGAATGTTATTAAAATGCTGTTGAAATTTTAAATTGCTCATTTTTATAGACTTACAATTGAATCCTAACACAAACATGAACTTCAGACCTTGGTTCGAAGGAATTTCTATGGACCCGACTTTTTTAATTCAGCGCTCCTGGTCTAGAGTTTTTGAGCCAAGAAACAGTTTCTGACAACAATGCTTTAATTAAGCAATATCACACAAGAGGGAGTGCTGTATTGCTAGATATAGCACTGCTCTGACGCGCCCTCGTGCCTACAACCGTGTCACAGCCGTGCTATATCCAGCAATACAACATGACCTCGAGTGTGAGATCGCTTTTATACAGATTGATTTGTTATCATAATCAGTTATTAACACCACTAACATTCGTCGCACCTGGTGGTATTAACTAACCGCGCAAAGTAGAAGTTTTAAATTCTATTCTTACTGGTACTGTTTGTACTGTACTGTAAAGTTCGTAAATTATTCTTTATACAGTGGCATGAAAAAGTATTTGCCCCCAATCGTCCCAATTTGTATTTATTTCTATTTTGTGTATTTGTGACATATAAGTGATTATTGTGATCGTCAAACAAATTGTATAATATAATACAGTTTGTGCACACATTACATAAAAACTATTGAACAAATGTTTTATTCAGTTTTCAAATGTGTATTTGGCTGAGCTTAAGGTAACATATTTACTTTGTTTCATCACAGTCGGCCCACGGAAAGAAAAGATATGCTACTTTGAAATTTAAATAGAAAACGCCAGTATATCATAAAAATATCGACCTTGGAAAAAAAATCATTAGTTCATCTCAAAGTTCAACAGATGGCCCGATCCTTTTTTTTAAATACACACACGCTTATGAGTGTGCGATTAAATTCCATGTGAACAAAGTCGCAGGAACATTTAGTAAATAATAATAAAAAAATAGTAAATAATAAAATAAACAATTTCAAATTTAAATAAAAAATGCCAGTATATCATAAAAATATCGACCTTGGAAAAAATCATTAGTTCATCTCTAAGTTCAACAGATGGCGCTATACATTTTTTAAATACACACCCTTATGGGTGAGCAATTAAATTCCATGTGAACAAAGTCGCAGCAACATTTAGTAAATAATATAATAACGTATACAAACCCTGAGACAATAAAACCGCCCTTTAAAATTTTTTACATTTTCTTATCATTGAAACAATTATTCATGTACATCATGAGGAAAATACCGTATACACGTTTAGCATCGGCTAAAAGAAGAAAACAAGTTTAAATTTACAGACACAGGAATATGATACGGTTTAGCAGTGACACTTCGATTGAGCAGCGATATGATTATTTCTTTTTTTTCCACTTTAGGACAGACGGCTTTGACAGGTAACGGAATATAAAGCGATGTGCTGGTCATTTGTTATAGTTTTTATTTTCCTGTTATCAGTCATGTTGCGAACACGGCCTTGAAGAGCTCTTCAAGCCATGGTTAAAAATGTTAAACTCATACTGTTGTGTGTGTGTGTGTGTGCGCGCGCGCGCGTGTGTGTGTCTGTGTGTGTGTGTGTTGTTTTCTATGAGTTAGCTGTGTGTGCTAGAGAGCCGCCAAGGCTGTAGTGTGTGTGTGTGTGTGTGTGTGTAGGGGGAGAAAGTTTTGGTTTCCCCTGCAACTCAAAGCCAGTGGTTTATATAGAGGGATCACTTCAGTTTAAGAAAGGATTGCAAACTGGTGTTTAATTCAAGTTTTTGTTATCCTCTAACTGTCCTAGCTACGTGCCCTTTGTGCAACTTCCTTCCAAATTTTATTACTATTCAACCCGTCTCGAAACACATTTAATGAGCGGTCACAAGGTGAAATCATACTCATAATCATGCTAATCTTTTTTTTTTATATATTTCGCTCGAACAATCAGTAATCATATGGGGTACCGAGGGAATATTATAGCAATAATCTGAGGAATCGTTTGAAGAATCGTTTGGATTTGTTGCTGTTTCATGTTATAATCAAATCATGTGTGATTTGTAATAATTGCAAAGGTCTCCTGTGATTTAATCCTGTTTAAATCGGTCATGTCTGTAATTTATAAAGTAAAATATTCCTCCGCCAATTCCCTACCATATTTCGCAGAACACTGAGGTGATAATACAGATAACACCTGTGATAATATTAGTACCGTGCGAATCAGCATGTCTGTGATTTAGCGGGGTCGTATATCAGCTTTTTAAGGTTTTTGAAAAGTGCACTGTGCCTTTTTATCCATCTTCCGCTAAGAATGGAGGCTGCGTTGGAGTGCTTTGAAAGTATTTTGGGTGTCATATCGCCCATACACACCATGCAACAATACAATGTGCAGAAAGAGAAAGCTAAAAACCATCAAAAACCTTTGCAGAAAAAGGCGAGAGCAAAAAAAGACTAGTTAGATGGAGGTGGATGACATGTAAGTATAGCAGCATACGGTAAAGAACACTTCACTGTTTATATTATACAGTTAGAGCCCCACGCAAACATCACGCCTTGACATCATATCCGGTTGATAAGTCAGTAAATGCGAATTAAATTCGCAGGTTTCGCTTATCCCGTGTGAAAGCGCCACGCGAAATCCAAATGTGGGGAGGGTAATTTCTAAATCACACAAGGTCACATAAGATAATACTAATCCCGTGCAACTAGGGCTTTAGTACTGTAAGTCAATAAATAGGAAGATCTCACTCAGTTAAAGGACCTGAAGAAACATATCACAGATGTTATAAGAATTGGTTGAGGCATCAATAGAAGAATCATTTGGGGATTTTTTGGGGGAGTATTTGTTGCTGTACTGATAAAAAAAAAAGAGAAGATTTTAATTTAAGGATCAAGGATTCAAACCTTCAGTCCCTTGATTTTAATTCATTTGGAATCATTTAAGGGAGCATTTACCGAGTCGTTTGAGGAATCATTTGAGGAACCATTTTGAATTTCTTGCTGTACTGTGTCATAACTGAGTCAAGAAAGAAGATCTCATTTTACAGAAATGGTCTAAAAATTGTTTTAAAGAACCATTTAAGGAATCATTTGAGGATTTATTTAAGTTTCTTGCTGCACCATGTCATACCTATGTCAAGAAAAAAAAAAATCTAATTTCGGGGGAAAAGTGAAATGTATCATGTAAGTTATAGGTATCGTTTGAGGAACCGTTTGAGAAATCATGTGGCTTTGTTGCTGTACTGTGTCATACCTAAATAAAAGAATGAGAAGATACTAATTCAAGGCACAAAAAATACATTTCTTGTACATAAAGGAATAGTCTGAAGAATCATTTAAAGAATCGTTTAGGGAATCATTTGAAATTCTCTCATCAAGTAATAAGACGTACATGATACGTTTGGTCAGCTCCTCAAAAAGAGAACATTATGAATGGTATGAAGAATCATTTGAGCAATCAGATTATCTAAAGTGACTTCAGTGTGAGGCAGAAAGACAAAGAACACAGTTGTTGTAGTTGTGGTAATATTAAAACCTGGTTTATACCCTTTTAAGTGCAGTCTTTAAGTCTTTAAGTTTTGAGAAAACCTGTGCTGAGGATCTAAGTAGTAAACAGCAATAAGTTTAATTATTTATTTGTTTGTTTTAAATGAAGATGATGTTAGATTTTCTTCTTTACTTACATCACATGGTCTATTGAGAAAGCTTTGTATTCAGCGTATCCCATTTTACTAGTTAAACACGATCCAAGCACATAAGGTAGTTAGCGATAAGAGTTCAACGTCTCTAAACACTGATAATTCAGCGTCAGTGCGGCGACATAAAAACAAGCAAAGCAGCTGAGTTTTTATTGGATTTTAACGAGTAGCACTCAGAAACAGCTGCAGTGCGAAACCGAGAAAACTGAAAGTAGTGCTAGTCTCCGGTACAAGCTCAATAAAACCAATCCGAGGCACTTGATTTGGTAAGGAATGAGGTTTCTTCGCTATAGAAAATGCAGCTAAAGTGACAGATTCCTTACGAGATCAGTGTGCTTGAGAAGGAGGCGGTGTGGGACGTCTGAGCTCCAGCCCTCGGATCTTTTACAAACAGATACTGGCCACCGGTCACTGTGGGTGCGGCCAGATAGAGGTGTGTAAGAGAGGGTGGGAGACACAACAACAGGATATTGCTGCAGTACACAACATGTGCAACATGATGCACAGACCAGCAAACAAACCACCAGAAAAACAGTCGAAGCATATCAGTTTACATGAAATATGAGGAAGGAAATGATATATATATATATATATATATATATATATATATATATATATATATGCTTAATGTTAGAGATTATAAAGAGTTTTTTTTATATTTATATAGTATATTTGCATATGATAACTTATGAAATGTTAATGTTGCAAACTAACCAATTGTGGAAGTACACAAATCTTTAAAAAGTTTGGTTTTTACTTATTACAAAAAAAAAAAAGTGTTTGTTTACTTTATTTTATTTTTTTTTACACTTAGATCAGGAAGTAGTAAATCTGTTAAAAATTTGCACTGGTTTAAATCACAAAAGTTGTAAAATCTTCATATTTTATAGATGTTTATTCCTTTATAGAGACTGATTGGAATAGGGCTGAAACAATTCCTCAATTAATTCAGTTACAAAAAATTATCGAGGCAAAATTTTCTGCCTCGTAGCTTCTTTTAATTGATGTTAAAAGCTCGCATTAAGTTTTTTGCGCAATTATTTGTTGGCGGCGCGCTTTTGACAAAGTACGCTTCCGGATGCAAGCCGCCAGTAAACCCCAACAAGGAGAAGCGCTTACGTCACCCAAAAAGTGGAAGGAGACGCAAACAGTTAGCTGTGTATTGATTTGATGGAGCGTTCTGTTGCGGGCTGCAAAATGGAAAGGGAGCGGTAAAAATATCAGCGGGACAAGAGAAAAAGAAAACAGCAAGAGAAAACGACAGAAATTGTCAGTAAAGGCTTGTTATGCCGGAGCCGTAGATTTTGAAATTTTTAGTTTCTAAAGTTTATTTGCACACCTTGTTTTTGTATAATTATTTATTTCAATGTGTGCCTTAGTTTTTTTTGATCCTTAAAGTCATTTGAAATACCTTTTTTTTTTTTTTTGGTTTTTGCATCTGAGAAAAGGCTTTAAAATGAGAATGTATGACACTGTTATGCACTTAATTAATCTCAGTCAACTTTAAGCTACTCCTTGCATTGTGAATAATGGCAATCTTAATTTTTGATTTTTCTAAAAAGAAAACTAATTAATCTTTGTTTCTCTTATAAATTTTACATTGCTGTTTAATTAAGCAAAATGTCGTTATTTGATTAATCAATTAAATGTTTGATAGAATACTCGATTACTAAAATATTCGATAGCTACAAGCTTAGATTGGAAGTAGCTAATTTTTCTTAAATGTTGTAGTTAAAAAATGTAAATTATAAAATGGATTTATTTAATAATTATACAAATAGTTTTATACCGATGGAAGTAATTAATTTGATATTGACGTTTTATACCAGTTTATTTAAAATATTAATAGTAATTGATAGTAATATTAATAGTTTTTTAACAAAATGTTATTGAATAAAAAATTGTTTTTAAAATATGAAAATTTGTAAAATAATGACATATTTACTGATATGGAAAATAATGTGAAGCAGCCGGTGTAAATTTTTTTACTGTTTTAAATATTAACATTTTTTAAATGTTAAAATTTGTACCATTTGTTCATTTATTTATTTATTTGCAATCTCTGATTAAAGTATTGGAATCTGTTTTTAATGAACACTAATGATTGTCTGCCATTTGTTAGCAAATTAGCATACTGTTTATTATATATTGTGTATAAGAGGTGTGTGTTCATGTATCATGATACAATATTTTTGTCATATCGTTCATCTCTATCCTTGGGTAATACGCATCTTGACATTGGACCACGCCCAGCTACTGTTTTGTTCAAGCGTTTTACATCGATTTCGTTTTCCCGTTTTGAAACCGAGTTATTCGCATCCTTCCCTCGCCGCTTCTGTCTCTTCACACCTCTCTCCATGAATCCGTGTCTCGAGCCGCTGTTTGAGCTTCAGCAGAAACGCTCTCAGCATAAACACACAGCGTGAGCCGAAACATCGGCGTAGAATCGTAAACGCTTTCTCTCCGTGTCATGTCTCATGTCTGTTATCTTGGTTAAGGTGTTCTATTTCACACTTCATGGTTTTACATCGAGGATGTTCGCAAATATGAAATGAACAGATCAGGAAGAGATTGTCTTGTGATGGGGGGGGATTTCTTGAGTGCTGTTGCTTTGCTAATTGTAAAAGTTTTATTTATTTTTTGACATGTTGCTGATCCTGTTTCCGTCTTGTTTTTTGTCTTTCGCAGAGGAAATAAAAGCAGAGTCGGAGAAATTAAGGTGAGCAAATGTTTACTGACAAAAAAATGTGGATGTTGAATTGAATTTTTTTCCCCTTTAACTACATCACTGTAATGTAGCATCCTTGCTTCACCGTGTGCTTTCCTTCCTTTTTTGACTCACATATTGTCATATTTTCTCTCTGCGTTTAAATACTTCTTTCTCTTGCTTTAACTTGTAACTTTTTAAAATCTTTTTAAAAGAGCCGGGACGAGCTACAGCTGTTGTCCTGGTGATCTTGCTAAAACTTCATGTACAACTATTAAAAACATGACAAGACAAATCCTTCTATCGTCCAAGTTAATAAATAACGCTAAAGAGAGGGAGGGAGGACCGCAGGGTTGCCCAGTGCAAGGCTGTGTCCTCTTTCCCTCCTTTCCTGATTCCCCCTCTCTTCCCCATTATTTTCTCTCTATTACATCTCTCTCTCTCTCTCTCTCTCTCTCTCTCTCTCTCTCTCTCGCTCTTCCTATTCTTCTCATTCTCCTCCTCAGACTCACGATTCAACCCCTCCTTCCCTTCCCTTCCCTTCCCTTCCCCATCCAGCGTTTCATTCTGTAAAGATTGTCTCTCCGCTTGACTGCGCCAGCCCGGACCGACGATGAGGTCGATTTCGATTTCATTTTCTTTTCTCGTTTAGCTCCCCTGCTGGAGATAGCAAGTCGAGTTCCAGTACCCTGCCTCCCATAAAATCCAAGACCACGTTCATCGAAGCGGATAAGTACTTCCTGCCGTTTGAGTTAGCCTGTCAGTCCAAATGTCCCCGCATCGTCAGCACATCGCTAGATTGTTTACAGGTCAGTGACATCCACAGAGATTCTGGTATCACCTCTAGTGTGGTGGATTTATGCTTACATCGCCTTATGTAACTGTGTAACAGACCAAAAAAAAACATTTCAGTGTCACATTTCTATAGATTTCCATTAAACACTTTGGAGTGTTTGGGTTTTAATGCGGTTATACAATCAACCAATAACGATATGAAATAAGATGAGAACTCTTTCAAGCTGACATGATTATTTCAGAAAAGATCAATAAGAGATTTTGATGTTTGATGAGAGCATTAATTTAATAAGAGTGCTTGACCTATATTTATTATTTGCTTTTATGATTTCACTGCTGCCACGTCATTGAGTGATTAGATAATCAGTAATCTGAATGTATGATGTAATCTACCGAGCCACTAGATATTGCTTATACTTTTTTATTTTTTGTGCTTTTTTTGTTTTTGTTTTAAGCATGTTTGTTTTTCTGATTCCATAGAAACTCATAGCTTATGGTCACCTGACGGGCAGCGCCCCAGATAACACCGCCCCGGGGAAGAAACTCATCGACCGGATCATCGAGACCATCTGTGGCTGTTTCCAGGGACCGCAGACCGACGAGGGAGTCCAGCTTCAGATCATAAAGGTCTAACCGGGTCTTCTTTTAGAAGTGGAGGGTTAAAAAATACATATATATGTAAAACGATGCGCAGATTTATGAGTTTAATAATCTCAACATGGAAAAGGTGGAAAACCACGTTGGGGATATAACGTTTGAGAATGAGGCTTAAATTCAGAATTCAGATATTGGATTAGAAACGGGATTACATTGCTCAGTGCTTTCATTCATTTTATTTTAAGTCCATTTTGGTTTTAACAATCTTTGACAAAAATCTGGATTTAAATCAGAGAATTGTTCTGAAAGACTATGACATGTTCACATCGGTGTACAAGCGTAGGCTCAGATAGGAAAACAAACCGATTAAAATCCCATATCGGGGTGGAAAAAAAACACATCAGTTCTAATATGAGCTCAGCAGGAAATCTCGACAAATGCACTGCTAGTTGCAAAACTTTGCATCACCACCAAAAGAAAACACACCCACAATACAAGGTATTTCCTGTTATCAATTCAAAACATTGTTCCATCCTCATTAGAGTTTTTTATTTTTTTTCCTCTCTTAAAGTTAATAAGCTTGTTACTGAGAAACCGGACAGCTTAAGACTTAAAGATTTTTTTTTTTGCCTGGTGGAAAATCTTTATCAAAATGAACTGAATCATTAAATCAAGCCTGAATCGATTAATCTAACATTAGTAGTGGGTTAAGTCGAATTGAATTGTTAGCAATTTATCATCATAACCATATCAGTTGTGTCTGTATGCATACATGGAGAGAAAGAGATTTGCACGTGAGTTGGGCAGTCTAGTGAGAGCAGATTGAAGTGTGTGAGGATGAGGAGAATGTAAGAACAGATGATTAGGTATTCTGTTATGCTCCAGTGGATTTAAAGGGTGGACAGGGTGATGAGAGTAAAGCAGGGGCTCCAGCAGGTTTAGCTATGATGGCAGAAAGAGCCAGTCACATCACTGGAATCTTATACGTGGGTGCACACACACACACAAACATACACACACGCCTTGTGTTTTAATAAAAACTGGCCAAACCTGAAACTCTGACTTTGATTTACTAACACATTTGCGCAATGTTACTTGGTCTAGACACACGTTACCTTTTAATTGTTTGGGTTAGGAACGAGGAATGAAGTCTAGAACTATACAGGATTTACATTCTTAATGGAAATAGAAAAAAAGCAGAACAACCAGTTAAAAAAAAACTACACTAATTAACAGTATACACAGTCCTTCTAGTTTGAAATAATTAGCTTAGTCCAAGTCAAGATTTTTTCATTAAAAAATATTTCTGGTCCAAGCCACCCACCTGCCTTGTAATGTGAGCAATAAAAGGGACACAAGTGATTGATGAAGGGGTGACCTTGGTGTGGAGAAGCTGCTGCCGGTGAATTGGCTAAAGCTGCTAATTGAAAGCTGAGGATTGCTTCAAACATTACGTCAGTTGTAGTTATGCAAGTTAATCTGGTGCTTCTTTAAAGGGACGGAGAGTTTGGAGGATCTACATTAAAGTTGGCCTTTAATCAAAATGTGTGTAAGTACATTAGCATAAGTTTTCCTGCTCTGCACACGGTTATACTGTATAGTTTGGCACCTGGAACAAGAGTACAGGGTACAGTAATCAGGATTAAATTCCACAATGAAGTTCCTGCAATCGAGTTGGGAATTTTCAGTGGTACAAATTAAACTCTTTTCTTTTACCACTAGCCTATTTTTAAAAAATTGATTTTGGAGTCTTGTCATGATACGTCATCGAAACTTTTTTTCCTCAATCTCTAACTTATCTGCAGTTCAATTTTGATCTAAGAGATTAAAAAAAACACCTAACTATACCTTTAACTTGTGTTATTTAAAGATACAGGTTTGTCCCTGACTTATGAACATTTATGTTATGAATTTCTGCAGGTACGAACAGACCGCGGTTCTACAAACATTCGTAGATGCGAACAAATCACGGAAGTATCTCACGTGTATTGTTAAAAAAATAGACAGTGTCGTGCACCAGATACCGATATTTACATTTATATTCAGTATTTTCTGTGTGGAGCGGCACGGTGGTGGTGTGGTTAGCACTGTCGCCTTGCACCTCCTGGGTCCAGGTTCGATTCCCGGGCAGGCTCGATTCTCGTCTCTGTGTGCATGAAGTTTGCATGGTCCCCCTGTGCTTAGTGGGTTTCCTCCAGGTACACCGGTTTTCTCCCACAGTCCAAAGATATGCAGGTTAGGCTAAGTGGTGTTCCCAAATTGCCCGTAGTGTGTGTGCCCTGCGATGGATTGGCACCCTGTCCCGGTTGTACACAGGAGAATCAGAAGGCGGTTAGTCCGGAACCACGATGATAGAAAATGTTTGTTCTTTAAAGCTGTCCTGATGGAGAATAATCCTAATTTTGGAAAATCCTCAACAAAACAAAGTTTACAGTCCAATACAGTGGAAAACAGGTTTGAGACAAAATGGCGTCCCTTGCAATTTAAAGGCGCATATGTGAGATTAAGTACTCCTTAGGCGTGTTTAAAAAGGCTTATAATCGGTTACAGTTCTTGGCCACATGAAAGCAGTGTGGTGAAGGGGGACAGATGCACAGCTCAGATTTAGCCAAGTGGATTGGTATCCTTTACATTGTATTTTCGTGTCAAAGGTGTACAAGACTCAATTTGTCGGACTTAAGAACAAATCTGACTTACAAACCTGCTCCCTAAACAAAACTTTTTTGTAAGTCAGGAACTTGCTGTACTAACTAATGTAATATTTAGGAAGCTGTGTTCTTTTCCACCTTAGCTACTTCTTTATGTTTTAGCACACAAGAGCTTCTCATTTTGAAAATGCAATCCGGCATTAAACACCCCTTCAGGGAAAAAAGGCATAAAAAAAACAAAAGGTCCAAACATTATGAAAAAGTCATTGAGATTAAATTAGCGTGATAGTCGACAGGACCTAATTAGAATAGGTGGCCACTGATAACATCTTTGTAATGTTTTATCCAGTTACATACGCTTATGAAATGTAGTAGAACTGTTGATATCTGTATATTTGTTATTTTAAATAATAAGCAGTAAGTCTTTTTTTTGGTAGATGAATATTATCTATCGCGTCTTTCTTATCGATGGTCCCTTCATCTCCAGGCTTTGCTGACAGCGGTGACGTCCCAGCACATCGAGATCCATGAGGGCACGGTGCTGCAGGCTGTCCGGACGTGCTACAACATCTACCTGGCCAGCAAGAACCTCATCAACCAGACGACGGCCAAAGCCACCCTCACCCAGATGCTTAACGTCATCTTCGCCCGCATGGAGAACCAGGCAGTGAGTCGCACCTCAGACCCTGTCAGTCGAAATATACGCCGCCACACGGCCTTAATCTAACTTCTTCTTTCTTCTCGATTGATGCCTCCTCCTCCTTCTCCTCTTTCTATTTCTCCTTCTTCTCCTGCTCTTCCTTTTCGAACCCTAGCTTACAAATCACAAGATCAGTTGGTCTATGGCATCCAGAAAGCGTGACCGTCAGGTAAAGAGCGTGAGGGTCTGCCTTGAGTTTGCTTGATCTGAATTATTCTAATTTTTTTTCCTAAACGTGTGCATCTGCTTCATCTCTCTCTCTCTCTCTCTCTCTTGTCCATTTTCTCTCTCTTTCTGTTTTTATCTAATGTGTGCTTGCTGTGTCCTTTTTGTGCCTGCAGTGCCTCTCTCTACAATGTTTGATATTTGAAGTGTACGGATGTACTGTACCTCTGAAGTGTGTTTTTTGAATTTAGACTGCATGTGGGAGACGAGTGACTGTCTTAGGTTCACTGAAATCATGATCACCTCATCATTTCATCCCAGTCCAGTTTTATGATTTATAATAAATAACAAATATTATTGATAATAATAATTACGTTCAGCAGATTCTGTTTCCACACAGAATCAACAGCGTTCACAGCGTCAGATACAACTGTAGAATCCGATCTGCGGTGAAGCTATTGATCCGCGTAATAGTTTTTAGGAAATGAGATCATCACTTGATTGATTTTTTTTTCATAGGTATGTTTACACAAGCTGCTTTTTAGTCGTTGAGATCCGTATCCTGAGATTTAAAGAGGATCGCACGTCCGTCAATAATGTGCAGTAGGATTTCATGTTAACTAAAGTAGAAAGGATGGGGAATGAAATGTGGATGGAAGTATTAAAATGCTTTACACTTAGCTCAAAAAGATATTATTGCAGATAAAGCTTTAACTCAGAGACATTTTTTTTCACATTCTTCTATGTTTCTAGTAAAACATCCAGTGTGTGAATGGAGTCGCTCTCTGAAAGGCAGCATAATAGAGAAAAATGTCACTACAGTTTTAAACCCTCCTGATTTTTCATTTGTCTTACAATCATATTTGTAGCATGTTTAGGTCTTAAGCTTATTGTTTATCACAATCTTCTTCCAATTCGCTAAATGTTTTAACGGTTTCCCTGGAATCACATGACCATAAGAGAGAATGCTCACATGCGCTTATCTGAGACGATTTAAGTTAGCTAATCCACCTGTGGCATCTCAGGAGAGTTTAAGATCGTCAGAGGAAAACATTAACTGTCCCCTTCGTACTTGATGTCAGAGATATTCATAGTGTTGCTGTGCTTCCTGGTGAGGTTCAGTTTTTATTTGGAATCTCCAGCTCTGACATTTCAGCAGTTGGGAACTAGTTAGGTTGAAGGCACATACAGTAGGGATGCCAATCACCAGTCACCACCGATATATTTTTACAATACATACTGTATGTGCCGTTATAATTCTATAAGTTTTAACATTTTGTAAATATCCTGATTTTGTCATTAAATCTTCCCTGATTTTGTTACAATTTGTTACAATGATTAAATAACTGTAGCCCGTTCCTTGTAACATTTGTTTTCTCACTGAAAACAAAACAAGGGCAACAGTTAAGCAATACAAAAAAGTTCTTCTTCAACTTTAGGTTTAGGTTGGACCTCGCATTTTTTCCTGATAAATCCTGCCTTCTGCATTATGATTGGTTATAAGAATTCAGTCTTGACTATGATTGGTTAGATGAAAAACGATGACTCAATCAATGCTCCTTCCTCAGCCAGAGACCCATTGGGTAAAAGTTCAAAGTAAATACGGGTACAGGACAGTGGTTGAGTTCACAGAGTTACCTAACATAACCTAATGTTACCCTCACGTGGGGCAATTGTGAGCAGAAATAATATATTTATTCAAGAAAGAGAGATACTTTCAGAGCAAGTGTTTCACATATTTACCTTTCGAACAGATTATTAAAGGTTTACGCCACCCCCTTATTATTCCCACTGAGGTGTGTACATGATAGAGTTTAATTTAAAGTATTAGTGGAAGATTAGGGTCCATGTTAACACACCTATTGTGTTTGCTAAACTTCCTCCTTACGCAACATGCTCTTTACATTTTATTTTTGAGGAAATAAGAGCATTTCCACATTGTTCTGGTAAAATATATTTATAGTTTCCTAAAGCGAAAGTGTCTTTGGCTGCTGGTCTGGGAGTATATCCTACACCTCTGCTACGCAATCATACATACAAATTCTGGAGACTACGCATGATTAAAGACTGCAACTTGCCTTTGGAGAATTACCTTTAGGATTGTTCCTGTTTAGAGTCTGCATGTTGAAGCAGTTGAACTAGAAATGAGATCTTTTGCGTGGCCATGAGGTCTTTTGCGTGATCTTTAATACGAGTACGGGAGAGTGGTTGAGTTCACTGTAGGTATTTTAATGATATTGTATCGGCTGGTCAATGGTGATTGGCATCCCTAAATTTAACCCTTTCGAACTGCTTGAAACTGGTTCTTAATTATACAACCAAAATGAAGACGAGCAGTTTTTTTTCTTCTTCCAAATGCAGTAAAAACAAATAGGACAAGAAAAACTGTGGCTCTGATTACATGAACATTACAGAGCAGCGAAGAGCTTTCTTTGAGCTTTGAGGTTTCGGTGCTATTGATCTCAGGGTAATGTAGAGCAACTTCCATTAAACAAACAAACAAAAACAAAAAAACGAACATAAAAGCATTATGTCTTATTTGGTGCATTATATCTTCTGTCATTTCAGAGTAACAGTGTTTAACAGAAGTATTTTTTTCAATGTCAGCCAGCTCAGGGGGCGGGGCTTATTTTCTTTTCATATTGTCACATGACAGATACAGTAACACGTCTTTGGTGCTCATCACTTGTCAATCTGATAGTACTGAGAGACAAGCCAACACCTATATATAAACTCCCGTACTCATATTGAATACACACGGACACAGTTGGGTAAAAAAGTATTTAGTCACTAATTGACACACACCCACTTTAAAAGATGAGAGAGGTCTGTAATTTTCATCATAGGTATACCTCAACTATGGGAGACATAATAAGAAAAGAAAAATCCCGAAAAACACATTGGAGAATAAAAAAAAAAAAATAGCAAATTATGGTGAAAAATAAGTATTTGGTCAATAACAAAATTTCATCTCAAGACTTAGTTATATACCCTTTGTTGGCAATTACAGAGGTCAAATGTTTTCAGCAAGTCTTCACAAGGTTTTCAAACACTGTTGTTGGTTTTCTGGCCCATTCTTGTTGATGTTTTGGGGCTGTCGCTGGGCAACACGGACTTTTAACTCCCTCCAAAGATTTTCTATGGGGTTGATATCTGGAGACTGGCTAGGCCACTCCAGGGCCTTGAAATGCTTCTTACGAAGCCACACCTTCGTTGCCTCGGTGATGTGTTTGGGATCATTGTCATGCTGAAAGACCCAGCCACGTTTCATCTTCAATGCCTTTGCTGATAAAAGAGGGTTTCACTTAAAATCTTACGACACATGGCCCCATTCATTCTTTCCTTTACACGGATCAGTTGTCCTGGTCCCTTTGCAGAAAAACAGCCCCACAGCATGATGTTTCCACCCCCATGCTTTACAGTAGGTTTGGTGTTCTTTGGATGCAACTTAGCATTCTTTCTCCTCCCTAAACGAAGTTCTAGTTCTGGGATTTTTGCTCACAGTCTTTGTGATCATTTTGAACCCACGGCGTGAGATCTTGCATGAAGCCCCAGATCAAGGGAATAATCAGTGGTCTTGTATGTCTTCCATTTTCTAATACTTGCCCCCACAGTTGATTTGTTCACACAAAGCTGCTTACCTATTGCACATTCAGTCTTCCCAGCCTGGTGCAGGTCTACAATTTTGTTTCTGGTGTCCTTTGACAGCTCTTTGGTCTTGGACATAGTGGAGTTTGGAGTGTGACTGTTTGAGGTTGTGGACAGGTGTCTTTTATACTGATAACAGATGCCATTAATACAGGTACCGAGTGGAGGACAGAGGAGCCTCTTAAAGAAGTTGTTACAGGTCCGTGAGAACCAGAAATCTTGTTTTTTTGTAGGTGATCAAATACTTATTTTCCACCATAATTTGCAAATAAATTTTCTGGATTTTCTGGATTTCTTTTTTTCTAATTTTGTCTCCCGTAGTTAAAGTATACCTATGATGAAAATTACAGTCCTCTCTCATCTTTTTAAGTGGGGGAACTTGCACAAATGGTGGCTAACTGAATACTTTTTTGCCCCACTACAAATATATATATAATATAGAAACCAGAGAAAGGTTTTGAACATCCAGGGGTTTGTGTTATGTAGGTTTCTACCTTTTTGCTGAATGTGGCAGAAAATGGATTTTCTCCTGAAGCCAACCCCCAACTGTTTTATTAAATGCACTAATGATAGAAAATTACTTTTATTATTTTATTTTCTTCATTTCTAATTATATAATAAATACACACAACATCCAAAATGTCAGAACTAATAGGATTTGAATTTGTATGGGATGTTGTGTTCCTCCTTAGTTTTATTTTCTATTTTGCAGTAAAAGAATGACATTGACATGAAAGAGATGAAAGTATAGAGAGTTGTTGCTAAGTAATTTCTCAGAGCTTTAATTGGTACCTGATTTTTCAGTCACACTGTATATCATGAAACGCCAAAGCGTCCCAAAATAATATTCTTGACCTTTCCTGTTTGCTCAACTTTGTGACATCACATGCCAAATTAGCTATTTATTAGCTATTCATTGTCTGTTGTGCCAGTATGAGTGAAATCAGTTTTATCGTCAATTGGTGTGTCTCTAGTTCATCGTTTAACAGTAGCAAATTGTATTCAGCATATTTTTGGATTCTACAATCATATTAAATGATTACATAAAAAAATAACAAATAACAAAATAACAAAACAAAACCATGAACCACCCACTCAGTGCCTGTTATCTACATATAACGTGCTGTAATGTTTTTTCAGTTAGCGGATGCTTGTAAAAATGTAAAAAAAATTCCCAAACCACGGAGAGCTTGTACCAAACACGGAGAAACATCTCAAAGATCTCCCTAACATTTTTTTCCTCAGATCTTTAATGTGTAAATATTTTAAAGGACCCTAATATGAATACAATGCCAGTCCCGAGCCTTTTACGAGTGGCAGTAGTTTATAATTCCCGATGGTACAAATGCGTGTCTGAGGCTCAGACACTCGATGTAGGAAGAGGCGGGTGATGGGTCTGGGCTGAACGGAGGCCTCCACGAGCTACACGTTAAACGCTTTCCTTTCGTTCTGCTCTCCACACCGCCAGCACAGTACACTCAAAGTCACACTTCACAGCTAATTATCCCGGCTAGCCCACACAGATGTCACTTTCGGTTTAAAAATATGCATTCTAATTAAAAATAAATATCATCACACGTCTAACACGGGCAAAAAAGACCCATAGGAGGGGGGAAGAAAAAAAAGTTCAGGCATCTTTTCTAGAACAAAGAAGTATATATATGAATAATAATTAAAGTGTGTGCACTTATTTACTTTTGCTACCTAGAGAGCACAACTGGTTTCACGCCTTTGGCTCTGGTTAGGATTTGAGCATTTAGTATGAAGTAAACGCTTTTCTCGTTGCGCTGAAATCTCGTTTCTGTTTCCTTGAGTCAAATCACAGGTTTATATTAGCGGCATGACGGATAAGATGTTCTCATTTCCACGGTAACGATATGCACAGGTACTTGTCAATCAGATGCTTCTTGGAAACAGATGAAAATATATGTGTAGGTTTTTGTAAAGAGACACGTTAGAGCCTCAAGTGTCAGAGCTTTCTAAGGTTTCGGAAACGGGAAAGGCTTCGCATTTTAATGCCATCTGATTTTTCAGTCATTTAAAGAGAGAATTAAGAGCCTGGTTAAGGAACAACTGTTTATAGCAACTTTAATGTAAATGATGACAAGAAATAAATTACTTTATATTAAACATGGTTTAAAAAATAGACATAATTTATTTAAAACATTCAGTTTTATCATACCATTATATTATAGATTTCAGAGTGCTCTGTAAAAATTAATTTAGGTAGTAAAAACAATCCCAGTTTAAAATTTTTTTTAATTGATTCTAAGGAGAATTTTCGCCACCTATGATTGGTTTCAATTAAGAGCCCTTAATTACGCAAGTGTATACATATGTATTATTTATTCTGATTAAGCACGCACTTATTTTGTGTACGTTAATCAGCTGCAAGTGAACACTGCTAATAAAACGCATTTTATTGCATGCAGTTTATTATAGGTAATGTGTGTGTAGTTAGAAATTCATGCAGTTTATTAATAATCTAATAATTTTTTTTAATAATCATTTTGAGGTGATGAATAAATATTAGCAATAATCCACTTAAAGAGAGCATTTCTGTCGTTATTTACTGTTAACCATAGATAAATACGCTTAAAAGCAAAATGGTTTACATTTAATAGCAGTTTAAATCGCAATGTGACAAAATAATAAAATATATATATATATATATTCTTATCATTATTTATTTTTTTGTTTATTTAATTTTGGTGAAATCATGCAGCTTACTCATTATCATCTTCACTGTTTCACAATATATTTTAAAAACCCATCAGTGTTTGAGTGAAGTCAGAATTCCCTCCATCTTTCCATCAGATCAAGCATGACTGCTCTGCTCTTGACCAGTTCACCAGTTTATAGTTGCATGCAATGGACAATGAACATAGACAAAAATGCGTATTTCCTCCCACAGCTCAGTGATAGTAGATCCCAGGCTTATATTTAGTTTTCTTTTTATTACATTTGCTGGAGATGTTTGCTTGCTGCACAGAGAAGTGGATGCTCCACAGCCCAGGGGAATGATAAATACTGTTTACCAGCCGCTAATAGAAATGTGTTTGTGTGTGTCTGTATGTGCGTGTTTAAATAGACCACTTGTGTATTTTCCTGTATGTATGTGTTCAGCTCCAGGAGGCGAAGCAGATGGAGAGGGAAAGGCACAGGCAGCATTCTCCGCTCAGCCAGCAGGAGCCTGAGTCTCCACAGCTCCAGCAGCTCCCAGACACCCCAGCTAAGAACCAGAGCCCGTCAGGTCAGGAGGTCAACGGAGGGTCAGGGGTAGAGGGCGGTACAGCAGAGAGGGAATCCCCCCTCTATGAGAGCCCGGAGCCCGAGAACGGCTCTGACTTTGGTCCTGTGGAGAACGAACAGACGGAGGCGGACCAGGCCACCGCCGCAGAACAGAGTAAAGATCTTTGTGCTAAACTTTGTAGCAGAAAATAAAAATAAAAAAACAATATTCAAACATGATATAAGTTATGTACTTATTCATAATTGAACATTTTTTGTTTGTTTTTGACATGAAAGCCAAAAGGCATTATTTAAATTATTTAGTTCTGTAATTACTGCGTTATAAATCTACAGTAAGTCCCCGACTTACGAACGAGTTCTGTTCCAGGAGCATGTTCGTAAGTCGGATTTGTTCGTAAGTCTGACAAAGTGTGTCTTATACACCTTGACACAAACGTACAATGTAAAGCATAAAAAACAAACGCACAGGTTTTAAATCGGAAACGGCTTCCTGGTGATGTAGCAGGGTCATCTAACCTGGTTTATAGGGAACCTGGAAAGAAGTCAGGGGGGAAGATAATGCTCCATGATGTTTACTGCGCGATTGAACAGATGCTGTTTTGCCTCAGAGCTGTATCAGACTATGTGGCAAGTACGGAGTACACCTCATTAATCAACATTTTGTAGATCCACCTTTAGCAACAATAACTTAAAGAAATTGTTTCCTGTATCAGTTCGTTATATCTCTCACATCATTGTGAAGGAATCTTCTTTTCAACGATTTGGGTATAAATCATGATTCTTGTGTCTTGCTTCAGGGTCTGAGTGTATGGAGGTTGCATGTTCTCCCTTGCTTGGTTGGTTTTTTTCCAAGTACTCCGGTTTCCTCCCACAGTGCAAAGGCATGCAGATTAGGCTACTTGGCGTTCCCAAATTGCCATGTGGTGGATTAGCACCCTTTCAGGGTGTTCTTGTGCCCAGAGTCTCAACGCCTCCGTGACCCTGGGTACAGGATAAAGCGGTATAGACGATGAGTGAGAGTGAGCAAGTATTTATGAGTGAAACCGGAATGGCCTGATTTTCAGCTTGATCGTCCAAGACTGATCAACCTTGGATATAACCGATTCTCTGCCGAGTACACGCGCTTTCGAGGGGTGCAACTGTTCAATATTTTTATGCTGCTACATCATTAAAAGTCCTGCGTGTTAAAAAGCCTCCGATCAATCTTTTTCCTTTTTCACCCTGCGAGCGAATTAGTCTCAACCACACTCATTACACACACTTGCACCAGTCTCAAAACACAGCGAGCACTAATTAGTCTTGAAACACGTTTGTTAGAAGCCATGCGTGCCCACGTTAGAAGCTGCGCACTCCCGCCCACATGCTCACACCTGCTCAACACACGCACAAGACTTAAAATGTGCCTGTTTATTTATAATCCTACAGGTGGTACACGCTAAAGTTTATATTCCACACTATTCACACATTAGCATTAGGAGAAAATTATTGGTTAGCTGGTTTTGATATAATTATTATGACTGAGATACCTGCTGCTAAGTAAAAAATTATGTGCGATTTAATCGTTTTTTTTTTTTTTTTTGTAATTCGATCAATCTTTTCTTGGCTGAGTCAGTTGATCAAATCAGTGATTTAGTTTTGATTTAGAATGGATTCACACTTTTTGTTTTGTATGAGAGATGACGTTAAAAAAAGAAAAAAATCACTAACTTGGGTTAAATGGTACTTTATCGCATGGGATACTTTTAGTAGTTTTTAATTCTATAAAACCTGTAAGATGTATAGTTGCTTAAGACACCACAGACAATAAATGTTAGTGATGTAGAAACAGTTTGGATCGAATCGGCAGGTTAACTCACGTGTGACGAGGTTTCTCTAGTGACGAGAGAAAGCTGACAGAAAATGCTTAACACATGAGTGATATTGTGAGAAACTACAAGCTGTCCATGTTGTGATTTTTGCACACAGTAAAAAAAAAAAAAAGGTCCTAAATAAATATCACTTTATGATAATTTTTTATTTAAATGATTTCTCACACATCTTGTATCTCGTTATAGAAAAGCAATTAATTTGAGGTGGAGCCTATGATCTAAGTAGAATATATTCAGAGTCAAGGCATCGTTTTTCTCTGCAGGCGCGGCCGAGCGAGGCTCACAAGCTCCTGGAGAAGAGGAGAGCCTGAATTACGAGGAGAAAGCTCAGGAAATTGTGCAGAGCATACTGCAGGAAGTGGTCAGCTCTGTGACTGGTGGTGAGCGCTCACACTCTTGGTTTCTATCCCGGAGCAGTTCTTATTAAATTTTCCTTTTTGAAAGTTTCTGATTTTACTCGCAATGCTTTATGCACAGTGAGTGGCGTTTTCATGTTCCTTAATGGATCTTGTTGTGTGTGTTTATTTGTGTCCTTGCGTTTAGATGCCAAGGAGAGCAGAGGGGTAGAGGTGGAGCCAGTGGCCACACCTACATCTCTGGAGGAGGAAGGCGGCCTGAGCAGCGACAGTGAAAACGTTCATGCTAATGGCATCCCAGGCACGCCCATCTCTGCCAGCTTCACCCCGTCCCTGCCTGACGACAGACTGTCTGTCTCCTCCAGCGACACTCAGGTGAGATATCTTGGACGAAACGCAGAGAGTCTCCACAGTCGATGGTCTCGCACTGTGTCGTTGGTTTTTAGAGTTTTTTTAACCTTCTTTATCGATCTGTACACATTGTTCTTGCCAATGATGTCATCTCCGTAAACATTCTGTAGTGCAGTGAGAGACCGTCAGGGGATTTCCAAAGAGGATTCCAGAGTTGGGTTCGATGACCGACCAAATGCAATACTTGTGATGGAGACAATGTTGAGTTGTATGCACTTGTATAGAAGAAGAGTTACTCTACCAAAATGAATGACCGTGTCCGTTTATTCAAAATGTTATCCCTACTTTCGTTACAGCCCTCTTATAAAACAGTAAAATCTAGTACACACAACAAACATTTCGTTAGGTTTTAGGGTGACATGAGAGTTTTAAAATGAAACACTTACAGTAATAGAAAAGCTGTTAGTATTAGTTTTTAATCAAGGTCTAGAATTGCAGTGTAGGACACAATCAGAGTTTGTTTAGTGAGAAAATTTGTCCTAATACATTGTCAGGATGAGAGAATAAAAAGACTAGAATAACATTCCCTTTAAATTTGAAGGCGGCTTGTCTGAAACGGACTGCGAGGAAAAAATATATTTCCTCAGAAAATTCAATGTTGAATATTTTTATTAGTAATTCTTAAAATCATTAAATGAAACCAAAGAGGAGATCGAGTTTTTCTCATGACCTTATTTTGTAAATCAAGTGAAACATACATTTGGGAAGCGCACTGAAAAACACATCTGTAGTTTTTACATTTTCATATTTTCACATTTTCATTTTTATGGGAATGAAATTTATAATCTTTTACCTTTTTATGTGTTTTAGTGCAGCTTCAGCAATCATGTAGGGTTTTGAACTCTTTATTAGTCACTATCTCAAATGTATCGACGCATTACACTTCAGACAAACTGAATGCTATCTGAATATGTTTATTTTGTTTATTAGTGGTGTCCCTATGCATTGTAAGTAAGGTCATTTGTCAGTCACATTGTGTCATTACTTGTAAAAAGTATAGCTTTAATAGCAGCCTGTAATGGCATATTACTTATTTATTTTAACACTTCCCATATCTTCCTCTGTTTGCTGCAGGAATCTGGTGCACCAACGGGACCTGCACCGGGTGCGAAATTCTCGCACATTTTGCAAAAAGACGCCTTCCTGGTGTTCCGCTCCCTCTGCAAACTATCCATGAAGCCTCTTTCAGACGGTCCACCTGATCCAAAGTAAGCTTGCTCTCTTTCCACTGCCAAGAAGCAAATCGACTGAAAAAAAGCCATTTCCTGTGGGGGAAAAAGATCAGATTTGATTAAAAAAAAAAAAAAAAGACCAAGATTTTAATGGCTGATCTAGTCTGTTATATGGATTCAGAAAGGAATCAGATTATCTTAATAAGATAGCCGGACTTGCTTAACAGGATTTATTACTCTGGTTCCTTTGTGTAATTTGATTCAGCGGGTATCAGCCATTGTTATTACGGAGGTTTTATCTCGCCATGTACCACAGTGCTGTCGAATTCTCAATCCTGATAGGTCAAAAGGTGTCGATTAATTTTCTGGTACTGCAGCCCTGGGAGTATTTTCTGCTTCATTCGAGAAGAAATATCTGTATATCGAGAGAAAGGCGTAAATAAAATGGCAAATAAAAGTGCAAACACAATTTAGGTAAAGAAAAGCTTGTATAAATATTTTAATACGAAATATATTGCTATGTTATATATTAATATATATGATACTATGATGATAATATGACAAAATTGTTCATATTATATTAATATAATATACATCATTTACTACAGATAAAACATTTTAAAAATATTTGCTCATCTTGGAAAACACTCACAGACCAAGTTACTCGCAATCCAAGGTTCCACTTTTTCTTTTCCTGAAGAAGTGTGTAGACGTGTGTGCGTGCGTACACAGTACTGTAAGTCTTTGGCACCATATTATATGCTGTACCAATTTTGTTATATATGTCTGCATAATTATGTACAAAATCATTTAGTATTTCCATATATAACTTATTAATTAATAGTAATTCATTCATTCATTAATAGTGAGTGTGACAAAGTTACCAGAAGAACTCATATTCTCCAACAAGCTCAGTAAAACCTAACAACTGTTTTACTTATAGTTCTGTGCAAAAGTCTTGGGCACATACAAAAACATGGCATAAACAAAAGATGCTTTTGAAAATATTTCTGCTTAAAAGAAACATTCATAAAGAGCAATAAAGAGTAATAAAATAAACAGTCAAAATTTGGAGTGAAAACTCATTGCTTAAAATCAGGAGTTTTAGACACAAATTTGTGCAGTTTTGTAGGAAAATAGTTGTTAGGTTTTACTGAGCATGCTGGAGAATATGAGTTCTTCTGGTAACTTTCACACTCGCTTCTTTCTATTTTTATGCAAATCCCAGAAGCGTACATTAGGTTTTTTGTTTCCATTTGAAAACTGGTCTGTCTTGTACTATATGTGTTTTCTTTACAGTCATGCATATATTCTCCTGTAATGTTATTTATTTATTAATTTTTAAGTTATATATGGAAATACTGAATGATATTGTACATAATTATGCAGACATGATAAACATATATAACAAAATTGGTACAGCATATAATATGGTGCCTGAGACTTTTGCACAGTACTGTATTTAGAAATTGCAAAGTAAACAAAATTGAAATCAGTTTTGACAAAAATTCAATTCAAATGTAATCAATATTCTGTGTGACTTGCAAGTGACATTCATACATTTGTTGAAAAACAGTCAATAACTGAAACAGAAACAGCTGTGTTAGGAAGTGAGGTTGTGGAAAACAGTTTCATGGCACCGTAGCAAGGCTTAGCACAGCAACAAGGTCATTATACTGCATCAGCAGTGTCTCTCCCAGTCAACCATTTCAAAGCAGACTGGATTTCAAGATGTTCTGTTCAAGCAATTTTAAAGAAGTACAAAAAACGTGCAAAAGTCTTTTGTCAAATCTCATTCTAGGTATTAAATTAAAGCATGTACATAAAATGTGACCGGCTGCGGCTGCAAAGTGACTGAGGAAGGGTTGTGTATGTAACGAGGTCAGCAGCAACCTCATTTCCTCTCTCATCTGTTCCACCCACTCAGCATTTGGCCACTGCAGTGTACTAGTTACCAGCCTGATCATCTGTCATCATCTGCACCCGTTTCTCACTGGTTCATTCCTTAAGTTAAATAGTGATTTTATGCTTACATGATTTATAGGTCACTGTGTGGTTCAACAAACAAAAAACATTTCTTTGAAACTGCTCCGGTAGAAGAACTGGACTGAAAATGAGTTATCTGAAAAGAAAAAAACGTCCTTCAGAGGCCTGGAGAACCATTCCTAAAGACTATGTTTTAAAAAATAAATAGGATATTCAATTTGAAGATGGGAATAGTAGCTTCGTCATCGATTCTTTTTCCCCCTACGTCATTTAAATGTGATGTTTGAGTGCAGTGTCAAAAAAATAATAGTATAGTTTATGTTTAAATCTTGCTCCAGTCAGCAAATTGGTCTTGGTCAATCCTGCCTGTCAGAGACAAGCACAAAAAACAAGGCTGTATCGATTTTTTTTTTTTTTTTTTTTTCACTCCACATTCGAAAGTCAGAGAGTTCTTTCACCTTTGCTGATTTAAAACACGGCTTCTCAGGAGGACGAGGTACAGATTAGGTCAGAACGCTATTTGTCAGAAGCCGGAAGTGTCGGAAGCCGGCGTGGTCTGTGATTTGCATGCGTGAGAGATTTCCCACATTGATAATCATATTTGCATTCAGAAATGTGTGGCTATATTTCTTAGCAGAGGAGGTTTTAATGTGGCTCTGGATGCAGTTTTACACAGCTCGCTTATTCATATTACTCGGTTTGAGCTTTTGTTTAGATTTAATGTAGTGCAGAGAGCGCTTATTTATCCTGAAGTGAATCAATACTTCTCCGAGGCACATTAATCGCGTGTCTGTCTGTCAGAAAAGAAGTGGGGGTGGAAACCTTGGAGAGAAGCTGAAGTTAAATTTTTTTTATTTTATTTTTTTTTGTATTCAGGGTATGACTGAGCGTTCACTCCAAAGGTTAACGCTTAATACTCAGCCGCCCACTCAGGCTCTCCAAACTTCTATAGCACTTCTGTTAAAGAGTGTGAGATTTATTTATTTTTTTTTTCCCCTGGACTTTTTTTTTTACCTACAGTATATTAGTGTTATACCTGGTTTGTCAGAAGCTTTAGATCTGCGTGCAGTCTCTTACCCGCGAAGGCTACACGCTCTATAATGAGAACTCCGAAGTGTTCTTCCTCAGTAGGTGTTGAAAATAACTGTCATTCAGGATGCACTTAAAATAACTTCAGTCAGTCCTGTCTGTAATGGCCGTTTACGAGTAAATGCTTTTCTACGCTAAGCACAGACAGGAAACTTTCAAAGACTTGAAAGCCTTGATGAAGGTTCACTTCAGAATGGAGTGCATCACACTGAATTGTAGGCTTAACAGCTGGATGAACACTAAGCTTAGCTGTGCTCCTTCGTGTGGTACGCTAACATATTAGCTACTTTTACATAGAAGATATTTCTTCAGTCTATTTTAAAGTGTCCAACTTAACCGTTTACAAAGACGTTGATCTGATAAGACGCGTGTTTACGTGCTCAATCAGGAAACAGTGGTTCTGCGGGCCATCGAGTGTTTAGTCAGAGACGGTTGTTCTCATGGAGTTTAAAGATTGGGAAGCAAAATTCCCTTCCAGGTAACTCATTAAGTTGCCTAATGTTATCCATGTAGAGTAAACATGCACAGAAAGCAAATAATTACATATGACAAATTGCTTTTAGAACTGATATAAAAATACTTTGCATGGCAATGATTTGTTCTTGGATTGACGAGCTGAAACTAAACTCTGAGGAACTTCTAATGATATCCCAACGATTTCTTTCATAATCTCACGGTCGTACTAGTTTGGGATCAAATTCAGGGATGCAGTACAGTACCCTAAAACACCACTCCGCGCCACTCTTTTTCGGTAGAGATGAAGCGAGGGCTCTTATACAGATGGCAATCAAACAGCATTGTGGATAAAATAGGAAACTGTTAAACAACGCGGATTTCATTACAGAATTATTAATTGCATGAATAATGCCAGCTGCACACTTGCGTAGTGATTATCACTGTGGCATCGCACTTCTAGACAACGATTTCTATCAGAACAAACTTTAAAGAACTTAAGTTGCAAGATGAAACCAGAGAAACTTTTACAATCTCTTGCAAAAGTGCATCGAAAAAACCATATATGAAATCTTGTTCTTCTGGCCAAGGCCATGTTATTATGTAATATTTATTTATTCATCCATTTTTTACTACCTTTTAAATCCTTTACATTATATCTACAACCTAATATTATATTGTTTAATATTAATTGGTAAAAAATATATATATATATGTATCTGCCATGAAATAGCCTGTGAAGCTGATCTGGCAATAAACCTTAATACAAAGAAATAAAACAAATCAAATCGAGGGTTTGAGTCCCGATCCCTATCCTACCGACAGAATATACGGGATAAAAGATGGATGGATGAATAAATAGATAAATTAATGAATGCCTGTTTTATTTTTGTCTCCAGATCCCACGAGTTGCGTTCCAAGGTGCTCTCTCTGCAGCTGCTGCTCTCCATCCTGCAGAACGCAGGCCCCATCTTCAAGACCAACGAGATGTTCATCAACGCCATCAAGCAGTACCTGTGCGTGGCGCTGTCCAAAAACGGCGTCTCGTCCGTCCCCGAGGTCTTCGAGCTGTCCCTGTCAATCTTTCTCACGCTTCTGTCCAACTTCAAAACCCACCTCAAGATGCAGATCGAGGTGCAGTTCCTCACACCTCATGAAGCGTTTATATCTCCTTCTGCTGCTATTAACCTGCTGACAGTGTGGATTTATGTGCGTCTGGTGGATCGTGACAGCTCGTAATTCACTTCCAGACTGTGTGTTTGTATGTGTGGGTGTGTAAAAGAATGTGAAAGTCTCTGTCATACCAGATCAGACAGTGAGGATTTCATCACTGTACACTGTTATTCAGGAGACTTTTTTATTTATTTATTTTTTTTTATGAATAATTGATTCAGCCTGGTCAAGCATGATGCATTATTATGTCACCCACAGGTCTTTTTCAAAGAGATCTTCCTGTACATCCTCGAGACGTCTACAAGCTCATATGACCACAAATGGATGGTCATTCAGACGCTCACAAGAATATGTGCAGGTACAGTATATTGAATCCTCATCTCGGATCATGGGCTAGATCCCGAATTTGTTCTTCAGCATATAAATGCACGCTCTGTTTTTTTTGTTTTGTTTTTTTTTCATGCTCACAGATGCCCAGAGCGTGGTGGACATCTACGTGAATTACGACTGCGACCTGAACGCTGCTAATATTTTTGAGAGGCTGGTGAACGACCTGTCGAAGATCGCGCAGGGCCGAGGAGGCCACGAGCTCGGCACGACACCGCTACAGGAGCTGACATTAAGAAAGAAGGGTCTGGAGTGCCTCGTCTCAATCCTCAAGTGCATGGTGGAGTGGAGTAAGGATCAGTACGTCAACCCTAACTCTCAGACCAGTCTCGGTAAGCACATTTGTTATTCCATGTTTCATTTTTTTCTTTTCGAAAGCGATAAACTGTATCAAGTAAAATCCAGCATCTCAAAGCAAATACAGGAAGCGATCTCAGCAGTGCCTGAGGCGAGCTTTAAATGCTAAGCAAACAAACCCTGGCGCTCTTGCTAATCAGGGGATGAAGCACGAATAGCTCTAGAGCACAGACTGCTAGTTTATCGCGGATCAACCCTCATCAACCTCCTCTCCCTAGACAGAGCCGAATTTATTATTAGTGCTGCTTGCAAAGCAAAGCATCACTTGTATTATCTTGCAGGCTACTAATTTGTCTTTTTTTTTTCAAAGACGAGCAAAGATTGTAAATTTATTTTGACTTGGAAAACTAACAAGTCTTGGTTTACGAGTACCGAGTATCATGTATCACGCATGCGCTTCTTGTTTTGAACAACTGAGCCAAGCTGATCCCGTAGACTGTCTTTAAAATAAGAGATACAAAGGCCGTGAGTTTTTTTGCCGCGGTAAGCACTGCTCACATTCTCTCCAGAAAATTTCTCTTTTCCAGTTCTCTATGTTGTTGTTACTTCAACTTCATCTAAACCTGTGCTTATAAGCTCTATTCATTTATTCGTAACCAATATATAACTATCATTACTTTATGGCTTATATGACAGAAAGAGCATGCATTACTGTACATGAGCACCTGTCGGTAATGCTAGGTATGATTGAGATTAGTTAAGACATATATGTATAAAAAACCTGTATAGTTTTTTCCTGTAAAAGGAACCTTTTGAGAGCTCTCCAGTGGAAATGCATATTTTACTTCGAACTACATTCAAAGACTTCTCGGTATAATAACTGTAATCAGCATTTATGTACATTTAATTAGATGAAACAGTCTTTGCACGTGGAGTTTGTTTGTTCTCCCCGTGCTTGGTGGGTTTCCTCTGGGTACTCTGGTTTTCTCCCACAGTCCAAAGACATGTAGGTTAGGTTAATTGGTGTTCTCAATATTGTTTGTAGTGTGTGAATGAGTGTGTGTGTGTACTGTATGCCTGCGATGGATTGGGACCCTGTCCAGGGTGTACCCCGCCTTGTGCCCTAAGACTCTTGGGATAGGCTCCAGTTCCCCGCGACCCTGAATACAGGATAAAGTGGTAATGACAATGAGTGAGAGTGAGCGAGTCTTTGCACAAACAGATAATTCACTTAAAAAGCATCAATACTAAGAGTGATTATGATAAATACTAGATGTGCCCGTGACTTTGTTCGACCACTCATAAGCAGGAATTAAAAAATGTACGACAGCATCCGTTGAATTTTGGAATTAACTCAAATTTATGTGTTATTGTGAAGTGCGCGGAATAAAGGTGTGTAAATCGTGTTTATTAAATAGTTTTCAATCGCACACTCAGAAATATTTAGATAAACTAATGATTTTTCAAGGCTGATTTTAAAAGATTTTTTATGATATACAGTTGTTTTCCATTTAAACTTCAAATTCATTTTCAAAATTTTTGCACATTTTTTAAAAGATAAAAATGCACATCAAGGTGTTTAGTGTTGTGCCTTTGTGTGTTGCAAAACAGAAATTTAGTGCCTCTAGGGCAGGTAAGTGTTAGTCCGTGAGCAGCAGAGTGTCTCTCCTTGTCTCCCTGAGTTCTGAAAAAGCTACCTGTGCTCTCAGATTACCAAGACGGCTACAGGCTGAATGTTTTAAAGAGTTTCCGACATGTAATCAGATCCTACATGGAACGTCTCTCTCTCTTTCTCTCTCATATACACACACACACACACACACACACACACCGATGCGCACATGCTGCAGGTCTGGTTTTGCAGGGTTTTTATCAGGCTCTTGTGTTCTGTTTGGGCTTTATTTGTCTCCTCCTCATTCTCAATGCCCTTTTGTAACCTCCTACAGACAGCAGAGTGTGAGGAGCCTCTGTACTCTACAGCCCCAGCCAGCATGCTAATGAATCAAACTATCTCCACTTTCTCCTGCTCGTTCTGTTTCTCTGTACCACAGAGGCTTGGATTCATCTGTGTTTGTCTTTGTCCTCTCTCTCTCTCTCTCTCTCTCTCTCTCACACATACACAGGCCAGGAGAAGCCTTCTGAGCAGGAGGCCAACGAGTCCAAGCATCCAGAGACCATTAATCGCTATGGCAGCATTAACTCTCTGGACTCCACAGCTTCCTCGGGCATCGGCAGCTACAGCACGCAGATGTCCGGCACCGATAATCCTGAGCAGTTCGAAGTGCTCAAACAGCAGAAGGAAATCATCGAGCAAGGCATTGACCTGTAAGATTACACAGCAAATCAAGGTTTAATTCAACTGTATAATCTATGGTTTAAAAACATGTATCAAATGTCAAATAAACAAAAAAAGCATATTCTCATACATGCTACTCAAAGTATGAAGTTTTATTTAACATTAATGGAAGGAGTCTCTGTTGTAAGAACTCCTTACGTATAGTATTTCTTACAAAATACATCAATTTCGATGTGCAAAGATGTGAAAGCTCACCTTAACTCTAGTTCCTTATATATATGGAATCCTTCATCACTGCAGAATCTGTAGTTTTTAAAAGTGACATGAGCCTGCACTTGTGTTTAAGGTTCAACAAAAAACCAAAGAGGGGCATTCAGTATCTGCAGGAGCAAGGCATGCTGGGAACAACGCCAGAGGACATCGCTCAGTTCTTACATCAAGAAGAGAGGCTGGATTCCGTAAGCCGTCTTTTGTACATAACTTGTATGTTTAGAATAGTTTATAATAAGCAGGAACAAGAAAACTCTACTCCTCCTGATGAATACACCCAAATATTTCCATTTCAATAAGATCTCAACAGCTTAGGTGCGTTTTTAAAGCCGTTTTCTGCAGCCGTGTGCTTGTTAGGCCGTAAGAGCCTCTCCATGCGGTCAGAGAGCGTGTGAAATAGCTCACTTAACACTTGGTCGGAAACAAAAGCACCCAGCTTAAGCCCCGAGAGTGGCAGCCAGGACGTGTGTTTATCACATTGGGTAGTGTGAATCTGCAGCATTTTCTAAGTTTATTGCTCAGTAAAAGAAGTAAAATAAAAATACTTGAGTTTTAAACATGCTAGTTTGAAAAAAAAGAGTTGAGAGTTTTAAACCTGTTCTAGCCAGATGTGAATCTGAAAAAATGTGGTTGTAAGGATATAATATGCTATTAAAGGAAGCAAATAAAAAAAAAAAAACTCTGTGGTATTTAGGGATTGAGTTAATATATAACCAGTTTCTCTGTCTGCTTCGCAGGTCCAAGCCGGAGAGTTTCTGGGAGACAACGATCGTTTCAACAAGGAAGTGATGTATGCCTATGTTGACCAAATGGACTTCCAAGGGAAGGACTTTGTGTCCGCCCTGCGTCTGTTCCTGGAGGGCTTCCGGCTCCCTGGAGAAGCCCAGAAAATCGATCGTCTCATGGAAAAATTTGCTGCTAGATATTTAGAGTGCAACCAGCGGTAAGAGATTAAAGGATTTACTCACAGTCAGTAAGACCACACCGCTCTTACTGTGACTGACATGCAAAGAAACCACACCTCCTTTATTATGACTGACAGGCACGGAAGCAACACCAGCTTTATTATGACTGACAGACACAGAGGCCACACCTTCTTTATTATGACTGACAGGCACAGAAGTCACATTTCCTTCATAATATTTGACAGGCACAGAGAGGATGTCTCCTCTGTTATGATTGACAAGCACAGAGGCCCCACACCTCTTACTAAAATTAAAAGGCACCTTTGTTCATGACTGACAGGCACAGAGGTCACACCTCCTTTATTATGACTTATGGGCACAGAGGCCACACCTCCTTTGTTTTGACTGACAGGCGCAGAGGCCACACCTCCTTTGTTATGTCTGACAGGCGCAGAGGCCACACCTCCTTTACTGTAATAAACAATGTGCAATATCTTTTTTTTTTTTTCTCTCTGTAGGCAAACCCTGTTTGCATCTGCAGACACAGCATATGTCCTCGCTTATTCAATCATCATGTTAACTACAGACCTTCATAGTCCACAAGTAAGTGCATTTCTATACGTCTGCTGTTACCATTATAGTGATTAAACTAATGTTACGTTTCAGGCACAGCTCTGTGCTGCAATAAATAATTCTTTGCAAACGTGTGACTTGCACAGAGCGAAGACTAGAGGTGTAAATTAAAAAAGTATGTATCTTCCCAAGTGGTACTGCATGAGTCATTTTCTTTTGTTGTTGTTTTTTTTTTTGTGTCCTTTTTACAGGTGAAGAATAAAATGACAAAAGAGCAATACATAATGATGAACAGAGGGATCAACGACAGTAAAGATTTGCCGGAGGACTACTTGTCATCCATTTACGATGAAATCGCAGGGAAGAAGATATCTATGAAGGAGACAAAGGAATTGCCACTCAAATCTAATAAACAAAGTGAGATTAGCACCCGGCACTATGATAAGTTCAATCATAATGCTGGAATGATCATGTCAGAGATGATATTAGAGCCATCAGTATTGCGGAGTAAACGAAATAATGGAATCGTTCACAAGTCATGAATGTCATGGTGTAATATTCAGCTTTGTAAATAACATTAATAAAGAGGTGGATGTGGAGATTCTGAAGCTTCATAATGGCTCACGTTCATGTGATTCATCACATGCTTGGCATAAACATTTTCAAAAAATTAAATGGTGAATATTGCAGTGTCACAACTCTGCGAAACTGAAAGTGCGGTGAAATTAAATGGACATGTCTCATACCCCAACCCAGACAGAGTAAGCATCGCTAAGATAGATGTGAATGAATTGCTCTCTCTGAAACAGGTGTGGCCAGTGAGAAACAGCGACGGCTGCTGTACAATGTGGAGATGGAGCAGATGGCGAAGACAGCTAAGGCTCTGATGGAGGCAGTGAGCCACGTTCAAGCCCCATTTACCAGCGCCACCCATCTGGAACACGTCAGGCCTATGTTTAAGGTACAAAACGCTGATATAATTTGTGAAATAGTAATGTTTGTTTCCTGCAAGGATAGAGGAAAAGATCTGCAGTCATGTCAGCTAGACAACCTTTTTCCTTGAGAGTAGGCGGTATTTCTTGGCAATATTTAGTAACTACATGTACCAGACTCTGGCAAGCCTGCAAGCCTTAAAGTCTGGAGTTTTAATGCTTGTGTTTTCTCAGTCAAAAAAAAAACTTTTATTTAGTTTTTCATCTTTTATTAGAAAATGCAAAAATAGTAAGAAGATCGGCAGGAAATCTAGATATCATGAATATGCAAATAAAAAAAAGCTCCCATGTTTAATTTCCGCGTCCTGGTTCATTCTCATATTGAGAGCTTATAAATCATGATGGGGTATCATTAACTTGTCATGTTTTCATGTCAAAAGGATTTTCTATGAAAGAGTTTACTAAGAATAACTTATTAAAGGCTTCCAGGCTGTATACAAATGCATAATAATATGCCTGATATATGCCCGTTTTGTTTTTGTCACATTTCCTAAATGAATGATTAAGATGCAGTGGAAGTGAACGCATTATAACATACAATATAATGTTTGCTCAGAACATGTGGGTACAACTAATGTACTAAGATGGCAAACTATGAAACCAGTCTTGATGAGAGGAATTAATATTTTGTTGTCAGTTATATTGCTTTATGAAACAATCTCACCCATGATACCCTTAATTTCTGACCCTCTAGCTGGCCTGGACTCCGTTCCTGGCAGCCTTTAGCGTGGGTCTGCAGGACTGCGATGACACCGAGGTAGCGTCTCTGTGTCTGGAGGGTATCCGCTGCGCCATCCGAATAGCCTGCATCTTCTCCATACAGGTGCGCGTCTTGCTCTTTGCTCCTTTAAAAGGTCGTATAGTTTTAAATGTCACGCTTTTAGTTTAATCGTATCAGCCCTATTTAAAGTCTAGTGTAAAGGTGGGCAATGAGAATGATGAAAGATGCGAAGAAGTGTGCTGTGAATCTTTTTCCGAACTCCAGTTGGAGAGAGACGCATACGTGCAGGCCCTGGCTCGCTTCACCTTGCTCACAGCCAGCTCGGGGATTACAGAGATGAAGCAGAAGAACATCGATACTATCAAGACGCTTATCACGGTGGCTCACACTGATGGGAATTACTTGGGGAACTCGTGGCATGAGGTGAGCTTTCCAGGACCAAACAACTTGCTACATCTGGATTTTCTATTCATCTCGCTACTGATACTGTACACTTAATAGGAACTACAAGCTCAGGAGGTGTATTTAGATAGATCATTCATACTGATGAAGGTGTGTGTTTGCGTTTCCTGCAGATTATGAAGTGCATTAGTCAGTTGGAGCTGGCCCAGCTGATCGGCACAGGGGTGAAGGCTCGCTACATATCCGGGACTGTTCGGGGCAAAGAGGGCTTCATAACTAGCACCAAAGAGCAGAGTTCAGACGAGTACCTGGGTATCGGTTAGTACCACAGAATGCGCCATTCTAACATAAATATTTAAAGGATGTATGCTTTATATACAATATGTAGGGATCTATATGTGACACACCGTCTGGTGTAAAGTTACTACGGTATAACAGGAATAAATAAAACGTTATTAAATAAGTATTACCAGATCATCTCACATCGCTCACCCCATTATTGATCAGTTATTCTCCTATGACTGTTTTATTCCTTTCATTACATACACACTTTTGCTTTATTCGTTATTTTGCCTTTTAGTTGGTGGGACCGTAGATCGGAAGCAGATTGCTAGCATCCAAGAATCCATCGGCGAGACCAGCTCTCAAAGCGTTGTGGTTGCCGTGGACAGGTACAGAGTTTGTGTCCCTGTAGCTTTCAGTCTCAAGTCTCATTTCTGGTTATTTACTATATTAATATTTAAGCCTAATTAAATAATTAAGCCCGTATTTATTTTTTTTAATGTAGGATATTTACAGGATCCACTCGACTAGATGGCAACGCTATAGGTGAGTATACGATTGTGTTTTATATTATATAGTAGCCGAGCCCGCAAAAATGAAGTAGTGAGATCGTGTTTATTAAGTAGATTTAAAAAATGTACTGTTGAATTTTGACATAAACTAATGATCCATTTTTTTATTTATTATTATTTAATGATAAGGGCGTTTTCCGTTTAAATTTTAAAGTAGCATATCTGCATATCTCTCTTAAAACAAATACACCTGGGAAAACCCCATTAAATTTAGTTCGGTAGTTTTTATGTGATGTGTGCACAAACAGACAAACGAAAATTCCAAAAATCATCTTGATGTGTTCTGTTACTCATCTTACGTCGCCCAAATTTTTTGTTCGCAAATATCTTCAATGTACAGACACATCACCTTTACAGTTTTATTATATGTATAGATAATTACTGGTACTATACCAGGTAAAAGAACATCCTTATATGGTCAAACAAACAATGGGTTCACTGTTAAAAATAGAAAAAAATGAAAGATTTGAATCTGTGATTTATTGGAAGGGGTTAGGAGGTTTATATCAGTCTAATTAGGAGTGTGTGTGTGTGTGTGTGTAAACCAATTATTAAACCCATAAATACTCTATTTTGTTTTTTTAGTGGAGGATTTGTGTAATCTTTTCCTCATTTAATAGCAGACTGTATATTTTTGTCGAGGTGCAGTAGTACCAGTGATTAAATCGCAACGAGTCATTATAAATTGTGTGTGAAAACCTTTACCCCGTATATAAATAATTGTTCTTCCAGACATCACGACAAACAATGTATTTTTCCGTTGTTGTTTTTGGCAGTCGATTTTGTGCGTTGGCTGTGTGCCGTTTCCATGGACGAGCTGGCCTCTCCAACCCACCCGCGCATGTTCAGCCTGCAGAAGATCGTAGAGATCTCTTACTACAACATGGGCCGCATCAGGCTCCAGTGGTCCAGGATCTGGGAGGTTATAGGAGATCATTTCAACAAGGTCAGATTCCAGTCACAACATCACAACAGATCGACAAACCTGAGGGAAAAATGTGTTGAAATGCCTTTCTGGTCGTGTTTCTGTTTTCAATCAGGTCGGCTGTAATCCCAATGAGGATGTAGCCATCTTTGCCGTGGATTCACTCAGGCAGTTATCCATGAAGTTTTTGGAGAAGGGGGAACTGGCCAACTTTAGATTTCAGAAGGATTTCTTGAGGCCGTTTGAGCACATCATGAAGAAGAACAGGTAATCACGTTGCACTCTTTAAAATCAGAAGTAGTTTGGAGCAAATTTTTACATTAAGGCTCTTGTTCATTTAGAGACTTGCTGGACTTAAATTAGACCCAGTAATTTTAGACCCATTTTAACAAAGGCAGGGGGACGTATTTGTCAACAAGTTTACTTTAAGGAGACATTTTTGTAATTCTTCCAGTCTAAGCATTCTGCAATTCATGCTTTCTAAGCAAATTGGCAAGCTGAGTTTTATGGGTTTTTTATTTATTTTTATCATCTCCAAGAGTGAGAATAAATAAGGACAAATAAGGATTTGTCACTATAAGCGATAATGGGCACTAATCTGTGTTACGGATGTTCCACAACAACTGCGGCATCAGAGGCATTTATCACCTCACTAATCAGCTTCATGGTAGTATCAGTATTCTTTACACTATTAAAGCACATCCTGATTTTCAGTTTCCATAAATTATCAGACATCCTTAAAAATCCTTATATAAAATGTGCTATGTATAATAAAAAGCACAAACACTGGCAAAACATCACTTTATCCTTCTCGTAGCAGCTATAAGTAAAAGGTTATCTGAGGTCATGCAGAGCCTAAAGCGTGGATCTCGTTAAATCCAGTCAGCAAGCAGACACGTACACGTGTGAGTGTCGAAAATGATTAAGGGCCAAGCCCGGCACTGTGGGGAGTAAATCGGGTCTGTCGCCGTGTGCGTCGGCTCGAAATAGAGATGGTGCCTGTGTGTGAGTGTGTGTAAGTGTGTCTAGTGTTATTGACACATATTTATTATTTACCTCACACAGATCGCCCACTATCAGAGACATGGTGGTGCGCTGCATAGCTCAGATGGTAAACTCGCAGGCGGGAAACATCCGCTCAGGCTGGAAGAACATTTTCTCAGTGTTCCACCTGGCAGCCTCGGATCAGGACGAGAGCATCGTCGAGCTCGCCTTCCAGACCACTGGACACATCGTCAGTAAGTAACATACGAAAGAATTTGGCCGCTTTAGGTTTCGTTCGTATGTGAGCTTCAGGGAGTATACTTGATGGACAGACTTGATGCTTTTTTTTTTTTTTTTTTGTCTCTCATAAGTTCAGTACAGACGCTGAGGATAAAATCTGCAGATGCAATCCTTTTAATGTTTTGAAATCTAGCCCTAGACTATCTTACACAGGTTACGTTAAATCGCGTGAGGCGTCAAGTTGCGAGTTCTCACTCACTCACTCACTCACTCACTCTCCTCCTTTTCCACAGCGAATGTATTTGAGAAGCACTTTCCCGCCACCATCGACTCCTTTCAAGACGCCGTCAAGTGTCTGTCAGAGTTCGCCTGCAACGCTTCGTTCCCTGACACCAGCATGGAGGCCATCCGTCTGATTCGCCACTGCGCCAAATACGTCTCCGACAGGCCTCAGGTCAGTGCTAACGAACTTAAGACTTCAATCCTGGATTATAAATATTATAAATGGCTCAGGACCAGGACCTTATTTCACCCGACGGTGGAGCTGTAAAAGATCCAGGTTGCGTGTGGTTTATGCAGACGCTAAATGAAGTTGAGGGTCGTCACCGTGTCTTAGAGTCCTGGGAGAAGATGGCAGGGTTGCCAGGTTAAGGAAGGGAAATTGAAAATACATATATTCTCGAGACTGAGAGTGGTAGGACAGAATGAGTGGTACAAAACAGCTTTAATGTATTGATCCTACGAGTTCGTCTTCCTCCTTGACAGGCGTTTAAAGACTACACTAGTGACGATATGAATGTAGCCCCAGAGGACCGGGTGTGGGTACGAGGCTGGTTCCCCATCCTGTTCGAGCTCTCCTGTATCATCAACAGGTGCAAGCTGGACGTCAGAACCAGGTACACACACACACACACACACACACACACACACTTCTAACGAGTCATTAGTGGTGCTAGCAAGGCAAACATCAATTGTATTATCTTGCAGGCTTATTATTTTTCTTTTAATCCTTTTTTATGTCCCGTATTATGTCAAATTGTGTGGCTTATTCGCAAAAGGGGTGCCATGACTTTTTTTAAACAAAAATCCCATAGACGTAACATTCAGAGCAACTTTGGCAGAAGCTTTAGCGCAAAGCAAAAATTTTGTAGAAATATAGTTACTAAAAAGTTACCACATTTGAAGAGGCCTGCAAGCTGTGTCATAACATACTCCACAAACAGGTGTAAGTTGTACCCCTGGGGCGCAAAAGGTCAAACAGGAAGTGCATTCCCTGCTATGATAACTTCAATAGGACCTTTGAAACTGGCTAAATCTAACTGTAAACCTTGTTATTATAGAGACATGGGGTCTGTCAGAATCAAGGTGAAGCTGTCAAGCCACGCCCTAGCAACCAATTTAGAGCAGCTGATCCTGATTGTAGACTGTCATTATAAAAGGCCCAGAGTTTTTTTTTTTTTTTTTTTTTTTTTTTGCCGCGGTGAGCAGTCATGTTCTCTTCAGAAAATGTTCCTGTCTCGGTATTGGTTATTATCGAGTAGCTCGACTACAAGCGTGCAAAACCGCAAATCTTTTCCACATGTGGCTGTGATGATGATGATGACGTTTATCGTGTAGTCTGGTCTTTTAAGTCACTCTGCGAATCCGCCTCAGGGGTCTGACGGTGATGTTTGAGGTGATGAAGACTTACGGTCACACGTACGAGAAACACTGGTGGCAAGACCTGTTCCGGATCGTCTTCAGGATTTTCGACAACATGAAGCTCCCGGAGCAGCAGACCGAGGTCAACCTGAGAATCACGTTTGTAGAATAACGATGTTAAGATACGTGCAGAGACACTAACTTGTGTATGTGTGTGTAGAAAGCAGAGTGGATGACCACAACCTGCAACCACGCACTTTACGCAATCTGTGACGTCTTCACGCAGTACTTCGAGTCTCTCAGTCACGTCCTGCTAGACAACATTCTCTCACAGCTCTACTGGTGTGTGCAGCAAGGTGAGGATCCAGACTCCATCTGCATACACACACACACAGACACTTCCTAAAATGGCAGCCTGTGCCCCCACGCTGCAGTTCTCCTTAACTCGGTCTCTCTCTTGTGATGAAAAATTTGATTTCATTTTTTCTTCCAGATAACGAGCAGCTGGCGAGGTCTGGAACCAACTGCTTGGAGAACGTAGTGATCCTGAACGGAGAGAAGTTCACAGCCGAGATCTGGGACAAGACCTGCAACTGCATGCTGGACATCTTTAAGACCACCATCCCACACGCGTGAGAACCTTTTTTACGCTCTCAGGGAACCGTTCTATTCACGTAGCAAACCGGTTGTGATTCGTGTCCTTTCTTTCCTCTCAGGTTGCTCACGTGGAAGCCGGCCGGTGCGGACAGCGCTCACCCGACTCACCTAGACTCGGATAAACAACCGGTACAGTACCGAGAACTCTTCCGTGTATATAGATTAGGAATCGTTCCTCTGTGGAACGAGTGGGACTGAGTGTGATTAATGGATTGTGGGTGACGCTTACAGGACTCCGTGTCCCAGAAGTCTGTAGACATCCAGAGCCGGGCAGAGGACCAGCACTCGGTGAGCAGTATGGAGAAGGCGCTGGCGGAGAATCGGAGACAGAGTCAGTTCAGTTTGTCTTCAGGCAAGTCAAAATCCAGCTCAAGTCTCTCTCAGTGTGTGTGGAGTTTATTATAGGGCTGTATCCATCAAGTATTTTAGTAATCGAGTAATCTACCAAAAATTTAATCGAGTAATCGGATAAAATGTACTTTTGCTTAATTAAACAGAAATGTAAACTATATGAGAGAAACAAAGATTAATTGGTTTTCTTTTTAGGAAAAATCTACTTTTTTTTTTATGGATACAGCATTTTATTAAAAATAAACATTGTCATTATTCACAATACAAGGAATAGTTTAAAGTTGACTGAGATGAATGAAGTGCATTACAGTGCCATACAGTCTTATTTTAAAGCCTTTTCTCAGATGCAAAAATAAAAAAAGGTATTTTAAATAACTGAGTATAAAAAAACTAAGGCACACATTAAAATAAATAATTATACAATATATATATATATATATATATATACTTTCAGAACTAAAAGTTTAAAAAAACTACAGCTGAGGCATAACATAAGCCTTTACTGACAATTTCTGACGTTTTCTCTTCCTGGTTTCTTCATCTCTTGGCTCGCTGATAATTTTATGGCTCCCTTGAGCCTCCGAACTGTTTGCGTCGTCTTCCGCTTTGTGGTGACCTTCTTCTTCGGTGTTTAGTGGCGGCTTGCAATTTTGTGTCACGTAAAACAAATAATTGGGCAAAAACAAGGGTTAGGATGAGGGATTATTTTTTGTAATCGAATTACTCAAGTTTCAGCCCTAGTTTATTAAAATCAGGTTTGCGGATCTCGCGCCTGGGTGTGAATATTTATTTCAGACTCTCAATTTGACGTCAGAGGATGTGTTTATTTTTCGTGAAGGTAGTTTAAATAGAAGTTCTACATCGTAGTCATCCGCCAATTCAGTTCAGTCTAATTAAGGACAAAATAAAGCAACCCGTCGTATCCTGCTTCCTCATTAGGGACAAATTAATGCATTTGTAACTAAAGTGTGTATTGTTGAAAGCGCTATACACTGATCAGGCAAAACATTATGACCACCTGCCTAAAATTGAGTATGTCTCACCAGAAGTGATGCATCTGGTAGCGTCACGTTTTCAGCTTTGTCTTCTATGCTTTCATTTAAAAAAAAAAAATGTAAAGTTGAACATCTGTCATACTGACCATCTTCTACAATTCTTCTCTCGTTCCTGCGTTACTAAATTTCAACAAATGTAGCTGCTATTTAATATATATCAGTATCAACTCTCACACGATGCACTCGGATTTTATTCGCCATCATTTATAGTAGACAAAAAAAAAAAAAAACACACCAAAGAGGTGAGGAGACTCAGCACAGTGGCATAGAAACCACTGTAATTGCAGAAGCGTAGATCAGGGTTAATGAGTGAGTTAAGATGATTGTGTGTGTGTGTTTAGAAGTCCAGGAGCAGAGGCTGTTCGCAGCGCTTCTCATCAAGTGTGTGGTGCAGCTGGAGCTCATACAGACCATCGACAACATCGTTTTCTTTCCGGCCACCAGCAAGAAGGAGGACGCAGAGAACTTCGCGGCAGCACAGGTGCGACACGTTCCACACCGATCACCGGGTTTAAAAAAAAAGAAAGAAATTAATCTTCGTTAATGTGTGGTGCAGAGAGATAGCCTGGATACCGACGTCCACGTGGAGACGCAGGATCAGGGGATGTACTGCTATCTGACCTCGGAGCAGCTGTTTAAACTGCTGGACTGCCTGCTGGAGTCGCACCGTTTTGCTAAAGCCTTCAACTCCAACAACGAGCAGAGGACGGCGCTGTGGAAGGCCGGTGTGTATCTACTCCACTCTCAGTCACTCCCCCACACACACACACACAATGTGAGAATCCTCAGGAGGTTTAAGTCTCTAAGACTAGAAGACATGACGGATATCATTTTGGGTTTATCTTCAATAATGTGTAAACAAAAGACACTAAAGATCTCTGATGCAGTTTCTTTCCTTTTTTTTTTTTTTTTTTTTCAAATAATTGAATATGTGACGGGTATGTGTGTGTGTCAGGTTTTAAAGGGAAGTCCAAACCCAACCTGCTGAAACAGGAGACCAGCAGTCTGGCCTGTGGCCTGCGCATCCTGTTCCGCATGTACACGGACCCGAACAGACAGGACGCCTGGGAGGACGTGCAGAGACGCCTGCTCAAGTAAGACGCACCGTTTCTGTAATCAATCAGTTCCGTCTGATAAAAATGGAGAAGCTTCATCTGCTTCTTTATTCATCCCTTTACTCTTCAATCCAATCGGTAACACGAACACTTTCTATGCAGCGTGTGCAGCGACGCCGTGGCTTATTTCCTGACGCTGACGTCAGAGTCTCACCGCGAGGCCTGGACCAACCTGTTGCTCCTCTTCCTCACCAAAGTGCTAAAGATCAGTGATGACCGGGTGAGTGCCGCTGCTCTCAGTCCCACTGTGTTCATCAGATCTCATTGAGCGGCATTATGTCATTTTTTAATCGTGTGTGTGTTTGTGTGTGCGTGCTCAGTTCAAAGCCCATGCCACCCGTTACTACCCGCTGCTGTGCGAGATCATGCAGTTCGACCTGATCCCTGAGCTGAGAGCCGTGCTGAGGAAGTTTTTCCTGCGCATCGGGCTCGTGTTCCACATCGCTCAGGCGCTGGAACCGCGCGAGCAAGAGGCCTAGGAACGGAGCGGTTTCCCCGTCCTCCTCTTATCCGCCGTCCAACTGGTTTACCATCGTAATCGAATCTAATCCCAAACGAAGGGCATGGTGGAGGCCCTGAAACGATGTAACGCAACTGGAAGCTACTAGAAGAACGTCTTGATGGTAACTAGCGGTCGCTACGTTCTACATTTAGCCCGGGTCCGGACTTGTGATCACGGATTACAGTAACGACAACTATTCAACTCCTCGACGTCTGCGATCCGCAGAATCCTGAGTAAATTTCAAACCGGTGTGTCAACATATAATCCTTAAGCTGTATGAAGAACCATGAACGGAGTCGCCATCAACGACACGGTTAGCGATCGGTTTGGATAACGAGTAACGGCTGTTACTCCACTGTTCTAACGTCTTTTTTTTTGGTTTTGCACCGCTAATGGCTAACATTAGCATAAATAGCTCCTTGAATTGATCTAGTTGTACAGCGGCTTGTAAAATAATCCCATAACACTAGATTTTATTTCTGAATCTTTTTTCTTCTTTTCTCTTGAATTTGCTGCAATTGATTTTCTTTTTTTTTTTCTTTTCAAAATGCACTGGAGATTTTTACTTTTGTGATAATTTATTTAACTACCATCTCTCTCCCTGATTGTTCAATAAGATTTCTAATTGATACCATATCAACTATATATATATATATATATATATATATATATATAAACTATATATATATAAATATATAGTTAAATTATTCCATTTTATATATGTACTGATGCTTTTTTTAGGTAAAAATAATCTGGGATTCTTCAAAACTGGAACTTGGGGTTAAAGAAAAAAAAAAAAAGAAAAAGATTGCACCCTGATGTGAACCGCATCCGAGTCACTGGTCTATATAATCCTGACGTAAGCTTCACTGTATGTGTACAAATAAAAAAAAAAAAAAAAAAGCTAATATATTTAAATCTTCTCTTTGGTTCAGGGATAATGAGGTTGTATTCTCTAGGACAGACTGAATCATTGCGTTTGAAGACGGTTAAGCTGAAGCATTCCTGATTATGGTGGACAAAAAGTGTATAATGGTACAGCACTGTAAAGTTTTCTATGTGGAATAAATAATCTGTACAACTGTGTACATTTACGGCTTCTCCTCCCACATCCTGATCAGACCGGACAGGTCAATAAAGTTTCTCAACTTGCTCTACTTGCGAAACTGAATCCTGAATAATTCTAACTTTATCGTTTATTCATTCTTCATTTATTATTTTCCTGCAAACATATATTTTTTTTCATGGGTATACGTGCCAATCAGCTGTTAGTTATCGAGCATGTTCGGGAAACAGACGATTTTTATTTGGTGACACCAACAAAAGTGAAAGCTCAAAGGGAGAGGAACAATGGCCTCTGAAACATGAAGTGTAAGAAATCTTTCAGATCATGTCTGCTACCACACATTCTTCCTTAATGATCTTTTCATCAAGCATCTCACACCTTTGATATGAGATGAAAGGAGAAAAAAAAACAATGACAAATGTTCAGTCAGAGCAGACAGTGTCAAAAATGTGACTAGACACCCTGAGCAGTTACAAAATCATGGATCCAAAAATAATTTATTTCAGAATTTAAAATACTGCAACATTCATTATCTTACAATCACATTATACATACACAATGCCGAATATACAGAGTTTTGGGCCACCGTCTATAAAGCCATGTTAATCATCTACTTTAATCTGTACCAGAGGATCAGTGTAGCATGAGGCAGGTGCAGCCTGAACACACACACACGCTAGTGACGTCCTGCTCCTCTTTATCTGTAGCTTCAGACCCGTGTAGCCTGTGCCGCTGTTTCACGACAAACAAATCATGTGACAAATTCCTGGCACCTCTTTTTGGTTTTAAAGAGGTGGTGAACGTGTGCTAGCCGTGGTAAGCGGATGGCGCGTCCCATTCGTCTCTCAGCAGGTTTCGGCTGGACGGCCTGCGACCGGCCATCAGCTTCTTCAGCGTCTCGGTGGTGCCGGGTCGGAGCCAGGCCTCTGTGGCGACTGTTGTTGTGGAAACTCGGCGGGCAGGGGCTGGAGATGGAGTCTGCTGCCAAAGGTCATCCTCTTCCTCAGCAGATATTCCTCCTGGGTGGGTGAAAGGAGAATCACAACATATTTCAAAATAAGGTCATTGATAACTTTAATTACTGGATGTCAGTACAAGCTTTAGTTTTTCTACCAGAAAGAGACCTGAACATCATTCTCAGGCGACTTTGGATGCAAAAAAAGTCAGTATTAACCTTTTTCTTTATATTGCCACACAGATGAATTAAGATATAAAACATGATTGCTAATTTTAGCAGCTCAAATGCAATTGAGTGTTTCATTCCTCATTCCTTTTGCAATTTGCAAATACTACTTTTTTAATCAACTAATATCATTCTTATCCTATCAATGGTAAAACATTTAATAGTGTACAGATACGCCATTAAGAATGCACTGTTTTTCCTGTGAAAGTCTTCAGTTTGTCTCGCGAAGTCCCGCTGAATCCTGCATCACTATTTATCGAATTAGAATAAATGTATTGTACTTCACAGAATTTCCACTAGATGTCGCATGGAAGAAAAGACTTTACTCTTTTGAATTATTCGGATTGTTAAATATGCTAACATATACACGTACGTAAAATTTTTCAAAGTATCTGATGAATTATTAACTGCATATAATGTAAAATATAATTAAAAACAGTATTAGACAAATATATATGATAGTACAGACATTAAAAACGCTATTTACACAAGTGCACGAGTTGAAAGCAACACAAAAAAGCTATTAATTTATTATGTATATTTAACTTTATTCAACTGTTTAAGTTATATAAAAAAATAACGTGCCTCCCGGCTCACTAATATTTTTTTTTTAACCTTAAAGATGCCTGCTAAATAAGATTTGTAGTTACTCTATAGCAGCTACAAACAAAATTACACAAAATTCCTTCATCCTAAGCATCATAGTTACCGCTTAACCCCAAAATATACTACATTTATTAATTATATACACCTCAATTTATTAATGAAACATATTTTGGTTAAATTGTTTTCCCCCAATCTATTTATTATTATTATTATTTTTATTATAGTATGTCCATAATACAATTCTTACACTGATATAAACAGTGACCGCATGATGAGATGATGGTGTGACATCTGAGGGCAATGGTGTATTTAACGTAGACTAGTTTTTACCATTTCACAAAATGATGAACCCTGAAGCAGAACCAACCATCTTTCTCTTGAATTGTTCCTCCTCAGTAAAACATGACTAGCCAAATTTACTGCTAAACTGTAAACTGTCTCTCTTTCTCTCTTTTGATTACCTGATCTCCGGTCCTTTTCACTCATGTCATCCAACATTCTCATCCTGCGCTGGTTCAGCTCCCGCACTCGATCCAGCTGGAAGCTGCTTGCTGATCCACCGAGAGAATAGCCGACCTTTTCTCCGCTGGGGGTCTCCCCACCCTGAATGAAACACATCCATAGTTTGCAACCTGAAGACCAACAGGAGCATGCGAAGCACAGACAAGACCATCAGTTGTTCTCTGTCTAAATTTTTTTTGTTAACTACAGGAAATCATAAGCAACCATTTCCAGTACAATTAGGGATACGATCGTGTAGCACTGGAACCCTAGGTTGACAGTACTGTACATGTCAAACTATACAGTTTTTTATTCTAACAAGTAAACAAGCTGATCATATTTTTGCAAAATATTTAAAAACTCCATCCAATACACTTTCTATTTTAGTGTGAGTCACACTGTAACCAGACGCCACTTACATCTGAGAAGTCTGTCCTCCTGCCTCGCCGTCTTCTCTCTCTAGCTGAGACTCGATCAGGGTGCGGTGTTATCATGAAGGAGTAACCGTTAGCATCTGCACAGCAACAAGAACAAACTTTAGCAACACTGTATACAGTACATAAATCATGCTTTAAAAAAAATTATATATAGATAAATAGATAGATAGTTAGATAGCTATCTCACCACTGCTGCTTACAGTAAAGACAAGGAAACTTTTGTACATTTCTGATGAACAAGTCATACGACTGGGAAGTTGCAATCGTACAAGATTGCTGTATGTACAAGAATAATCTGTAAGGATAATTGTTTAAGACCAGCCTTAAACCAGGACACCTTCTGCAATCACTCTGAGAGGTCTGTTCAGCCTCAAAACCAATTAAATTATCCTCCAAGTTTGGCCCAGGCGTAAGATATTACAACGAGCCTTTGGAAGAGGGTAATTCCTTTTTTATTCCTTTTTTTATTATTATTATTTTTTTTATATCAGCTCACCAATAAAAGCACTCTCAGACTCTAATAGCGTGTTTCTCTCAGGCTCTTCCACACTGCTATCCCTCTGGAAGTATAAGCACATCAATACAAAATATCAGGTCAGTAAACTGAACTTTCATAGAGACAGGAAACACAGTGCTGTTAGAATAAAAAAAAAATAATAATAAAAAATATAATATATATATATATATATATATATATATAAAAACACAAAAGTGGGTCACGTGAAACAGGGCCGCTCCGCTCTCACTCACCCGACGAGGAGCAGGCTTCATGGGAGACGACAGGTCAAAGTAATCTAATATAAGAGAGATAGGTCAATACAAAGAGTGTGTGCGTGTGCGCGCGCATGTGTGCATGCAAGAATACCAGACTTGAGCGCATGCATGCTTGACTCCATTAATAAAGATCTACAGTCATGTTTAAAAGTAAGTACTTTTGTTTTTTAATTGTTTTTTTTTTTTTCTATATCATCTGATTGTAACAGGTCTCATTATTAGGAAAATTGAACCTCAGACAAAAAACAAATACTTTTTCCGCTGTGCCATTATTTATTAAATAAAAATGAAGTCATAATGAAAAATAAAAACAACCCATGTGGGTATCCATGTTTCAGCAGCCTGTAGATCCACTTGTTTTCTTTTGGCCCATTTTTCTTTAAAACATTGGCTTAAGTATATTGAGGTTTGGCCTAAGCACAGCTCTGTTACGGTCCCACCACAGCATTTCAGTTTAATATATTATAATTGTCTGGACTTTAACTGGGTCAGTCCAAAACAGTGACAGTAGGTTTGGGATGTTTTTGGTGAAACGCTGTTTGATATTTGCAAAACATGGTGCTGGGCCAATAAGGTCAAACAGCTCCACTTTGGTCTTATTTGTCCATATTGTCATCCTGCTTCCATGTTCTTTTTAGACAGAAGACGTTTCTTCTACCAGCCTTTCCAAATAAACTGTACTTGTTTAGTCCTCTTCTAATTGTGCTGTTATGGAGGTTAACATTTAACATGCAACATTAAAGATTTATATGTTGTCGTTTGCATGAGGTTGTATTTGCCTAATACTGACAGACTTGCTACGATCAGATGATTTTTATTGTTTTTATTTAAAACACGTACGATTAAAAGAGGTTGTACTAACTTACTTTTGAACATGACTGTATCCTTGGATTCTTTAAGAATCAAGATGAGCAAAATAGATCAATGATGTTGATTCTAGGAGACTTTTCCAGACCAAGTTTATTGTTCATTCCTAGCTGGACATTTGTGCCCAATTGCTTCAACATGATATTTTAAAATTATTTATTATATACAGTGGGGGAAATAAGTATTTGATCCCCTACAGATATTCAAAGTTTTCCCACTTACAAAGAAATGAAAGGGTCTATAATTTTTATCATCGTGAATTTTCTATTGGATTAAGATCTGAAGACTGGCTCGACCACTCCATGACCTTAATGTGCTTATTCTTGAGCCACTCTTTAGTTGCCTTGGCAGTATGTTTGGGGACATTTTCATGCTGGAAGACCCATCCACAACCCATCTTCAGGGGGTTCTCAATCCAAAATTTTACAACACATGGCCTCATCCATTGGCCCCTCAGTCCAGCAAAGTCAATCTGTACTTTTAGCAGAGAAACAGCCCCAAAGCATAATGTTTCCACCTCCGTGCTTGACTGTAGGGACTGTGGTGTTCTTAGTGTCAGTCAGCATTTTTCTTCCTCCAAAAACAGCAAGTCAAGTTGATGACAAAGAGCTTAATTTTGGTCTCATCTGACCACAGCAGTTTATCCCAATCTTTCTCTGGTCATTGGCAAACCTCAGGCGGGTTTGTACATGTGTCTTCTTGAGGAGGGGAAGCCTCGCTGCGCTGAAGGATTTCAATCCATGCAGGCGTATTGTGTTACCAATGGTTTGTTTGGTGACTGTGCTCCCAACTTGTTGTTAGAAGCACCTTCTTAAATTAATATGTGTACCACAAGAGCACATAACTACATAATTATTGTTGGTTGCTTGGGGATCAAATACTTATTTCCCTCATTGAAATGCAACTTAATTCATAACATTTGTATCATGTGCTTTTTCTGGATTTTTGGTTGATATTCTGTCTCAATCACTTACCATAAACCGATGATAAAAATTATAGACCCTTCATTTCTTTGTAAGTGGGCAAAGTTAGAAAATCTGAAGGGGATCCCCACTGTATGTGTTATAAATCTAAGCAAGCTTTTTTAATCGAATGACATGATGGGAATCAGCCCTTATCCACATCAGTCACCCACTAATTTCCTCTGTATGATGCGCGTTAGTTTATATGCGTGCATGTTGGCGTGTCTGTGTCGGACCGACGGCTCTGGCTCTTTGCATGTTGTTGAGTCTCCGCTGTTGCTCTCGGAGCAGAGCCTGCTGCTGGATCTCCAGGCTGGAATCATCAGTGGGTGGTTCAGGATACACCTGCCTTATTTCTTCACGAGACTCGCTGTCTGCCAGAAAGCCACACAAACAACCACTTATACACGGCCACAAATACGAAAACAGAATGAGGTAATCTCGGTTTGCTAGATTTCATCACTGCTCCTTGTGACTGATGGAGCATGCCACAGAGTAAGTTTGTGCAAAGCAGATAATACTCTGATCATAATGATCAGTGCTTCCCTGTATTTTTGTCATGTAGTTTCAAAGACATTTTTTATTTATTTTTATTTTTTTTTACTGCTAAGAGTTGGTTGACAACATAACAGCACCAACCCTCTCAAGTCTTGAGATAGTACACACTTTTACTCAGTGTAGTTCACCTACAGTTAAAGAATAAATATTTTAGAAAAGCTCCAAACTTTGTTTGTTTTAACTTAATCTGAACATAGTCTCCTATCAGAAGCTGAGTAGGAAGTTGTATATTCGAAGAGTCATGCAAAAAAAAAAAAGGGGGGGGGGGTGTTTATGCATTACTTTGGGTACAGCCCCTGTAAATTAACCTGTATATTTAATCACAACCCATTCATTACTGCAGCTTAATTCGTGTACTGATTCTGGAGTGCTACAGATGTTTGCAGAGGTGTTTTACCTCTGTACTTGAGCTGGTTAAACTCCTGCATGGTCTTCTTGTTCGGTGGTCTGATGTTGGAAGTGGGCACCTGCATCCGCAGTCTGGCCATGTCAAAGGGGTTCAGTTGAAGTCGCTCTCTGTGCACATGAACACTAACTGATTACTTAACATCATAATGTTATTTACAATCGTTTATTGTGGGGTTAGAAGGTGATATGTTTGTTACCTGTTTTTTAAGGGAGTTTGTGAATCCTCTCTGTCTGACTGTAGTAGCTGCCCTTTAAGCCGCTTTTGCTCACTTCTGAGGTGCCTACGCAGAACCGACAGCTCCCGGATTACATCCTGCTGGTCTTCTAAAGCACACACACACACGCACAAATTCATTTAATAATCTAAGTGAGGATCTATAAACAAATCTCATGTGTTTAGTAGGTGATGAGATTCACCTGCTGCTCTGATCTGGTTCATCCGTGCAGGAACAGGTGGTGACGGGGGAGTGGGAATAGACCGTACCTGTGGAATCACACGCTACACGTTTTCTAGCTTCTATCAGCATATCTGTTCTCTAACAAACGGTTTATAAACCTCTTCTAAAATTAGATCCAAGCATTTCTCACTAGGTAGATAATCATACTGTAAAATTAAATAATTATACATCTCAAGGTAACGGAACATGATTTTTTGGAACAAAACTACCAATGGATTCTTAGGGTTCTTTCTTGTAAATTTTTAATGACCAAATATACTGTTTGTGCAAATATACTTTACGTCTGAACCTTGAAAACATACAGATATAAATCAAGCCCTTTATGCCTCTTCAATCACGGGTATAACAGTATGTAACAGCATGCATGACTTACAGAGGAAGCTGTAGCTGATCGTTGGCTGTCGCCTGAAGGTGGTCTGGGAGAAATCTGGATGCCCAGTCTCTTTTGTATTGTGGGGATAGGTGGAGAACGTGTTCTGAATTCCTTTGGATTCACAAAATATTTTGCACCTTCAGTACCAACCATAAACTAGTCAATACCAAACACACATTGAGACCATAATGAAACTGACCTGCTCGAGCCGGGCTTTCCTTTCCTGCTCATACTGCTGCTTCAGTGCATCATTTGCCTTCTCTTCTTCCTCCTTCCTCTTTTTTTCAGCTTCTCTGCGCCGCTCATCAGCTTGACGAATCAACTCCTGGTTTCTGGAGTTTTGCTGCAATAAGAAAGGCAACATAAAAAAACATCACCTGAAATGCACAGCAGAACCAGTAGAAGAGTTAATATAAGCTTTAAACACCAGATCTCCAGTTTCATGTGGATGGTTTCTAAGCGTTAGTGACAGACGCGTGTAAACACACCTCCATTTCCTTGCGCTTTTCCCTTTCCTGCTCCTCCTCAAACTGCCTCTGCATTTGCGCCCTCTCTTCAGCCAGCCTCTTCTCCTCGATCTCCTCCTCCAGTCTCAGCCGCTCTCTCCTCTCTGCCTCCAACCTTCGCTTCTCCTCTATCTTTTTTTTGCCCAAAATATCACGTCAGAGGCAGTTTAAGAAGCATGTAATAAATGTGCGATGGGGAATGTTCTGTACCTGCTGTTTCAGACTTTCCTTGTATTTCTCCTGCTCACGGAGCTGCTGCGGTGTTGGGAGATCATTAAAAACATTTCCCCGTGCGTACGGCGAGGGCTGAGCGAAGGAGGAAACTGCAGTGGTGAGAGGTGAGTACAGAAAACACCAATTAGAGTCAAAGCACCGCTTGCTGTCTCCTGTTTTGTATTAAAGTTACAAGGTTAATTAAAGTTATTGGAAGTAAATGAACCTAACGCTCCCAGTTTTGAATCATAAACTCCATGCCTTAAAATAAATAAATAAATAAATAAATAAATAAATCACACATCTTGGTCAAGTCATTTTGTATCTTAAATGGTTTTAAGCAGTTGCCAGCAGTATGGAAAGCACTGTGAGCTTAGTGTCCTTCTTTTCATCTTCATCCTTCACCCTAATCGATTTCTAATCACAACAGCATTACAGTAGAAGATGTAGTCCAACGTTACATTTGATATGATCTGAATAATAACACTATAATTCATTATCTCTGCATTTGTAACATGTCTATTTCATTTTTCATTAGCTATTTACCAACATTTCAGGTAAGGGAAAACTTAATGGTATTCCTTTAAACATTTTTTACCTTTTTCTTCTGATACTCTCTGTAAGGAAGAATCCTTATCCTCTGGTCTTGGGGTAGCTCCAGTCCAATCCAGTGACGCTATGGCTCGTCTGTTATGTGATTCCGGGTTTATGTATGCCTCCTCGTTAGTCTTATGCATACGCTTTAGATCACCTAAAAATCGTCAAACAAAGTGAATGATCGCACTACTTTCTTTTATTTACGTGCAAAATTAATCAGACTACAATTACTACTGTGAAGTTTCATACAACTTATCAACAGAACCTTGTAAGAAATCTTGTTTTGTTTCCAAAAGTATGTCGGTATCAGAAAAAAAGGAAAAGAAAACCATGATGAATGCATCTCTAACAGCTTTTAAAACGTAAAAGAAACTCATCAGCCGAGTTATACTGATTGAAAAATACTTACTGATGAGGTTTCCTCTGTCATCTCTAAGTGGCGCCCCAGCTCCTCCTCTTCCCCACGGCTCATAGGCCTTCATCTCTGCCTCCAGTTTAGCCTCGTACCGTTCCTTCTCCACCCTATCCCGTCTCCTCCTTTCCTGTCTCTCTTCAATCTGTGGCCAAAAAACAACCATATCAGTTTTATCATAATATTATTTTTCAATTATTATTTTGGGTTTTTCCATTAGCTTACAACAATGCTGACACCACTCCTGCCTGATCTCTTCCTGTCAAAGCATTGTGATCATTAGCCTGACTGGCTGTCTCTTCTTCTCTTGTCATCATAGTGCATCATTAGGATTTCAGGACTACACTGACTTCACTCATTTATAATGAAATAAATTCCAGCTTTTAATGCCAATATGTTCAGTCACAAAAAAAAGCAACCTGAATTTGCTGCCACATGCAGTACAGTTCAGATGCTTATATGATTTATAGTTTACCTGTTGTTTAAGTGCATCCCTGTAGCTTTCAACATGCTCTTTGGGAATGTGGCGTCTGTTAGAAGGATATGCTCCAATTCCAGAGGAAGAAATGGCATGCTGTAATGATGGCCTAAAGAAAGAACAGACATTGTTCTTATTTATAGGACACACAATATACAGTACAGGGTGAACTGATGTACAACTGGAAGGCTGCTCCAACATTATGGTGGAAAATTAAAGTGGATACAATATATAAATTCTGGCCTTGATGCTGATGAATGTTTTAATCCTGTTTTACACCGCTCAGCTACTTTTGTGCAACAAACACAAGCAGTGGATTAACAGCAAATAGCAAACCAGTGCTTCATGGTGCATTATTTTAATCTGATTGTCAGTTAGAGAACACCTGCTGAAAGGACTAAACCCAGTCTTCATTAAAAGAAACCTTATTTGCAAAGATTACAGGTAGTCCCCAACTTACGAACATCTGATGTACGAATTTCCGCAGAGATGAACGGACCACGGTTCTACTTCCTATTCAATCACGGAAGTAGCTCACGTGTATTGTACAAAAAATAGACACTGCTGTGCACAAGATAACAATATTTGTAATTATATACAATATTCAGTGTTTAAATGAATGTATAAAATATCCAAAGTCCGGTATATTGTATGTGTGCATGCGGAAGAAGTAAGTTAGTCTCACCGGTTTCAACAAATCAGTCTGGGAGCACAATGATAGAGATGGCTGTCCTGTAAAGCTTTCCTCAAGGTCAATAAGGCTAATTTTGAAAAATCTTTAACAAAACAGAGTCTACAGTCCAATGTAGAGGAAAACGTTTTTGAGACAAAATGGCGTCCGGGATTCCATCTCGTTTTAAAGGTGCTGGGAAACAATGTTACATTCACTGTAAGATTCATGTCCTTAAGCGCGATTATGTTTTTTGCTTCCTACAGATTATGCTTTACGTTGTATATTCTTGTTAAAGGTGTACAAGACTCACTTTGTCAGACTCAAGAACAAATCGTACTTACAAACGTTCTGGAACAGAACACGTTTGTAAGTCAGGGACTACTTGTATTTAGATACTCAATAAATGTAATATACAGTATGTGATTTAACAAAAGCATAAAGAGCACCTACTGCGTAAAGCCTCCGGCAGGTGGCTGATGGACAGATGCAAGTGTTCTGGCTGGAAGATTTGGTGATCGCTGAACTGCTGAAGGTTCATCTAAGACAGACACACACAGACAAACATGTTTTACATGCCTTCTCATGATAATTAGCATAGTAACACACTAGACAATATATGTATAATGTTTAAAATGCTTTGATGTTAAAGTCTTAATTCCTAATTTGGAATTGGTCTCAAATACCTTTAAATTATAAACCTCAGCTGGGAAATATATTAAAGCGATGTGTCAAAACTGTCAGACATTTGCCCTTGCTGTGACTGTGTCACATTTTGCATTCATTTTAAAATCTTATCAGTTCAACTTCTGGTTGCAATTCAACCTCTTGTTCTCAAAATAATGAGAACCTGAGGGACGCATGAGCTACCCCCCAAAAATATATAACCCTTCTCTATCTAGTAACTATGCAGTTTAGAAAAATAATTTTATTTTGTCAAAATACTAATCAGGGAAGATTTGTCAGCATAGTCATATAGTAAAGTCTCAAATGTATACAAAAAGCCAAATGGTGTTAAAAACACTCACAGTATGTCAGACTAGGATCTAGGGGATTCCTGGCTCCATAGAAATAGTAGGCGTCATCGTACGGAGTGCTGTAGGCCTCAGAGAGGGCGGGTGCTCGCGGAGGGGGAACTCTTGCAACTCTGCAACCAGTCCAAAGAAAGAAGTTAGATGAAGCCTTACTGATTAAACTGGACCAGACTTCTACCAGGTCAGTGACATGTAAACCTGGGGTTATTAATCACACCTGGGGACAACCATTTCTCCAATAGCTCCCGAGAGGTCTTTGTGAAAGTTCTCGCTGAAGGCTGCGATGCCACTGTTCCCGACCCCAGTGCTTGTTGTGTTACCCAGCTGCCCCAGAGCAGCGCTGTATTCCAGAACAGGAGACTGGAAAGCCACACGTGGTCTCTCAGGCGGCTCTCTCTCTACATCTTGCGTTCTTTTGTCTAGATTCGGCCTGGAGGTATCCAGTCCCATTCCAGGCTTGTAGGGCACATCCCGTCTTCTGCCCTCATGCTCCCTCCGTACAGCACCAAACTGCTTAATCCTGTCAGGCTGTAGAAGACCAGGCAGGTACACGGTCATAAACCAAAACAAAAAGCTTGTTGTATTAATACGTTTCTCATGAAATACTGTAAACAAACAGGACTGGTCTCCAAAAAGCAGAGCATTGTAATTCAAGATGTATTATAAAAAAATAAATAAATAAAAAAGGAGGAGGAATGTGTGGCAACGAAAAAATAGATGAGCAAAGCAAGCCTGCCATCTAGTGGTTAAAAAAAGAGCTGTACATTTACCTGCTTCAGGGGGTGCTAAAAACACAATAATCACAAGGTAGGTATCAGGCTACACACCTCAAATCAGATCAGATCAGAAATATATTACAAAACTATTTTCGCATCCCATTGACACAATATTGTAACTTGATTTGTAAGTAAGATCGCATGTTTGAGCAACTACCAACACTGAAGGTATAACAGAGTGACTTCCCACAATACCTCTTTCTCTGGGTCAATAGCTCCTGTAGCAGCAACTCTCAATTCAAGCTCTCTTTCCCTACAAAATATAATCATCAAGAACACCAGATATTACAACAAACATTTTTAATCTATATATTTTTTCACAGTGAATCAATTATCAGCTAAACCATGTAAAAGACAAATTGATGCTTTCTGGCTTACAAAGTGATGCAATATGTATACAGTATGTACCTCAAACTGCATTAGATGCACAACATGTTCGAGTAAAGAAAAAAAATGACAGTTTGAATAAGTAAATAAGATGATTGCATGAGAGACCGGTAATCGGTAATAATTTCTCTGAGGACTTGTGACTAAGAGTTTCCTACAGTCTACCTGAGCCTCCAATAACTAACTGGACTCCATTATAACTTCAACACATCTCCTGATATACTGAACTTCCAGTCTCACACAGTATGATGCAGATCAATCCTTGCTATCCGTTTCACCCAAATGAGGATGGGTTACCTATTGAGTCAGGTTTCTCTCAAGGTTACTTCCTATTACCATCTCAGGAAGTTTTTCCTCGCCACGGTCGCCGTCATCCTCGGCTTGCTCATCAGGGACAGTCTTGTCATTTTGATTCATACACATTCACATTTCATACAAACTTAGATAATTCTTTTGATTGTGTAAAGCTCTATACCAATACAACTGAATTGAATAAATCGTGCTGGAAATCCTTTAACAACCCTCAATGCACCCACTTTCTCTTATTTTTGCGTTGTTCCGCTATTTGCTCCAGCAGCTCCTGTCTATAGAGCTCCTTCCTTCTCTGAATTGCTTCCTCTGCTTCAGCAGCCCCTATTTAAGTAAAGATCAGGCAAATGTAAAATGTTTTAAAAACAAAACTCATGTAAATAAAAAAGCCAATCACTCATACATCAATAAAAGAGATGCACATGCTACTAATCTTACCAATCATAAGTCCTGTAGCAAACTCTGTCATGTTCCTCTTGTTGGCAGCTCTGGTTTGCGCTGGTGCTAGTAGACTGAAGGAACCAAAAGCAAAAGAGTGTAAACCACAAGAAGAAACCAGTACATTTCACACTGGAGAGATCTGTCTCAAAACATATCATGGTTAGACATCCCACACCCAACGGCTCAAAGAAACACTTCGGAAAGCTCTGATCTGCAGCACTTCCCATCTTCCTACAGATCGATGCCTCCGTTCAGCAAGCTCACTAATAAATCTTATCCGTTCCTGCGCCTGCTGACTCAATCTCTTTAACTTATACAGTAGACACAGTGACTAAGTAACAGAAAGACGGACTGAAATGTAAACTTGAAACCCAGCGAACAGGAACACATTCCCCAAATTTTCACCACAAGCAAAAGCAAAATAGAAGAGGATTTATCTGGGCACTGCTTCATTACGTACTAAAGGCACTTTAATTTCACTCCTGCTAAACCCTGACATTCAAAAATCCAATTAGTTTAATTGCTCTAAATCAGTACTTGGCTTTAATCAGTGGCAGTGGAGTCCGTCTGTTCTCCTCTTGATGCTCCTCTTCATCAACAGTACGAACGTCCACTTCTCTCGTCTCCTGAGTAAACCTTTTTTAGTAGAAATACAAATCAGCTTAATTAAAATGACATGCTCATGTACAAAAGCGTAAATCATCACCTGGAATAACACGAATGCAACAGAGGAACAATGTGTTTATTACTCAAACACACCCATCAGCTTTGTGTTGGAGTTTTCTGTGTCTCCTGCCAGCTAGCGCAGGCTCAGGTCGATGCTTGGACCCCTTCTTTTGCAGGAGCTTGAGTTCTTCTTCTTCTTCCTCCTCATCCGAGGTCAGCTCCTCGTCAGAGGTGTAGCGCTCCCGTCTGGACCTCCAGCGTTTGGAAGAGTCCTCAAAACCTCTTCGCGATGGTGTCAGGGCAGCGTTGGGTGCAGGTTCAGATGGGTTGTTCCTTGTGGAATGGTGAGTCCTTTCTGGACTCCTCCGTCCTTGTGGTTTTGGAGAAAACGATGGATGATATGGAGTTGTGGAGACTAAATGATCTTTTCTACGAGGCTGGAGTCAGATAAAGATATTATTACTTCACATAGTACCAACTGAATTTATTTAGTATTATTTAAAAACTATTTTTGAAAACAAAATTTTATGTCCATAATGTCTTTGGTATGACGTAGGGCTGGGCGATTCTTTAGATTTTTTCGATTAATTCGAATTTGCGTTTTAAGACAATTTAATTTTTTCTTAAATCGAGGTATTGCGATTTAAAAAAAAAAAATAATAGATACATTGTAATTGCAGCAATGGCAAAATAATTAACAGGCATGTCCGACCACATGATGGCTCGCCTAATTAACCGCTCACTTGTGAGAGTAGAGCACTCTATGAAGCAACGTAATAGGCTACCACAGAGACAACATCATAGAGATGGATGGCTCTTCACGTCAGGATGACCTTGTGCCAAATAAAGGTAGTAAGGTTTCCTCTGTGGTTTGGAAATGGTTCGGATTTGAGAGGTCAGACGTCGAACAAACCTTTGTCAAATGCAAAATATGCAGAAAGTCAGTTGCAACCGGCAATGGCAGCAACACTAATTTATTCCAACATTTGCGACAAAGGCACCAAGTTGAATGGGAAGAATGCTCAAAGTTAAGAGATGAAGACAAGCTAGGTCCAAGTGCAAAAGGTCCACCTAAAATTGCAAAACGGCAGATGTCATTAGCGGTATCATTTTCCACTTCCATTCCATATAATAAAAAGGCGCCCCGAAGGAAAGAAATGACCGATGCTGTGGCATTTCATATCGCTAAGGACATGGTTCCCATATACACCATCGAAAAGCAAGGGTTCATGAAAATGCTACACACTGCTGATCCAAGATACAAGTTGCCGAGCCGAAAATATTTTAAAGACATAGCTATTCCACGAATGTACACTGAAACACGTGAAAAAGTAGCGGAGCAGCTTGAAAAGGCATCTTTTTTTTCTACGACGACTGACCTGTGGAGTAGTCGTACTCTTCAGCCTTACATAAGCCTTACAGCCCGTTACGTTGACGCAGAATGGAAACTGCAAAGTTTTGCCTTCAGACGTGTTATTTTCCTGACGATCATACTGGGGAAATAATTGGTCATGGGCTTAAAGATGCGCTGGCGTCTTGGAAGCTTGTGGAGGATCGACAGGTGTGCGTGACCACTGACAGTGGAACGAATATGAACAAAGCAATGAAGATGAACGAGTGGACCCATCTTCAGTGCTTTGGACATCGTCTTCACAATGCCATTGGTAAGTATGATTAATAATTTAAGCAATAATATTTAGATGTTATTTCATTAATAATAATAATAAATCATAATTTCATTTATGTTTTGCTTTTGTAATAACAGTGCCAATCACGTAATACAAGTTTGTTGGTTATAGATTCATATTCTGAAGTTCTGAGGAAGGAAGCTCTTCACAATATTTCTGTCAAAGTACAGTGAACTGCTATTTCAAATCTATTTTTTGTTGCTTTGTTTTAACAGAACATGGTGTGAAAGACCACAGAGTTGACCGTGCAGTTGCAGTGTGCAAGAAGGTTGTAAGTACGTTTTCCTTCAGCTGGAGAAGAAATCTTGCATCTGCACAGGCTGAGCTCGGCCTACCTTCTCATCGACTCATTACAGAAACCCCCACCAGGTGGGGTTCAAGACAAAAGATGATCGAGCGTGTTTTAGAACAGGAGAAAGCCATAGCTCCGGTTCTTGGCTCTGATAAAAAAACTCGGCAGCTTGTTCCAACGTGGCAAGACATCGATGTCATGGAATCCATAAATAAAGCTGTAAGCCCTCTGCAGGAGTTCACTGATGCATTGTCAGGTGAAGCATATGCAAGTGTCACGTACCTCAAACCAGTGCTCCATCTCTTTAGCAGTAGCATTCTACAAGCACAAGACGATGACACAGATTTAACAAAATGCATCAAAAGCACAATACTGCAGTACCTCAACAGCAAATACAGCGACCCTGTCACAGATGAACTCCTCGACGTAGCTTCTCTGATGGATCCCAGGTTCCGTACAACTTACATCGAACATGACAAGTTGGAGGGAATCAAGCAAAAAGTTGTTAAAGAGCTGACGTCTTTGTTGCCAGACAACAATCTTGAGACAACAGTTCAGATGACTCAGGACGTGGAGCAGGAAGAACAGAGAACAGAAGATGGGGCCAAGAGGAAGAAAACCTTAGGAATCTTTTTTAAGAAAACGACACCAGCATCACAACCTGTCATTCAATCAGAGGAAGACAAAGTCAATGCCGAGATGACAGCCTATTTGATGTCTCCTGATGTAGATTCAGACACAGACCCACTCCAATGGTGGAAGGCTAATGAGGCAATCTTCCCCAGGCTCAGCAAACTTGCAAAAAAATACCTCTGTATTCCTGCAACCAGTGCCCCTTCTGAGAGGGTGTTCAGTGCAGGTGGGAACATTATAACCTGTCACAGAGTAGACAGACTGGTCTTCCTCTCAAGAAACCTGTAAAGAACATCTACATGTGACTTATCAACTACGTGCTTTATGTTTGCACGATGGTCTACAAAGTTCTGTTATTTTATTATTATTTAATGGTGTAAATTTGCTTAACTTTTTTGAGTTCACTGATGTAATGTTTACATTGGTTAAAATGGTTATTTTCTAACTGTATATTCAGAAGAATTTGATTTTTAATTCAAATTGCACAATATTTACTTTCATATTTCATTTAAATCTACTGCAAAGATATTTAACTCGAGTATTTTTTTTTACATTTATTTACACCTTGTTGACCAATTTATGGCATGGCCATTAAAAATACAATATTCCTTAACCAGATGTTTTTTTAAGTTACTTATAAAGAGAATGTTACTTCAGTCATGTTGTTGTAATGTTTTAAGTTGACTAGTTACAAATTTAAAAAAAATCGAAATCGTGAATCGGCCAAACTTTATGAAAAAAACTCGATTTTTTTTTTTTTTTTGCCATATTGCCCAGCCCTAGTATGACGATATACAGTGCCATGAAAATTACGTGTAAATACAAAATGCATTTTTTAAAGGATGATTTCATTCATAAATAGGAAAAGGCTGTCCAAACCTGACTGGAACTCTGTGAAAAAATAACTGCCCCCTAAACCTAATGACTAATTGTGCCACACTTGGTGACAACAACTGCAATCAAGTGTTTGCATTAATCAACAATGAGTCTTTCACACCGCTGTGGAGGAATTGTTTACACTGTTCTTTTCAAAATTGTTTAAATTCTATGACTAGACCATTCCAAAACTGCAATTGTTTTTTTAATGTATGGTCTGTTTAGAGGTCGACTTGCTGGTGTGTTTTGGATCATTGACCTGCTACATAACCCAAGCGTGCTTCAGCTTCAGGTCATGACCAGATGGCCGAACATTCTCTGTTAGATTCTCTGATTTTCTGTAGGATTGCAGAGTTCATGTTTTAGAATACATCATCAATTATGAGCCCCAGACCATCACACTACCACTACTACATGTTGAACTGTTGGTATGATGATCTTCTTATAAGACGCTGTGTTAGTTTTACTTTAGATGTAACGGGACGCAGAACTTCTAAACAGTTCAACTTTTATCTCATCAGTCAGAACAGAATATTTGCCCAGAAGTCTTGAGGATAATCAAGATATTTTTGGGGGCAAATATGACAATGATAAGCCTTTGTGTTCCATTTGGTCAGCAATGTAATAACTTTATAAACATTAACTGGTCTTTACATGCTGTTCTGGGTTCTTTTATAAGCTCCTGGGTGAGTCGTCATTGTGTTCTTGGAGTAATTTTGGTAAGGAGAGTCCTTATGGCAAGGTTCACCACTGGATCAAGTTTTCTCCTTTTGTGGATAATGGCTCTAACTGTGGTTCACTTTTTTACCACAATGACTTGGTAACCCTTTCCAGACTGATACATGTAAATTACTTTGTTTCTCATCTGTTCTTGAATTTCTTTAGGTTGTGTTGCTTTATGAGATCTTTTAACATGCTTCACTTCTTCAGACAGGGTCTGTTTAAGTATTTTTCACAACACCGCATATTGTTTTAAGAAAATATCACATGCCACTGGAAATTAAAAAATCCCTAACCCTCACATGTGCTCTTCATTTTAACAGGTTGCTCATATAAAAAATTGCTAATGTTTTTAGAAATTTAAACTCCTCTACACAACCCCCCCTCCCCCCCCCAATTTTCTGATCTATACCATCCAGTCGAAATGAACCATCTTCACCAACCTGTGGAGTCTTTGAAGTTTTCTTTATCTTCTGTATTTCCTCGTCTCCTCGGAGTAAAGGACTGTAATTCTCGACCCTCCCATCTTGCAGCTTGTCCTGATAAAATTAACACGCCTCGATTTTAAAACCACTTAAAAGTATTCATCAATTCTATGAATTTCACAATGTCACTAAATCTATTCTCAAACCAGTTACTTAAACATGTTACTCAAGCAAACAGTTAGGAAAAGCATTTAACCAAACAACAACAGACCCAAATGTCAACGCTGTGTTGCTAGTGGCCACCAAATCTCTTACAAGGTCAACATGTGTGAACATTCCGGTTCATGGTAAACTCATCACTCTATTGTGATTGGGAGGTGTTGGGTTATACATCATAAATTCACTCCCTCCATTATCATCTCTACTACAAATACCTACACACAAATACACACTCACTTTAGTAGATCTTCTCTCTCTTAAAGGAAGAGACAGTGTTTGGGGTTGAGAGACTGGCTCGTCGGTTTTGACATTTTGTTTCTAGAATGTAAAACCAAAATAAGTGCTTTATTATAACTTCAGTCAGTAAAATTAAAATATATTTAAATATATAAATACAATTTTTAACATAATTGGCTTTTTCCTTTGCACATAATAATGAATATACAAACATTGTCTTAATTGAAATTTAATTCTAACTCCATTATTCCTTGACATGTAAAATGTGCCCCTTGTCGCTATACTTTCTACTTCCAAAAAAAATAAAAAACAACACCGAAGACCTGTTGCTGTCATTATGAATACTATCTTATGCTTAAACCAGGATATCCAAAAGGCTCATACCGAACATTTTTTAAATACTTAGTGTTAATCATCTTTATGCTTACAACACCAAAAAGAACTAAATTAATAAAACACAATCAAAATAGATTCCTATCAACCTCTCTTTGTACCTTGAACTGGCCTGTTATTTAAACAGCTCTCTACAGACTTATAAATGAGCCTTGCACTAGGTCTGTCTGTTTTAGTCTCCCTGTTGTGTGCACGCAATGCTCCTTAGACACCTATGGTAACCTCACCTGGGCTTGTTAACGAGCTGATCACGTGTCAAAAAGCCAGGCAACAATAAACGTACCCTGCCTGATAAACGTAACCGGATTATTTTAGAAAACACGCGATATCTGGGCTTCATCCAAGAAGTCTCTGCTTTAGCCCGTTTTTATTTAGTTTTAATAAGCATGTTGGAGAAAGACAGAACTTCAGTCCATGTTCTAGACTGCATCCACAAAAGCATTTTCATGCCTTCACTTTAGCTCTGGGCTTGCATGGTTTATATAAAGTAATCAAAAGCATTAAGAGCCCATGATTTGTTCCTGAGCACGAGTTACTTTGTGGGATTTCTCCATCCTTGCAAAAACATACAGTGCTGTGCAAAAGTTTTCAACTACCCAATATCTCCTCATCATCGTCTATACCGCTTTATCCTGTATACAGGATTACAGGGAGCCTGGAGACAGTTTTCGTCTCTTCCCAGGAGACTTAGGGCACGAGGTAGGGTAAACCATGGACGGTGTGCCAATCCATTGCGGGGAACACTGCGGGGACTGTGGGAGGAAATCAGAGTACCCGTAGAGAAAAAAAAAAAAACACCAAGCACGAGGGGAACATACAAACTTCATGCACAGAGACCTGAGGCGGGAATCGAACCCAGAACCTGGACATGCAAGGCAACAGTGCCAACCACTAAGCCATAGTGCTGCCCACAATAGCTTTTCATATTAATGGTAACAAAGGTTTCACTGTGACACGCCGCAAAGTGCAATTTATACAATTTATAAATTGGTGGTTTATGTAACAGCCTTAGCAGCAACCTTATTTCCCCTCTTTTCTGTTCCACGCACTCAGCATTCAGCATCAGTAGTATACTAATCACCGGCCTGGGTATCGTTTGGGGTTTTTTTGATACCGGTGCCAAATCGATACTTTTAAAATGGTCCCGGTGCCAAAAACGGTGCCTGAACCGATACTTTACAAAACCCACAAAATGATGGTGGATGACTCAAGAATACATTTTTATTCAACAAATAATTAAATGCTTAAGTTGAACAATATATTAAAAGTTTAAAGTATATATGAATATATAAGTAAATACAAAAAACAACAACAACAAAACATAAGCCACCTAACCCAACTACAATAACTAAACCGCTTCAAATTTTAGCAATTCTTTTGCAGAATTCTATTTGCCTTTTCTGGACCATTTGTTTGCGTGAATGCAAGATTTGCATTTTGCAATTAACATTACATTAGACTGTGGAAAGGCTGCTGTCGTCATCATAATCGGTGGACTCCTTTTTGCTACGGTTGGTATGACTGGGGCTGGGGTTGTCCACACCAATAGTGCCAGCTGTTGTCTGCAAGGTGTCAAACATGGCGCATCCCTCTGTTTTTAACTTTATTCCGTGTGCCCTCAAATGTTTCATTAGATTTGGCGTGTTTTCCCCTTTACACACAACTGCTGTAAAACATTTGCTGCACGTGGCGGTGTCGGAATCCTTTCTTATGAAATTTAGCCACACTTTCGACTGTTTAGTTTTAGGCATTTTAATGAAAGTTGTTTGTTTTAGCAAGCTAAGATAGCGGTAGACCACCTGCGTTAGACCTGTAACGTTAGTTGCTGCATTCACGCGCATCTCGGAAGACTTTTTCACAGTACTGTAGGTGATGGGTTACATTTAATCGCCCTTCGAGTCAAAAAAGTAGGCTGTGATACACCGGTGTCCCATTTAGTGTGTATATACAGCACTACACACACCTGACCAGGATAAAGTGAGTAAATGAATAATTGATTAGCAGAAGCAGGGATCACCTCAGACACATAGCGCTGGTAATCCAGATGAAGCTCTTCCCTCAGCTTTTGTTTTTTTCTCTCATACTCCTCTCCCAGCTGTAAACTTAAACCGTATCCTTCATCTGAAATCAAAACGGACAAAAACAATACCCTTTAAAATCAACCATTCTTTCATGAAGATCATTTGGAAAGAGGTTTAAATAATTGTCTGTTAACATACTGTAGATTACCCACCTTTATTCTGTTTGGATTGTGATGTGGTTTTGCCGCGACGCTCAGCTTCCTCTGCACTTTGACCAAAGCTTGACTAAAATGACAAAGAAATCGTCTATAGTTGCATTAGTTAAGATTTTGGGTGTACGGCTGCACAATTAGTGCAGAAATAAGAAAAAGTAAAAGAAAAAACGTTTTTTATTTGTCATTACGAGAGGTTAAAGTCCTGTGCAGACAGCTTTTTTTTTTTTTTGAAGTGGAATAAATGTTTTGGTTTTAAAGAAAAAAAAAAGAGAAAACAATTCAGTTATCAATCATGATCCTTTTGTGTGGTATCGCCACTGTTACGATGGAATGTGTGTGTGTTGCATGTATGTGTGCATGCATAGCTGCTTGTGGCAGCGCGCGCTCTCTCTCGCTTTCTCTTTCTGACACCAAACTATTTTTACAGGTACAGTACAGTAAAATAGAGATGAACCAGTTGATCGGCCAGGTACCAGAATTGGCTGGTTTACAGTTGGATTGGCCGTGACTGGTATACAGGTATCCAAACTCTGTAAGCGAATTAGTCTCAAAATCTTCCCACTACACACACTTACAGCAGTCTCAACACCGCAAGCGCAAATTACTCGAAAAATTGCAAGCGTTAGAAGCCGCACGTGAAGCATGCTTGCACCCTATGCACTCACGGTCACTGTGAGTTTGAGACTTTGGAGGCCTTTCTTTAGATTCCTAAACATGGTACACTCTGGAATATCGACACTATTAAGAAATAGATATGCTGGAGAACAGAGAGATACACGCTGCTCAGTTAAATGTTAAAAAAGTTGGTTTTTAAGTGAGAATGTTATTAGGAACAGGCTACATTTAATTACTCATTAAACTTTCTTAAATGTTTAAAATTCTAACAACATCTGGGAAAAACTGGGATATTTATAAAAATGTGATACTTCCATTAAAATCGCAATATTAATAGAATCAGGACCTTTGTATCGTAATATCGTATAAATAAATAATAATAACCAGAGCTACCATTAGCAAGGACAGTCCTGAGTTATAACTTTATAAACATGCAACTTTTCCTCGTAATCAATTAGGGGGCATTAGGGGGCGTGTCTACAGAATGACTGACAAGGGTCCAATCCAATCACAAACACGCATTCCGGACCGGAAGAAATGTTTCAAAAACAATTCTTTCACAAGTTTGTAACAAACGTCTTCTGGTATAGTGGTTTAAAGTGTGTTAGATAATTCCTACATAATTTTAGACGTTATTCGTGTTAGTAAGAAATAACGAATTGCACTTTTAATAACACGCAAACACAGGAATCTCTTCAATCTATTACCTTACCTTCATTTCCATATAAGGCAAGTAACCACTTTCTGTCAAGTTGTCATTCCTGACGGTTTCCATACTTCCACCTCCTTGTTCGGTTTATTTGGTATTTCAGTATCCAGTCTGTTTAGAAAGCGTTGTCCGCGGTAATCGCTTGTTTGCGGAACGGAGTGTCTGCAGCACAATAACAACCAAACTTAGCAAGTTTTTTCATATTCGGCACTATATTAGAGAAATAAAAAAACGGTCTCGTTGAGTTGCTTAGCAGCGTCCCGGCCAATCAGATTTCACCAATTCATCAAGCTTCACGACTGTATCCTGGCAACCGCAGAATAGCAACCGAGCGCGCGGAGCCCACGCTGTTTGTTTCTTCAGTTAAAACTCCTATGAACACTCGTTAACAGACTCGCTAAGCATCCATTCTCACCATTTAAACAGAAGTGTCGACCATGAAAGCTTCTTTAATGAAACAATTTAAAATGAATATTCCTCTACTCATTCCTTGTTCGCTCAGTTAGTATAAACAGAGTGTTGTATCTTCGCTTCCCGCAGCTGATTCTCATAAAAAAGCCGCGTTGTGGTAATCAGATTTATCGGCATATCAAAATAAAAGTCGTACTTAGCAGCATCTTTTGAGCAATTAGTTTAATTTATCTTTATTCCCCGTTTCATTTGAAGTTGTAAACCCCTAGTTTTCCATTAATTATATTTAAAAAAATAATTCGCAAGAACAATCGTATGATCACGTGTCGATTTGTAACGTTGGAACTTTTAATTTGAAAAATCCTATCCACACTTCCGCTTCTGCTAAACAACTCCTGCGATACAATAAATAGCCGCTAGAAGGCGGAAGTCTCCTCCGTTAACTCAGGTGAACGCTCTTGAATTCAGTGAGAAGTCTTGCGTCCTCTAGCGGCCAACGGTGTACTAGGCTTTACTTATTTGAGGATGTTTTAAAATATTAGAATAAATTAACATTGATATATATATATTTTTTTTAAATTCGCATACTATATCTGCAGTAGAGAGTTAAGTACCTGATAAGTTAAGCCGTATCAATAGAACACCTGAGCATGTAAAGGTCACCGTCTTATTAGTTGTAGAGATACTGTATATTTGGATAAACAATAGTAGTATTAAAGGCTTAAGTGTAATGGGATGTCAATTAATAATAGTAAAACACAATAAAAAAAATAATAAAAAAAAAACACAACTGATATATTAACAAATATATCAGATTCAACTGGCATTGCAGACCATCAATCCTTTCTTTAAAGTTTCACGTTTAAACTCACTCATTCAACGTCTATTACCGCTTTATCCTTGTTCCAGGGTCGCTGGGGGCCTTCGAACGATTCCTGCTCTATCAAAAACATCGAATTGAAATCTCTGAAGAGACTTGCGCCTGTTACAATATTAGCCGCTAGAGGGCGCAAGACGCCTCAGAGATTTCAAGTGCGCCCTCTAGCGGCTAACATTATAATATGTGTATTAGCATTGTAATAGATTTGTATTAAACTTGAATATAAAATGTTTTATTTTCTAAATACCTGCTTACTGACCACATAACAGATGTAGGAGCCTTTACTTCGTGCTATAAAAAAATAAGTAATGTTTAATGATCCAAATATGATAGTTTTGTAGTTTTTTTAAATATATAATTTAACATTTTTTTAAGTTGTTAAAAAAAAACTTTATTATTTAAAGTATTCATTTATGTAGTTACTGAGTTATGAATTATTTAACACTAGCCGTCTTCCTTTAATATTGGAGAGCTCTTATTTAGACATCCAGTTAAGAAATAACCAAGAAATATTTCTTCTGACTCTTTTCAAATCATCCAAGGATGGATTTTTTCACCTGAACTTAGCTTGTAATATGCCTGTTTGACTTTCAATGTTTTAATAAATACTCTGTTTTATTTGCACATTTGCGTTCTCTCGTCCATGTGCATGTAACAGTTTGCATGTAGTACCAAAGATTTAATATTTGCGCTGCTACCAGAAAACAATCTGAGGTGAAATGTAAGAGACAGGCCTGGGCAATAGCTAGGCTTTGTCAGCAGAGAAAATATCCAAACAGAAGTGAAAGTCAAAATTTGTTGACCAGCTCCGAGATGCGACCAAATTATCAAGCAGCGAGGCAGTTCAAATCCATAAGGGTCAAGTTCAAAGTTAGTAAATCAGGCATGGGAGTCATTGTGACTGAAATTAACTGTTGAGAGAGTGCATCGTGTTTGGCGTTCTTGGTTCTAGGCAGTCTCCGTTCATCTATTGCTAATTTTGCTGCCAACAATTTCCAGTTGCTGATGCCATAGTTCCTGTCAGTGGGGGAAAAGCGGTGAGAAAATAAGCAGCAGGGATGCAGCTGTTGGTCAGCTGGTCAACAGCACCTGGTCTTCTTCATTCAGCTACTGCTTTCAACCTTGCCGGGTCCATTTCCATCTTTGACTGAGTGATAATAAACCCAATTTATTTAAACCCATTATTTCACAATAGAATGCTGCATTTCTTTTTTGCAGCACTTTGGTGAAGAAAAGGAGCAGCAGGTTGGTCCAGGCCTAATGGTGACTCTCTAAAAACTAAAGCTGTGTTCTGATTTATATTTAGTGACACTAACAAAAGTGAAAAGTCACAGGGAGATGACAAAATGACACCTGAACAATGAAAACAGGCCTCCAAAACATGAAGAGTAGACGCTTTAACATGCTGCCATGTCTGCGTCCAGAAGCACATTTCCTTGATCTCCTGCTCATCAAAGAATTATAAGGCTGTAACACTGTAAGCAGTTAAACCGCAAACCCAACAAAGCATGGATTAAAAATAATTTAATTCAGAATTAAAACACCACAAAGTTAATTTTCTTACAATTATATTATATACGATACAAAAAAATGTAATGTATCAAAAGGAAAATGTGCCCTAGACGTGGTAAGTGGATAGCGCATCCCATCCATGTCTTTTAGCAGGTTGTGGCTGGACAGACTTCGACCAGCCATCAGCTTCTTCGGCATCTTGGTGGTGCGGGGGCGGAGCCAGGTCTCTAGGGTGACTGTTGTTGTGGAAACACGTTGAGCAGCGACAAGAGAAAAAAAACTTTATTATTGCTCCTGGGGTGGGAGGAAGTACAATTACAATATTTTGTGACAATATTCAGCATAAGGGGATTTATATTGGTAACTTTAATCACTGGATTTAAGTAAAAGCTACCAGAAAGAGACCTGAATGACACCAAACAGCTACAGTGATGATCATTCTCATGCAACTTTAAATGCAAAGAAATTTTACATATTGAAGTGTATAATAAATTTTAATGCAATTTGCATTGGTATTCTGACCTCTTCTTTTATATTGCCACACAGATGAACTAAAATGGAGGTATGAAACACTATGTGGATACTATTGTAATAATGTGATGTTAACAGCTGAAATGCAATTATTACTGTTTCTTTCCTCATTCCTTTTTTACCACAACAATTTGTAAAGATTACTTTTTTGAATCAACAAGTATTTCTACTATTACATTTAATGGTGGAAAATATCAGCTAAATATTAAAGTTTTGCAATTAAACTATAGCAGCTAGAAAAAGAAAAAAAACTTTCTTAAAGTTACAAGATCAATTAGGAGATCATGACATGTAAGGGAACCCTTTATATGCAGGATGTCTTACCATGCATTATCCAAATTAAATTGAACTGTATTAAAATAATTCCTATTTCAGAAATCAGAAGCACGTAAATCAAAGAAGTCACCTTGCCTCAAGTTCTTCTCTCTCTATCTGAGAATCGATCAGAGTGTGAAGTTATCGTTAAGGAATAACCCTTAACATCTACACATCAACATGAACAAACGTAATGTACGTAACTACATACCATGCGTAAAAATCACTAATGTTGCTGATGGTAAAGAGAGGGACACTTCATTCTCATTATACATCTGAGTAGTTAAGGGTTAAGGGGCCTTGCTCAAGGGCCCAACAGGGACAACTTGGTGGTCGTGGGGTTTGAACTTCCCAAACCATAGTCCAATGCCTTAACCAGTGAGTTACCCCTTGACCCCCACAGCTCACCAACAAAAGCACTCTTAGACTCTAATAGCGGGTTTCTTCCAGCCTTTTCAGTATGTATAGGCACATTAATAATAAAAGAAAAAGAGAGGAGTAATTGGTGCTATCATGGAGTTACCATAGAATATAGAAACGTGGGTGATTCCTGCTGCCATGCTCTTACTCACCTGACAAGGAGGAGGCTTTATGGGAGACAACAGATCAACGTAATCTATTAAAAGAGAAATAGGTCAATACAAAGAGTGTGTGCGTGTGCATGCAAGAATACCAGACTTAAAGGCTTGGGTGCTTGACTCCATTCGTAAAGATATATGGAGCATTTTATTTCTACAATGGGAGAACTGCATCAGAAAGGACATACAGCATAAAACTAATGCAAAGTTATGTGGGGATCGGATGGTGCGCTATGGCGACCCATCGATGGGATCAGCTAAAAGACTAACAATAACAACAGTCCTTAATCCAATTTTAGTAGTTTCAACAATCTTCTTAATTGTTTTTTCCCCCTTGATGGTATGGTCTTGCTTTGGGATGGTCTAAGACTGGGCTGGATTAAAAATCTATGGGTTCTAAGGTTAAGTGACAACTAAATCTACAAGAAATCACCTTAATGTCCATATGAACACAATGTTTTTTATTCCACGTAAAACAAACATTAGAAAATGCATTGAGTTCTGTGTTTATTACCTGTTTTTCAAGGGAGTTTGTGAATCCTCTCTGTCTGACTGAAGTAGCTGCACTTTAAGGTGCTTCTGCTCATTTCTGAGGTGCCTACGCAGATCCGACAACCTCCCGATTACATTCTGCTGGTCTTCTAAAGTACACAAACATTCATTTTATAATATATGCAAGGTTCTCTAAAAAGTTTCTCTAAATGAGGGGCTAGTTTGAGAAGGTGATGAGATTGCCTGCCAATCTGATTTGGTTCCTCTGTGCAGAGACAGGTGGTGACTGGGGAGTGGGAATAAACCGAACCTGCGGAATCACACACAGGACACTTTCTACCTAGTCGTTTTTCATCAGAACGTAAGGTCTCTAATGAAAGGTTTATAAACCCTCTTATAAAATTTAACTTAACTAGATTATTTATTTAATAATTAAACAATTATACACATCAGGGTAATTGACAATTTCTTATGTGCAAAACGTCCAATAGATTCTTGGTGTTCTTTCTTAAAATGTTTTTACGTCGAACCAGTAACCTGGCACTGTTAATGGCCAGGTAATTATTTTATGTTCGTACAAAGCACATGCCATGTGCAAATATACTTTACGCCCAAACATACAGTTATAAATCAAGCCCCTTATGACTTACAGAGGAAGCTGTAGCTGATCGTTGGCTGTCGCCTGAAGGTGGTCTGGGAGAAATCTGGATGCCCAGTCTCTTTTGTATTGTGGGGATAGGTGGAGAACGTGTCCTGAATTCCTTTGGATTAAAAAAATTCTTTGCGTCTTTAATACAACCACAAACACCCTAGTCAATACCAAACACACAATGAGACCATAATGAGACTGACCTGCTTGAGCGGGGCTTTTCGTTCCTGCTCATACTGCTGCTTCAGTGCATTGTTTGTCTTCTCCGCTTCCTCCTTTTTCTTTTTTTCAGCCTCTTTGCGCTGCTCGTCAGCTTGCCGAATCAACCCCTGATTTTTGGCATTTTGCTGCAAATAAAAAAGAGAACAAAGGCTAACACGAAAAAACAACACCTGAAATGCTTAGCATTAAAGTAAAGCAGCAACAGTACATGAGTTACTGTAATATAAGCTTTTAACATCATATTTTTAGTTTCATGTGGATGGTTCCCAAGTGCTAGTGTGAAAATTGTGTGAGGAACCTCATTATGTTGTATACAATGTCAAGTAATATACCACTTAAGTTAAACTGGTGTAAAAAACTAAACAAAAAAACCCCACAAATAAAAATTTTGAAATGCTTAGCATTAAAGTAGCATTATTAGGGACCAGGTAATTATTTTATATTTGTAAAGAGGCACTTGCTATGTGCAAATACACTTCATGCTTGAATCTTGAAAGCATATATATATATATCAAGCCCTTACAGGGGAAGCTGAAGCTGATCGTTGGCTGTCGCCTGAAGGAGGTCTGGGAGAAATCTCGATGCCCAACTGCTTTTGTATTGTGGGGATAGGTGGAGAACGTGTCCTGAATTCCTTCGGATTCACAAAATATTTTGCACCTTCAGTACAACCACAAACGTCCTAGTAAATACCAAACACACAATAAGCCCATAATGAGACTGACGTGCTCCAGCAGGACTCTCCTTTCCTGCTTATACTGCTGCTTCAGTGCATCGTTTTCCTTCTCTTCTTCCTCCTTCATCTTTTTTTCAGCCTCTCTTCGCCACTCCTCAGCTTTTCGAATCAACTCCTGGTTTCTGGTGTTTTGCTGCAATAAAATGATAAAGACTAACATGAAATAAAAACAGCTGAAATGCTTAGCAATAAAGTACAGCAGCAACAGTACATGAGTTAATATAGGCAAGGCGAGTTTATTTATATAGCACATTTCATACACAATGGTAAATCAAAGTGCTTTAAATAAAATAAAAGAAAATGATCATTAAATGAAATGGAAAATTCCTAAGTGTTATTGTGAGAAGAAGAAAAGTGATCCTGCCCGGAGAAAGCCCGTGTCTGGACAGAGGGCCCTTCAGCGGGCGCCTAGTGGCCGGGTCTGCCACGGGGCAGAGCAACATGGACACCTGTCCTCCCCCATCTCGTGGACCCACCACCTGCGAAAGGAACTGATGGGGTTGGGTGCGTTGCTATTTGGGTAGAAGTGAAAACCGAGGGCCTCGATGAACCAGACCTGAGCGGCAGAAGCTGGCTCTGGGGATGTGGGACGTCACTTTTTTGTGGGGGAAGGAACTGGAGCTTGTGCAGGAGGTGGAGCTTTATCAGTTAGATCTGGTGGCGCTTACCTTGATGCACAGCCTCAGCCCTGGATCCATCCTTCTGGGTAGGGGTTGGTCTTTGTTTTCCTTTCGGAGTTGCCCAGGGTGTGAGGCGCCAGACGGGTGTGGGGATACTCACGAGTCCCCGGCTGAGTGCCACAATGTTGGAGTTTACTCCAGTGGACGAGAAGGTCACCTCTCTGCGCTCAAGGGCCATGGAGGGAAATCTCTTCACTATTGTCTTTGCTTATGCACCAAACAGCAGTTCAGAGTATTCTGCCTTCTTGGAGACTATGAATGGAGTACTGCATCAGGCCCCAGTAGGGGATTCCATAGTCTTGCTGGGTGACTTTAACGCATATGTGTGGAATGATGGAGATACTTGGAGTGTTGTGATTCAGAGGAACGGCCTCCCTGGTCTAAACGCGAGCTGTGTTTTATTATTGGATTTCTGTGCTAGTCGTGGATTGTCCATAACAAATAAAATGTTCGAGCATAGGAATGCTTATAAGTGTACTTGGTACCAGAGAACCTTAGGCCAATCTTATCATCTGACCTGAGGCCGTATGTCATGGACACTCGGGTAAAGAGAGGGGCGGAGCTGTCAACTGATCACCATCTGGTGGTGAGTTGAGTCAGGTGGCAGGGGAAGCCACTGGACAAACCTGGTAAGCCCAAACGAGTAGTGCGGGTGATTTGGGAACATCTAGGGGAGGCCCCTATTTAAGAGGCTTTCAACTCCAACTTACAGGGGAGCTTTTCCAGCATCCCTGTAGAAGCTGGGGACATTGAATCAGAGTGGTCAATGTTTAAGGCTTCTATTGCTGAGGCTGCAGGTGTGAGCTGTGGTCTTAAGGTTCTGGGTGCCTCAGGGGGCGGTAACTCTCGTGGTGGACACCTGTGGTTAGGGAAGCTGTCCGACTGAAAAAAGGAGTCCTTCAGGGATATGTTATCCCGGGAGACTGTAGGGCCAGTTGCAAGGTATCGAAGGGCTCAAAGGACAGCAGCCACAGCAGAGGCAAGGAAGCGGGTGTGGGAGGAGCGCAGAGAATCCATGGAGAAAGACATTCGGGTGGCACCGAGGTGCTTCTGGAAAACCATCTGGCACCTCAGGAGGGGGAAACGGGAAACCATCCAAGCTGTGTAAAGCAAGGATGGAACACTACCTCCTCAGTCGAGGTCAGCAATCAGGCAGTGAAAAGAGCACTTTGAGGAATTCCTGAACCCGACTAATCCACCCTTTGTTGCAGAGACAGAGCGCTGGAGGATGACGGAGGGTCGACGTTGATCTTTTATGGACAGAATATCAAGATGCAGCCATGGGGGAGAGGGTATCCAGTTTGGTTGGCTACGGATTGCATCGCTGCTTGTTGCAGATAATGTGGTCCTGATGTCATCATCAGTCTGTGAGTTGCAGCGCTTGCTGGATCGGTTTGCAGCTGAGTGTAAAACGGCAGGGATAAGGATCAGTACCTCGAAATCTGTGGCCATGGTTCTCAGCAGGAAACTGGTAGGGAGCAAGTCGTTACCCCAAGTGAAGAAATTTAAGTATCTCGAGGTCTTGTTTACGATTGATGGAACATTAGAACGTGAGGTTGGCTGGAGAATCGGAGCAGCGGGGGCGATATTGCAGTTGCTTTACGACAAAAAAGAGTTAAGCCAAAGGCAAAGCTCTCAATCTACCGGTCAATCATCGTTCCAACCCTCACTTATGGTCATGAGCGTTGGGTCATGACCGAAAGGACAAGATCACGAATACAAGCAGCCGAAATGGGTTTTCTCAGAAGGGAAGCTGGCTTTTCTCTTAGAGATAGGTGGAGAAGCTCAGTCAACCATGAGAAACTCAGAGTAGAGCCACTGCTAGTTTGCGTGGAAAGAAATCAGTGAGATGGTTTGGGCATTGAGTAAGGATGTCACTCACGTCCCACTCGACCTACGTCCAGCTGGAAGGAGGCCACGGGGCAGACCAAGGACTAGATGAAGAAATTATATTTTCACACTGGCCTGGAAATGCCTTGGGTGTCCCCAGTCAGAGTTAGCTGAGGTGGCTGGGGAATGGAAAGGTTGGAGTTCCCTGCGGGAACTGACTCAGCGACCGGATTTTGATGGATGGATGGATAGATGGACTAATAATTTTTAAACGCTTAGCATGAAATAAGCATTGTTAGTGACCAAGTAATCATTTTATCTTTTTAAAAGGTGACTTCTATGTGCAAATATAATTTACACCAGAATCTTGAAAACATGCAGTTATAAATCAAGCCCGTTATGCCGTCAATCATGAGTATTATGTACATGCATGACTTACAGAGGAAGCTGTAGCTGATCCTTGGCTGTCGCCTGAAGGTGTTCTGGGAGAAATCTGGATGCCCAGTCTCTTTTGTATTGTGGGGATAGGTGGAGAACATGTCCTGAATTCCTTTGGATTAACAAAATATGTTGCACCTTCAGTACAACCACAAACTGGTAAATACCAAACACACATTGAGCTCATAATGAGACTGACCTGCTCGAGCCGGGCTTTCCTTTCCTGCTCATACTGCTGCTTCAGTGCAACATTTGCGTTCTCTTCTTCCTCCTTCCTCTTTTTTTCGGCCTCTCTGTAGCGCTCCTCAGCTTGTCGAATCAACTCCTGGTTTCTGGAATTTTGCTGCAAAAAGATAGAGGGCAAATACTAACCTGACATGAAAAAACAACACCTGAAATGCCAAGCATTAGTGTACAGCAGCACCAGTGCATGAGTTAATATAACAATTTTACATCATATATTTTATTTCATGTGGTTCCTAAGCCGTAGTGAGAGAAGGGTGTAAACACAACGTAATGGACCCTAATTATGTTGTATACAACGTCAAGTAGTATATCAGTTAAGTTAAATTGATGAAGAAACCCCTTAAATAATAATTTTGAAATGCTTAGCATTAAAGTAGCACTGTGACCAGGCATCTTTGTAGAGGCACCCGCTACATGCAAATATACTTTATGCCAGAATCTTAAAAGCATACAGTTATACTGTACATCAAGCCCTTTATGCCTCTTCAATCACGAGTATTACAGTATGTACATGCATGACTTACAGAGGAAGCTGTAGCTGATCGTTGGCTGTCGCCTGAAGGTGGTCTGGGAGAAATCTGGATGCCCAGTCTCTTTTGTATTGTGGGGATAGGTGGAGAACGTGTCCTGAATTCCTTTGGATTTAAAAAATATTTTGCACCTTCAGTACAAACCATAAACTAGTCAATACCAAACACACATTAAACCCATAATGAGACTGACCTGCTCGAGCCGGGCTTGCCTTTCCTGCTCATACTGCTGCTTCAGTGCATCATTTGCCTTCTCTTCTTCCTCCTTGCTCTTCTTTTCGGCCTCTCTGCGCCGCTCATCAGCTTGACGAATCAACTCCTGGTTTCTTGTGTTTTGCTGCAAAAAAGAGGACAAATACTAACCTGACATGAAAAAACAAGCCCTGAAATGCTTAGCAATAAAGTACAGCAGCAACAGTACAAGGTAATAAATGGTTTCAACATTATATTTTTAGTTTCATGTGGATGGTAGTGAAGTGCTAGTGTGAGAACACATGTGAGACATTGTAAAGGAACCTCTCTATACAGTATGTTGTATAATGTCATGTAATAATCAGATAAGTTAAACTGATGTAAAAAAAAAAACACGAATAATAATTTTGAAACTCTTATTCTGAAAATCATTTTGAAACTCCTACTTCGTGCAAATATACTTTATGGCAGAACCTTGAAAACATGCAGTTATAAATCATGCCCTTTATGCCTCTTCAGTCATGAGTATTATGTACATGCATGACTTACAGGGGAAGCTGTGGCTGATCGTTGGCTGTCGCCTGAAGGTGGTCTGGGAGAAGTGTGAATGCCCAGCTGCTTTTGTATCGTAGGGATAGGTGGAGAACGTGTCCTGAATCCCTTTGAATTCACAAAATATCTTGCACTTTTAGTACAACTACAAACACCTTAGTAAATATCAAACACACAATGCGCCCATAATGACATTAACCTGCTCATACTGCTGTTTCATTGCATCATTTGTCTTCTTTTCTTCATCCTTTTTCTTTTTTTCAGCATCTCTGCGCTGCTCGTTAGCTTGCTGAGTCAACTCCTGGTTTCTTGGATTTTGCTGCATAAGTTTACATTTACATTTAGCAGACGCTCTTATCCAGAGCGACTTACATTTTTATCTCATTATACATCTGAGCAGATGAGGGTTAAGGGCCGCGCTCAAGGGCCCAACAGTGGCAACTTGGTGGTTGTGGGGTTTGAACCTGGGATCTTCCGAACCGTAGTCCAATGCCTTAACCACTGAGCTACCCCAGCCCTAAGTTAATATAAGATTTTAACATCATACTGTATCTTCAGTTTCATCTGGATGCTTCCTAAGCGTTAGTACTGAACACACCTGCATTTTCTTGCGTCTTTTCTTTTCCTGCTCCTCCTCAAACTGCCTTTGCTTGTGTGCTGTATCTTCAGCCAGCCTCTTCTCTTTCTCCACCTCCAGCCTCAGCTGCTCTCTCCTCTCCACCTCCATCCTTCTCTTCTCCTCTATCTATTTTTCGCCCAAAATATCACGTCACCCTTATAAGAGGCAGTTTCAGAAGCATGTAAGGATTGTGTGATGGGAAATGCTTTGTACCTGCTGTTTTAGACTTTCCCTGTATCTCTTCTGCTGAAGGAGCTGTTGTGACGTCAGGAATTCCCTAAACACATTTCCTCGTGCGTATGGTGAGGGCTGGGTGAAGGAGGAAACTGCAAAAGGTGAGAGGTGAGAAATATATAATTCTCTAATTAGATGCAAAATTATTTATCCCTTAAAGCATTTAGTTTTTTGGTAAATATCACTTAATCTATAAAATAAAATAAAGCACTGAATCATTTATTTAAAAGAGTTCAGTCAAAAGAAATCTCTTCCCTTTTCTCAAATGTAAGCAAGCCAAGAAATGCTTGGTGTCTCCTGTTTTACACTACTAGTTACAAGCAGAGGTGGAAAGAGTAATACAATTTTGTACCCAAGTACAAGTACTGTTACTTCAGTGAAATTTTGCTGAAGTACAAGTAAAGTTACCAGTCTAAAAATCTACTTAAGTAAAAGTAAAAAGTAGCTCATTAAAAATTTACTCAGAGTAAAATTTTTTTACTCATTAACAAATATGATTTAAAATGTAGCGAAGTACAATACTTTTTAACTACTTAACAAAACATACTTATGTAAAAGTAAAAATTACAGATTTTACTCAATTATAGTACGGCGAGTAAATGTGATTTTTTACTTTCCAACTCTGGTTATAAGGTTAATTAAAGTTACAGTAAGTGAACTTAAAGCTCCCAGTTTCAAATAATAAACCCTGTGGCTAAAATCACACACTCATCTTGGTCAATTTTTTATCTTTAACAGCTTTAAGTAGTTTCAGATTCAGTGGGATGCACTTTGAGCTCAGTGTCCTTCTGTTTATCTTCATCCTTTACTATTCCTAGGACATTATTATCATCTATCCAGAAGCTGAAACCAGCTCTATTCAAAACATAGCATCAGAGTAAAAGCTGTAGTCCAACAGTACATTCTATATATAATCTGAATAACAGTGTAATTTAGATTTGACATCATTATCTCCAGATTTTTAACACGACTTAATTTTTTTAATCATTAGCTATTCATCTACATTTTAGGTAAGGGAAAATTTTGCAAAAATACCCAAAGTATTCCTGGAACGAATTTTTACCTTCATTTGATATTTTCTGTAAGGAAGAATCCTTATCCTCTGGTCTAGGGGTATCTCCATTCCAATACGGTGATGCTATGGCTCTTCTGTTACGTGATTCTGGGTACACATATGCCTCGTCGTTAGGCCTGTGCCTGCACTTTAGACCAGACGTATGTCAGTAGCAGTGATATTATAGCACTGAGTAATGCAATGAAAAGTTGAAAACTGGAATCAGTGCATCCTTAACAGCATTACAACATAAAAGAACCTTATGTTGTATACAATATCAAGTACTATATCAGTTGCATATATAGTGTGTATATATATATAAGGAGTATATATTACTCTTTTAAAGTGATATATATATATATATATATATTTTTTTTTTTTTTACAACTAACAATTTTTTAACTCTTAGCAATAAAGTACAGCAGCACCGGTTTGTGAGGTGGAATCACATTTCTACATCATGTCTTTAGTTTCATGTGGCTGGTTCCTAAGTGTTAATGAGAGAAGTGTACCACACCTCTATTTTCTTTCTTTCCTCTTGCTGCTCCTTTTCCTCCAGCCTCACCTCCTTTCTCCTCTCCACCTCCATTCTTCTCTTCTCCTCGATCTATTTTTGCCCAAAATATCATGTCACCTCTATCAGAGGCAGTTTGAAAAGCATGTAAGGGATGTGTGACGGAAAATGTTCTGTACCTGCTGTTTCAGACATTCCTTGTATTTCTTCTGCTCACGGAGCTGCTGCGGCGTTGGGAGTTCCCTAAACACATTTCCCCGTGCGTATGGCGAGGGCTGAGTGAAGGGGGAAACTGCAAAGGTGACAGGTGAGTTCATAAGATGCATGGAGTCCCAAATTAGATGCAAAGATATTTATCTCTTAAAAGATTTTGTTTCCGGTTAATTACCCTTCTGTCGATAAAATGAAATCAAGCACTTAATCATTAAGTCAAAGTAGTTCAGCCAAAAAGAAAATCCCTTCTCTTTTTCCAAATCTACACAATAATTGGTGTTTTGCATTGCCGGTTACAAGGTTAATTGAAGTTATTATAAGCAAATGAACTTAAAGCTGCCAGTTTCAAATCATAAACTCCATGCCTAAAATCAAACTTTTTTGTCAAGTCGTTCTGTATCCCGAACAGCTATAAGTATTTTCTCTGTGAGCTCAGTGTCCTTCTGTTTATCTCCATCCTTTACTATTTCTACAACAGTAATATCAGACTATTTCTATTCACAACATGGCATCAAAGAGAAGTGTATATATCTAATAGTACATACGATAAAAGTATCAAAGAGAAGAGATATATATCTAATAGTACATACGATATGATCTGTATAACAGCGTTATTTAGTTTTGACGTTATCTTTACATTTCAAACATAACTTTATTTTTCTCTTCATTAACTATTCACCTACATTTCAGGTAAGGGAAAATTTATGCAACAATAAGCAACATCTTTTATGTTATTCTGGGTTCAAGCATGCATCCTCGTTAAGTAAGCTTAAACTGATTGAAAAATACTTACTGATGAGGTTTCCTCGGTCATCCCTAAGTGGCGCCCCAGCACCTCCTCTTCCCCACGGCTCACTGGCTTTCATCTCTGCCTCCACTTTAGCCTCATACCTTTCATTCTCCTCCCTCTCTCGTCTCCTTCTTTCCTTCCTGTCTTCAATCTGTATTAGGAAACAACTATATCAGTTTAATTATATCCTAACTTTATGTTTTTAAATTATTATTTTGACCCCAAAAAATGAGGTTTACAACATTACAACTATTCTGACACCACTCCTGCCTGATCTCTTGCTGACAAAGCCTCATAAGCCTGACTGGCTGTCTCTTCTGTTACATCGTACCCCAAAGATACTCGCATTTAGGGTTTAGGATTTTGGAATAATGTCAATATGATCAGGCACAAAGGGAAAATGGCAACCTGAATTTGCTGACTAATGTAGAGAAGCAAGTCTTCTGTATTTTCAGAACTACAGGTAATCTGATTGTGCTTGTACCTGCAGTACACTTCACATGTTTTTATGCTACATACTGTATTTTACCTGTTGTTTAAGTGCATCCCTGTAGCTTTCAACATGCTCTTTGGGACGGTGGTGCCTATTAGAAGGATATGCTCCAATTTCAGGGGAAGAAATGCCATGGTGTGACGATGGTCTAAAGAAAGAATACCGATTATTCTTATTTATAGGACACAGAATATACAGGGAGTCATAAGGCATGAACTGATGTACAACTGAAACCCTGCTCCAACATTATGGGAAAAAATTAAAGTACATGAAATATTGAAATTCTGGCCTTGAATTTGATATTCTTTACTTCCACTCAAAGTCATAAAAATGTTAAACGTTAATGATGTTAACTTAAACGGATGACACAAAATTACAAATATCTGGAGATGTTTTATAATTAACAAAAATCAAAGTAAAGATGACTGACAAAACGTAAATTCTTCTTCTTTTAATTAATCTTCTCCTAAACCTAAGATCAGGTAAAACAACCCTAGAACATGTAAACCTGGGTTTATAAATCACACCTGGGGGGAACCATTTCTCCAATAGCTCCTGAGAGGCCTTTGTGAAAGTTCTCGCTGAAGGCTGTGATGCCACTGTTCCTGACCCCAGTGCTCGTTGTGTTACCCAGCTGCCCCGGAGTAGCGCTGTATTCCAGAACAGGAGACTGGAAAGCCATACTTGGTCTCTTAGGTGGCTCTCTCTTGACATCTTGTGTCTTTTTGTCTTCATTTGCCCTGGGGGTATCCAGTCCTATGCCAGGCTTAAAGAGCACATCCCGTCTCCTGCCCTCATGCTCCCTTCTTGCAGAACCAAACTGCTTAATCCTGTCAGGCTGTAGGAGATCAGGCAGGTACACGGTCATAAACCAAAACAAAAAGCATGTTGTATTACAGTCATGTGAAAAAATTAGGACACCCTTTGAAAGCATGTGGTTTTTTGTAACATTTTTAATAAATGGTTATTTCATCTCCGTTTCAACAATACAGATAGATTAAAGTAATCCAACTAAACAAAGAAAACTGAAGAAAAGTCTTTTCAAGATCTTCTGTAAATGTCATTCTACAAAAATGCCTATTCTAACTGAGGAAAAAGATAGGACACCCTTGCCCCTAATAGCGAGTGTTACCTACTTTGGCTGAAATAACTGCAGTGAGACGGTTCTTGTAGCCATCTACCAGTCTTCGACATCGGTCTGAGGAAATTTTACCCCACTCCTCAATGCAGAACTTTTTCAGCTGTGAGATGTTTGAGGGGTTTCTTGCGCGTACAGCCCTTTTCAAGTCACCCCACAGCATCTCAATGGGATTCAAATCTGGACTTTGACTTGGCCATTCCAGGACTCTCCATTTCTTCTTTTTCAGCCAATCTTTGGTTGATTTACTAGTATGTTTTGGGTCATTGTCATGTTGCATGGTCCAGTTCCGCTTCAGCTTTAATTTTCTAACTGATGGTCTCACATGTTCTTCAAGCACCTTCTGATACACAGTAGAATTCATCGTGGATTCTATGATGGTGAGCTGACCAGGTCCTGCTGCAGCAAAGCAGCCCCAAACCATGACACTTCCACCTCCATGCTTCACAGTTGGTATGAGGTTATTTTCTTGGAATGCTGTGTTTGGTTTACGCCAAACATGTCCTCTGCTGTTGTGTCCAAATAATTCAATTTTGGACTCATCTGTCCAAAGAACATTATTCCAGAAGTCCTGGTCTTTGTCAACTTTATCTCTGGCAAATGTCAGTCTGGCCTCGATGTTTCTCTTGGAAAGCAAAGGTTTCCTCCTTGCACACCTCCCATGCAAGTTAAACTTGTACAGTCTCTTTCTGATTGTAGAGGCATGTACTTCTACATCAACAGTAGTCAGAGCCTGCTGTAGTTCTCGAGATGCCACTTTAGGGTTTTTGGAGACCTCTTTTAGCATCTTGCGGTCTGCTCTTGGGGTGAACTTGCTGGGGCGACCAGTCCTGGGCATGTTGGCAGTTGTTTTGAAAGCCCTCCACTTGTAGACTATCTTCCGGACAGTGGAATGGCTGATTTCAAAATCTTTTGAGATCTTTTTAAATCCCTTCCCAGACTCATAGGCTGCTACAATCTTTTTTCTGAAGTCCTCTGACAGCTCTTTTGTTCTCACCATGGTGCTCACTCTCACTTCAACAGTCAGGAGCACACCAAACTAAATGTCTGAGGTTTAAATAGGGCAAGCCTCATTCAACATGCAGAGTAACGATCTACTAATTATGTGCACCTGGTGTAATATACCTGTGTGAGATCTGAGCCAATTTAAGAGGGAATACATGTGAGGGTGTCCTATCTTTTTCCTCAGTTAGAATAGGCATTTTTGTAGAATGACATTTACAGAAGATCTTGAAAAGACTTTTCTTCAGTTTTCTTTGTTTAGTTGGATTACTTTAATCTCTCTGTATTGTTGAAACGGAGATGAAATAACCATTTATTAAAAATGTTACAAAAAACCACATGCTTTCAAAGGGTGTCCTAATTTTTTCACATGACTGTATGTTTTTTGTTGAATTATTGTAAACAAAAGCAGAATTGGATTCCCCCAAAAAAAAATGCAGATCATGTTTTTACATGTTGTATTATGAAACAAATACAATAAAAAGGAGGAAAGTGTAGGAATTTAAAATATAAAATCAAGCCTGCCATCTAGTGTTTAAAAAAACAAGCTGTACATTTGACTGCTTCTGGTGGTGCTAAAAGCAAAGCAATTGTGTGACAAGGCAGGTATCAGTCTCCACACAGCAAATCAGATCAGATCAGATAATTTTTTCGCATCCCCCCCAGCACAAGGCCGCATGCTTAAGCTTAAGCAACTACCCACACTGGAGGTTTAACGGAATTACTTTACATAATACCTTCTTCTCCGGGTCAATAGCTCCTGTAGCAGCAACTTTCAATTCGAGTTCCTTTTCCCTACAAAATATAATGATCAAGAATAATATTAGATGTTACAACAAACATTTTCAATCCATTTCATTTCACAATCACTTATCAGCTAAACCACGTAAAAGAAAAATCGCTGTGTTCTTGCTTAAAGCTCTATTAAATGCACAAGATGTTTGAAAAAAAATATTTTACACATTTCCTCAATGCACCCACTTTTTCCTATTTCTGCGTTGTTCCGCTATTTGCTCCAGCAGGTCCTGTCTATAGAGCTCCTTCCTTCTCTGAATTGCTTCCTCTGCTTCAGCAGCCCCTATAGGTAAAGATCAGGCAAATGTACATGTTTTAAAATCAACATCCCAGACAAATCAAAAGAAGTAAATCACTAATATAGTCAAAAACAATCAGGTATGCCCTCTGTAAAGAGGTGCTCATACTACTTTACTAATCTTACCAATCATAAGTCCTGTAGCAAACTCTGTCATGTTTCTCTTGTTAGTAGCTCTGGTTTGCACTGGTGCCAGTGGACTGAAAGAACCGAACGTAAAGGAGGTTAAACTACAAAAACAGTTCAGTACATTTCACATTGAAGTGAGCTGCCTCAAAACTCATTGTGGTTCAACATCCCACACCCAACAGTTTGGAGCACTCTGATCTGTAGCACTTCACATCTTCCTACAGATCTATACTTATGTTCAACAAGTTCCCTAATAAGTATTATGTCCTCCACATGCTGGATAATTAAATCTTTTTCCCTGTTAGACAGTGAATAAGTACCAGAAAGCCTGAATGAAATATAAACTCGAAAAAAAAAACAGCATATTTTTTGTTCTCTCATGATACTCTCTCTCAGCTGCAACCTAAAAAAACACAGTTAAACCCTTTACAACTTACAGTGTTTTAACTAAAGCTACCATTAGCAAGGACTGTCCTGATATTATAGTGCTCACAGACATTCGACTTTTTGAAAGCCAAATTACAACTTTATAAACATGCCAATTTTCCCCATAATGACTGACAAGAACCCTATCCAATCACAAATGTGCATTACGGATTTATTTGCCAAAATGCTTGTAACGCATTATGTTCAATAAATTACTGTGCATATAGCTTGGCATTAATTGGTGGCAAGCATCATTCATTTATTTATTCATTCATTGTCTATACTGCTTATCCGGGTTGCAGGAGCCTTGAGGTTAACCCCAGAGACTTAGGGCACAAGGCAGTGTTACACCCTGAAAAAGGGTGCCAATCCATCACTGGGCAATTTGGAAGCACGAAATAACCTGATCTGCATAACCTAAACTGTGGGAGGAAACTGAAATACCTGGAGGAACCCCCCCAGGAAAGTGGAGAACATACAAATGCCACACACACACACACACAGAGCTGAGGTGGGAATCAAACCTGGAGGTCTGGGATCTAAGAACTTATAGTAACATTTTTGTAAAGCAATAATAGCTTTTTCACATCCTGGTTAAACAATGTGTAGAAGGAAATAAAACATTTTAGTTATAGGCGAATAATTAGCAGAGTTTCTCTTACCACTACAGCTATAAAATTACAACGAGTCTGTCAGAATAAGTCTGTGACGGCTGCTGTAGGACACCTTCGTGGTAGAAGTGTAGTTAATGATTTCTTTTCATCACTGATTCATTCAGTAGTCACGGAAACAGTCGTGCACTCTGCTTAGTGTAGTATTGTTACGTTTAACTGGAAGCTCCGATGCTTGTAACAGTATCAGTAGAAGGGGCGGGTCCAAATGAGACCTGTGCCGTTTCCCTGGGTGTGGCGTGACCAATGACGTCACAAACGGCGTGACCAATCAGCATCCTGCGCGGCCTTGTTCCACAGCTATTATTTATGAATGGAGCCGCCAGGAAAGAGAACGACTATTTAGTAACATTTTTCAAGTAATTTCTTATAATAATAAATATATACAACGCAGATGCCAACAAACGAACTCTTCAATTACATATGGGCATACTGTATGAGGCACTGAATTAACCGATGTTATTATTCCTATTTAATGCCGCACTCTTTACGCACACACAGCCTGTTTGTGGCAGATTTTATTCCCCAGTGTGTTTAAATACCGTTGCAGTTTTACCCTCATATATAAATCATACATCCTTACGCCTATTCTTCTCAACATAGTCAGCTTTGATTTTTATTTTTAATTTATTTCACAAGACTCTCTATTTCAGTAGATGTTTACCAAAGATAACAAGCTGTCCTCGGTCATGCGAGTGTCTTTACTTCTGGCGAGGGGCTTCCGAGAGATTTTTGAGCTTACTCTAATATTTTCCGTTTTTGGTGGCCATATCATGTAGATACATTTATAAAAAAGGAAAATATATCTAAAGTTGTGATTATTATTCGTTATTATTTATATTAGTTATTGTTATTTTTTATTATTATTAGTTGTAGTTACTATTAGTTTAAGTTTAATCGAAAGCGGCAAGCCTTAATATTTTTTACACAGATATGTGAAATACGTTGCCTAGACTATGGAAGGCGATGACATGCGGAGACGAGGTGTACAAACAGTGTGTTAGTGATATTCACACAAATAGTGAGAGGCACGCGCTCATTCCTCGCTTTCAGTTCGGTTTTAATGGGATTGCGCAGTCCGACGTGGGCACGTGGGCAGAGGTCTGGGGTTCTGCACTCTGTAAATGAGAGATTTTGACAAAAAATTGGAGATTTTAACAAAAAAATTATAATATTATTAAAAAAAAAAAACTATGGCATCTATAACACAAATCAGAGAGAAAAAGCTTTTTTTTTCTAGCCTTAAAAAAATTTCCCACTCATGGTTGGTCGGTGGGTATATTGTGAAAATAAATGTACACACTGTAAAATAAAATATAGTGTGAAAATGCTGTGACCTATATATATTGGAAGTATGTAAGTAAGAATGCTTTCAAAATTAGTGTTATTAGTTTGTTTTATTAGTTAACAAAATGGAGAGTTAATGAACATAAGAGAATCAAATCAGTATTTCACATCCTACTGGCTCTTTACGGATCTTTTATCATTTTACATCTTTTTGAGTAAATGCCTAACCCCAATGTAGACCAGATCTATGGCTTTTATCCGCCAGAAACTCTTACATGCTGATAGTGTTTCGACACATTTCGGCTTAAAGATCACAAATAACCTTCACTGTTCCTGGGTGGGTCAAATATTTAATTCTAATTTTTAATTCTAAATCATAGTGTATTTTTCACCTATACATTAAACTACTAATAGGAATGGCAGGTATCTAATTGTCGCAATGCACGCGAACACAGACCGACTTTTAGTTTGTGCTCCAATTTTCACTGATCCTAATTAGGCAAATTGCTTACTAGTCTTCTTTCTTTAAACACCCATTTGATCATTTTGGTGGAGCATTAAACTGTGTTTCTGATCCAGTTTTGGATTACTTTAGTGCTGCTGGTCCCAATCTGCCATGTCTAAAACATTTTCTGACTTCATGTCACAGAATGGTCTTGAAGACCCGTGGAGACTCTGCAATAATGTGTCTAAAGTATTTTCCTTTTTCTCTGAGATGCCCCATTCATATTTTAGAATTGACTAGAGTTACCCATGGGTCTGCCTGCATGCAGATCCTGATGCCTGTGTGCTACCATTACCTGTGAATGGAGTGTGCGGTCAGCTCACTGCTTCTCACACTGCTGTTTTGTCAGCCCTTAATTCTTCCAGTCGTATGCTCTGCCTACTGATACATCCATTGAGGAATGCCAGTGACACAGTATGACATAAACGTTCATAATGCGCTGCCTAGTGTTCACTACGGTGAGGAACGCCTATGACACGCTCTCAGTGTGACAAAAGTTCACAATGAGCTGTCTACTGCCAGTGAGGAACGCCTGTTACATGCTCACACTATGACTTAAAAGTTGACGATGACACTGCCTACTGACAAACATCAGTGACAAACACCAGCGACAAACACCGGCAGCAGGCCAAACTGATTTTTTGTTTTTATAGATATATATTTTCAACCAACCAACAAACCCCATCTTCTTTATTTTAGAGGACAAAGACTTTTGTGCATTTATTTCTACCTTTATTGAGGAATTATTGTTGTATAACTTTTTTTGTTTTCTCTGTATACCTATTACTATGGGAAACTATATCCAAAAATAAACATTACTGGATGAACTCACCTAAACCCTCAAAGCCATAGACAGGACATGCTTCCCCACTTTCTGCAGTTGCCTCTGTCTTATTCACTGGAGTACGGGTGCAACCATGCAATAATTGCTACATATGGTACTTCAGATGATTCAGTTCCACTGAGTTATAGCTTATAATTATAACAAAGATGTCATAGCTTTCTCATGTTTGTTTGGCAGATTACTTTTACACTGGAAGTCTTAAGTGGCTCTCTATCTCTTAGTGGGTTATAGATTTATTGCATTTGTTTATGGTTTTTCTGACCTGTTGATTACAAATAGATCTGGCTGAGCTGGAGTGTGTGGGGTGTGTGTGCACGTGTATTTGATTGTGTTCTAGGAGAGTGGGTGGGATGTTCTTTAATTTTTTTTCTGTTGTATAAAAATAATATACTTAATCGATTTGCTGTTTACACTTTGTTTAATTTATACTCTTTAATAAAGAAAAACACCTGCGTATAGTATAATGTTTTAATGACATTCCTGATGTTTTTAATACAATGACAATCAAGATACTAATAATAATTTGTTATTTTATGCAAAGCATTTTATTCTTTGTCAAAAAAAGGTCTGCAGAAGGTATGAAGAATGGGGGAATTTTATGTTAAGACCTCCAAAAAGCTGGTGTGTGTGTGTGTGTGTGTGTGTGTGTGTGTGTGTGTGTGTGTGTGTGTGTGCGTGTGTGTGTAGGTGTGTGTGTGTGAGTGTTAACATATGAGTGTGTTTATGCAGAAATGAATGTGTGCCTGTGTGTGTGTGTGAGAGAGATGTGAGTGTGTATTTGTGTTTGTGCGTATGTATGTGTATGTGTGTATGAGTGTGTGCGTGTGTATGGTGTGTGTGTGTGAGTGTTAACATTGGTGATGTGTACATGTGTAGAATAGGTGACAAATGCTAAAAAAAGCATCACACTATGATGGTCCACAATGTGATATCACTGAACGTGATGTCATTGAATATAACGCCACTATAATATAATATAATATAATTCACACAGAAAGTTATTAACCATTTTTTAGCTAAGGCATCGTCACAGCTGATCCGTTTGAGATATTAAAAATCCCTCTAAAATTTTGCATCCTCAATATCATTAGATCACATAGGCCCGGTTTGGTGACGATCATATAAATTCCCTAAGAGGAGTATATCAAAATCCATCGGGTGCGTTTTGGCAAACGATCCAAATTAAATGATTTTCATTTGAGTTGAGCCCATGACTTGCGAAAGTTATTTGGCTTAATGAGCTTTAAATGTGTATCGAGTTTTGCGTGCATATGTGCAAGTGTATATGAGCTATGCAGCAATATTTCATGTGAAAGTGCCCCCGTGCCATGTGACTTTCATTCTAATGGCAGCAGATTCCAACCTGTCTGCCAACTTCCATGGGTTTTTGAGCATGTTAAGACCCCTCCAAAAGCCTAAAATGGTAAAAAAAAATAAAAGCAACCCAGACACGAATAAATAATTAGTAAAAGATGAGATAAGATGGGGGGAAAGTATGGAACTGGGAGTTACCAAACCACTAGGCCAAACAAATTAACGTATATCTACAGTATTGAATATTAAATAAAAATTGGGTCAAACAAATCCCATTTAAAATAAGGGGCTGGTAAGACTTTGACTGTCTACGTTAGTTTTCAATAAACTTTTTTGCTTTTTCTCTACTGAAAATTATTTGTTTTTTGGTGAAATCCTTAAAATTTGAATGTGGAGAATGTGTCCTAAATTTCTTTGGGTTCACATAATATCTTGTACCTTTAGTACAACCACAAATGTTCTAGTAAATACCAAACAATTAATGTGCCAATAATAAGACAAGCCTTCTTGAGCCAGGATTTCCCTACGTTTGGCTTCTTTTCTTTCTCTTTCCTCTTTTTTTCTGCCTCTCCGTGCCGCTTCTCAGCTTCCCAAATCAACTCCTCGTTTCTGGCTTTTTGCTGCAAAGAGGACAAATACTAACCTGAAACAACTAAGTCAGTTTCAGAATCATGTGGTGAATGTGTGATGGGAAATATTCTGTATCTGCTGTTTCAGACTTTCTCCGTATCTCTCCTGCTTGGAGGGTGGAAATAGACAGATCAGATGGAAAAACACACATTTTCTAGTTTTTTTCTCTAATTAATGGCTTATAAATCTTTGCTAAAATAAACCCAAACATTTTCAACTAGGTAGATAATCTTACTGAATTTTTTAAAAATAATTATACACATGACAATTACCTTTGGGCAAAACTTTCGATATGTTCTTGGTGTTGTGGCTTGTAAAATTGAGCCTGTTAATAACCAGGTAGTCATTTTATATTTGGTAATCATTTACCAAATGATTATTCAGGTATTCAATTGATCTTTGCCGTAGAATACCGCTACAGTACATGCAAATATACTTTATGCCTGAAATAAACTAATGAAACCATTTGGTTATAAATCAAGGCCTTTATGTCTTCCATCCCCCTGCGCCTATTCATTTCCTTAAACTGCCTTTTCATGGGATCGGTCTCTTCAGCCAGTCACTCCACCTTTCGCTTCATCCCTAGTCTCAGTCGCTCTCTCCTCTCTGCCATCATCATTTGCTTCTCCTCTATCTGGTTTTGCCCACAGTATCATGTCAGTCCTATCAGAGGCAAGTTTAGAAGCATGTGATAAATGAGTGATGGGTAATGTTCTGTACCTGCTGTTTCAGACTTTCCCTGTCTTTCTCTTGCTCAAGGAGGTGCTGAAGCATCTGGAGCTTACTAAACTTTGCTTTTGCGTGTGGTAAGGGCTGAGTGAAGGAGAAAACTGCAAAAGGTGAGAAGTGAGAAATCCATGCTTAATTAGATGCAAAGTTATTTATCCATTAAAGGATTTTGTTTTTGTTAAATACCATTAAGTCGATAAAATTTAAATCAAGCACTCACTAATTTAGTCGAAATAGTTAAGCTAAAAAGAAAATCCTTCCCTTTCCTCAAACAGATGCAAGCCAAGAAATAGTTGCTGTCGCCTTTCATATTGAACTTGCATAGTTCATTTAAGTCAGTGGTTCTCAAAGTGTGGGGCGCGCCCCACTAGTGGGGAATAGAGATATGACAGGTGGGGCGCAATGAACGGGAGGGAATTAGTGGAAAATAATAGGAAAGTACCTATTCTAATTCATGCTTTTCTTTATTGATTTTTTTAATCTTTATTTTCTTTATCAGACACTCGAAACTAAATAATGACACACAAAGAAATGGATTATTAATACAAGTAAATTAAAATAACATCAGAGAAAAAGTGGAACCATAGTGCAACAATAACGGTTTAACGTCGGCATGTTGATTGCAGAGGAACAATATATAAGGAAACATTCGGTATTATATATGTAATTTCATTTATTCCAATGTGTATGCTGATGTTTCTGTGTTTTTGTTAAACATTAATATTTTATCAGGCAGTACTAGTCTGGCATTTCTAGTTTCTAGTGCGGCAACAAAGTTGCTTTTTAATCCTTCAGGCGCTGAACAGAAGGGAAGATCAATATCATTCTACGCTTTTTGTTGGTGTGCGGCATTTTGCGATGATCCCTAAATCATTCGTTGCGCCGTAGAGAATAATGGTGTTTATGCTTTTAAACATGTATAATTTAAGGCGGATGTAGCTTAAAGACAATGTAGAGAGGAAATATATGTGGGTATCTTTTTTGCGGGTTTATTTACGCAGCTATTGAATTCGGAGATGCGAATATCAAACTAACTTTACCGCCGTCACAAACAGGTGTTATGCGCTAAAGTGCCCCCTGCCACGGATTGCCCCCCTACATAATCTCTATCAAATATTATATTAGGACATACATTCAAAGGTTTATTATAATCAAATATATTATTACTATTATAATTAACCCTAGGCACGTGACACACTTCGAGACGATTAATACAAATCCCCCAGAATGATTATTTTATGGCACATTTATTTTGCAGGGGTTTGTCAATGTACAAATAACAAATTATTTATCACAAATTACACTAAATATTGTTTGTGGTGAAAAATTACAGGAAATTATTTTTATTATAAAATAAGCAATATAAAAATATACATGTGGTATATGAAAAAATATATAATTTATATATTTTGCCCCCTATACAACCTTTTTTTTATATTGCTTACTTTATAATTAAATTCATTTGTTATAATTTGTAATTTGTAAACCATAAACCTATGAATTTAGGTGGGCAATCCGTGGCCTAAGTCGGGGGCATTTTAGACAATAACACAGTAGCGTACTGTATGTAGTGAGCATAATAACATCAATGGATACATTTGTTACATGGACCACAAATAAGCAGGTGATTCAGCACTATCAGCCCAATCAACCAAAGATCCAGCCGAGAGGAAAACATGATGAAGCCTATGTTGCGCTGGAATTCATGGTGGGGATGGTGAGGGCAGAGGAGAGACGTCTGTGTGTTTTGTGTCTTAAACCGCTGGCAGCAGACAGCATGAGACAAAGTAGGAAGACACTTATCGACAACATCTTTTTTTGAAAGAAAGCTCTAGATAAGTGACGAAGTAAGCCTGTTATAACAATTGCACGTGTATTTTAGTTTTGAACTTGGTGTTATTTGATCTTATCGGTTTAGAAATTGATATTTCAATAAATAGTACACTTGGCCGTTTTCGTTATCATTTTGTTGACAAGTGGGGCTTGAAAATTCGCCCACCCTCTCAAGTGGGGAATGACAGAAAATGTTTGAGAACCACTGCTGTAAGCAGTTAAACCGCAAACCCAACAAAGCATGGATTAAAAATAATTTAATTCAGAATTAAAACACCACAAAGTTAATTTTCTTACAATTATATTATATACGATACAAAAAAATGTAATGTATCAAAAGGAAAATGTGCCCTAGACGTGGTAAGTGGATAGCGCATCCCATTCATGTCTTTTAGCAGGTTGTGGCTGGACAGACTTCGACCAGCCATCAGCTTCTTCGGCATCTTGGTGGTGCGGGGGCGGAGCCAGGTCTCTAGGGTGACTGTTGTTGTGGAAACACGTTGAGCAGCGACAAGAGAAAAAAAACTTTATTATTGCTCCTGGGGTGGGAGGAAGTACAATTACAATATTTTGTTACAATATTCAGCATAAGGGGATTTATATTGGTAACTTTAATCACTGGATTTAAGTAAAAGCTACCAAAAAGAGACCTGAATGACACCAAACAGCTACAGTGATGATCATTCTCATGCAACTTTAAATGCAAAGAAATTTTACATATTGAAGTGTATAATTAATTTTAATGCAATTTGCATTGGTATCCTGACCTCTTCTTTTATATTGCCACACAGATGAACTAAAATGGAGGTATGAAACACTATGTAGATACTATTGTAATAATGTGATGTTAACAGCTGAAATGCAATTATTACTGTTTCTTTCCTCATTCCTTTTTTACCACAACAATTTGTAAAGATTACTTTTTTGAATCAACAAGTATTTCTATTAATAGTTACATTTAATGGTGGAAAATATCCGCTAAATATTAAAGTTTTGCAATTAAACTATAGCAGCTAGAAAAAGAAAAAAAACTTTCTTAAAGTTACAAGATCAATTAGGAGATCATGACATGTAAGGGAACCCTTTATATGCAGGATGTCTTACCATGCATTATCCAAATTAAATTGAACTGTATTAAAATAATTCCTATTTCAGAAATCAGAAGCACGTAAATCAAAGAAGTCACCTTGCCTCAAGTTCTTCTCTCTCTATCTGAGAATCGATCAGAGTGTGAAGTTATCGTTAAGGAATAACCCTTAACATCTACACATCAACATGAACAAACGTAATGTACGTAACTACATACCATGCGTAAAAATCACTAATGTTGCTGATGGTAAAGAGAGGGACACTTAATTCTCATTATACATCTGAGTAGTTAAGGGTTAAGGGGCCTTGCTTAAGGGCCCAACAGGGACAACTTGGTGGTCGTGGGGTTTGAACTTCCCAAACCATAGTCCAATGCCTTAACCAGTGAGTTACCCCTTGACCCCCACAGCTCACCAACAAAAGCACTCTTAGACTCTAATAGCGGGTTTCTTCCAGCCTTTTCAGTATGTATAGGCACATTAATAATAAAAGAAAAAGAGAGGAGTAATTGGTGCTATCATGGAGTTACCATAGAATATAGAAACGTGGGTGATTCCTGCTGCCATGCTCTTACTCACCTGACAAGGAGGAGGCTTTATGGGAGACAACAGATCAACGTAATCTATTAAAAGAGAAATAGGTCAATACAAAGAGTGTGTGCGTGTGCATGCAAGAATACCAGACTTAAAGGCTTGGGTGCTTGACTCCATTCGTAAAGATATATGGAGCATTTTATTTCTACAATGGGAGAACTGCATCAGAAAGGACATACAGCATAAAACTAATGCAAAGTTATGTGGGGATCGGATGGTGCGCTATGGCGACCCATCGATGGGATCAGCTAAAAGACTAACAATAACAACAGTCCTTAATCCAATTTTAGTAGTTTCAACAATCTTCTTAATTGTTTTTTCCCCCTTGATGCTATGGTCTTGCTTTGGGATGGTCTAAGACTGGGCTGGATTAAAAATCTATGGGTTCTAAGGTTAAGTGACAACTAAATCTACAAGAAATCACCTTAATGTCCATATGAACACAATGTTTTTTATTCCACGTAAAACAAACATTAGAAAATGCATTGAGTTCTGTGTTTATTACCTGTTTTTCAAGGGAGTTTGTGAATCCTCTCTGTCTGACTGAAGTAGCTGCACTTTAAGGTGCTTCTGCTCATTTCTGAGGTGCCTACGCAGAACTGACAACCTCCCGATTACATTCTGCTGGTCTTCTAAAGTACACAAACATTCATTTTATAATATATGCAAGGTTCTCTAAAAAGTTTCTCTAAATGAGTGGCTAGTTTGAGAAGGTGATGAGATTGCCTGCCAATCTGATTTGGTTCCTCTGTGCAGAGACAGGTGGTGACTGGGGAGTGGGAATAAACCGAACTTGTGGAGTCACACACAGGACACTTTCTACCTACTCGTTTTTCATCAGAATGTAAGGTCTCTAATGAAAGGTTTATAAACCCTCTTATAAAATTAAACTCAACTTGATTATTTATTTAATAATTAAACAATTATACACATCAGGGTAATTGACAATTTCTTATGTGCAAAACGTCCAATAGATTCTTAGTGTTCTTTCTTAAAATCTTTTTACGTTGAACCAGTAACCTGGCACTGTTAATGGCCAGGTAATCATTTTATGTTCGTACAAAGCACATGCCATGTGCAAATATACTTTACGCCCAAACATACAGTTATAAATCAAGCCCCTTATGACTTACAGAGGAAGCTGTAGCTGATCGTTGGCTGTCGCCTGAAGGTGGTCTGGAAGAAATCTGGATGCCCAGTCTCTTTTGTATTGTGGGGATAGGTGGAGAACGTGTCCTGAATTCCTTTGGATTTAAAAAATTCTTTGCGTCTTTAATACAACCACAAACACCCTAGTCAATACCAAACACACAATGAGACCATAATGAGACTGACCTGCTTGAGCGGGGCTTTTCGTTCCTGCTCATACTGCTGCTTCAGTGCATTGTTTGTCTTCTCCGCTTCCTCCTTTTTCTTTTTTTCAGCCTCTTTGCGCTGCTCGTCAGCTTGCCGAATCAACCCCTGATTTTTGGCATTTTGCTGCAAATAAAAAAGAGAACAAAGGCTAACACGAAAAAACAACACCTGAAATGCTTAGCATTAAAGTAAAGCAGCAACAGTACATGAGTTACTGTAATATAAGCTTTTAACATCATATTTTTAGTTTCATGTGGATGGTTCCCAAGTGCTAGTGTGAAAACTGTGTGAGGAACCTCATTATATTGTATACAATGTCAAGTAATATACCACTTAAGTTAAACTGGTGTAAAAAACTAAACAAAAAAAACCCACAAATAATAATTTTGAAATGCTTAGCATTAAAGTAGCATTATTAGGGACCAGGTAATTATTTTATATTTGTAAAGAGGCACTTGCTATGTGCAAATACACTTCATGCTTGAATCTTGAAAGCATATATATATATATATATATATATATATATATATATATATATCAAGCCCTTACAGAGGAAGCTGATGCTGATCGTTGGCTGTCGCCTGAAGGAGGTCTGGGAGAAATCTCGATGCCCAACTGCTTTTGTATTGTGGGGATAGGTGGAGAACGTGTCCTGAATTCCTTCGGATTCACAAAATATTTTGCACCTTCAGTACAACCACAAACGTCCTAGTAAATACCAAACACACAATAAGCCCATAATGAGACTGACGTGCTCCAGCAGGACTCTCCTTTCCTGCTTATACTGCTGCTTCAGTGCATCGTTTTCCTTCTCTTCTTCCTCCTTCATCTTTTTTTCAGCCTCTCTTCGCCACTCCTCAGCTTTTCGAATCAACTCCTGGTTTCTGGTGTTTTGCTGCAATAAAATGATAAAGACTAACATGAAATAACAACAGCTGAAATGCTTAGCATTAAAGTACAGCAGCAACAGTACATGAGTTAATATAGGCAAGGCGAGTTTATTTATATAGCACATTTCATACACAATGGTAAATCAAAGTGCTTTAAATAAAATAAAAGAAAATGATCATTAAATGAAATGGAAAATTCCTAAGTGTTATTGTGAGAAGAAGAAAAGTGACCCTGCCTGGAGAAAGCCCGTGTCTGGACAGAGGGCCCTTCAGCGGGCGCCTAGTGGCCGGGTCTGCCACGGGGCAGAGCAACATGGACACCTGTCCTCCCCCATCTCGTGGACCCACCACCTGCGAAAGGAACTGATGGGGTTGGGTGCGTTGCTATTTGGGTAGAAGTGAAAACCGAGGGCCTCGATGAACCAGACCTGAGCGGCAGAAGCTGGCTCTGGGGATGTGGGACGTCACTTTTCTGAAGGAACTGGAGCTTGTGCAGGAGGTGGAGCTTTATCAGTTAGATCTGGTGGCGCTTACCTTGATGCACAGCCTCAGCCCTGGATCCATCCTTCTGGGTAGGGGTTGGTCTTTGTTTTCCTTTCGGAGTTGCCCAGGGTGTGAGGCGCCAGACGGGTGTGGGGATACTCACGAGTCCCCGGCTGAGTGCCACAATGTTGGAGTTTACTCCAGTGGACGAGAAGGTCACCTCTCTGCGCTCAAGGGCCATGGAGGGAAATCTCTTCACTATTGTCTTTGCTTATGCACCAAACAGCAGTTCAGAGTATTCTGCCTTCTTGGAGACTATGAATGGAGTACTGCATCAGGCCCCAGTAGGGGATTCCATAGTCTTGCTGGGTGACTTCAACGCATATGTGTGGAATGATGGAGATACTTGGAGTGTTGTGATTCAGAGGAACGGCCTCCCTGGTCTAAACGCGAGCTGTGTTTTATTATTGGATTTCTGTGCTAGTCGTGGATTGTCCATAACAAATAAAATGTTCGAGCATAGGAATGCTTATAAGTGTACTTGGTACCAGAGAACCTTAGGCCAATCTTATCATCTGACCTGAGGCCGTATGTCATGGACACTCGGGTAAAGAGAGGGGCGGAGCTGTCAACTGATCACCATCTGGTGGTGAGTTGAGTCAGGTGGCAGGGGAAGCCACTGGACAAACCTGGTAAGCCCAAACGAGTAGTGCGGGTGATTTGGGAACATCTAGGGGAGGCCCCTATTTAAGAGGCTTTCAACTCCAACTTCCAGGGGAGCTTTTCCAGCATCCCTGTAGAAGCTGGGGACATTGAATCAGAGTGGTCAATGTTTAAGGCTTCTATTGCTGAGGCTGCAGGTGTGAGCTGTGGTCTTAAGGTTCTGGGTGCCTCAGGGGGCGGTAACTCTCGTGGTGGACACCTGTGGTTAGGGAAGCTGTCCGACTGAAAAAAGGAGTCCTTCAGGGATATGTTATCCCGGGAGACTGTAGGGCCAGGTGCAAGGTATCGAAGGGCTCAAAGGACAGCAGCCACAGCAGAGGCAAGGAAGCGGGTGTGGGAGGAGCGCAGAGAATCCATGGAGAAAGACATTCGGGTGGCACCGAGGTGCTTCTGGAAAACCATCTGGCACCTCAGGAGGGGGAAACGGGAAACCATCCAAGCTGTGTAAAGCAAGGATGGAACACTACCACCTCAGTCGAGGTCAGCAATCAGGCAGTGAAAAGAGCACTTTGAGGAATTCCTGAACCCGACTAATCCACCCTTTGTTGCAGAGACAGAGCGCTGGAGGATGACGGAGGGTCGACGTTGATCTTTTATGGAGAGAATATCAAGATGCAGCCATGGGGGAGAGGGTATCCAGTTTGGTTGGCTACGGATTGCATCGCTGCTTGTTGCAGATAATTTGGTCCTGATGTCATCATCAGTCTGTGAGTTGCAGCGCTTGCTGGATCGGTTTGCAGCTGAGTGTAAAACGGCAGGGATAAGGATCAGTACCTCGAAATCTGTGGCCATGGTTCTCAGCAGGAAACTGGTAGGAAGCAAGTCGTTACCCCAAGTGAAGAAATTTAAGTATCTCGAGGTCTTGTTTACGAGTGATGGAACATTAGAACGTGAGGTTGGCTGGAGAATCGGAGCAGGGGGGGCGATATTGCAGTTGCTTTACGACAAAAAAGAGTTAAGCCAAAGGCAAAGCTCTCAATCTACCGGTCAATCATCGTTCCAACCCTCACTTATGGTCATGAGCGTTGGGTCATGACCGAAAGGACAAGATCACGAATACAAGCAGCCGAAATGGGTTTTCTCAGAAGGGTAGCTGGCTTTTCTCTTAGAGATAGGTGGAGAAGCTCAGTCAACCATAAGAAACTCAGAGTAGAGCCACTGCTAGTTTGCGTGGAAAGAAATCAGTGAGATGGTTTGGGCATTGAGTAAGGATGTCACTCACGTCCCACTCGACCTACGTCCAGCTGGAAGGAGGCCACGGGGCAGACCAAGGACTAGATGAAGAAATTATATTTTCACACTGGCCTGGAAATGCCTTGAGTGTCCCCAGTCAGAGTTAGCTGAGGTGGCTGGGGAATGGAAAGGTTGGAGTTCCCTGCGGGAACTGACTCAGCGACCGGATTTTGATGGATGGATGGATGGATGGACTAATAATTTTTAAACGCTTAGCATGAAATAAGCATTGTTAGTGACCAAGTAATCATTTTATCTTTTTAAAAGGTGACTTCTATGTGCAAATATAATTTACACCAGAATCTTGAAAACATGCAGTTATAAATCAAGCCCGTTATGCCGTCAATCATGAGTATTATGTACATGCATGACTTACAGAGGAAGCTGTAGCTGATCCTTGGCTGTCGCCTGAAGGTGTTCTGGGAGAAATCTGGATGCCCAGTCTCTTTTGTATTGTGGGGATAGGTGGAGAACATGTCCTGAATTCCTTTGGATTAACAAAATATGTTGCACCTTCAGTACAACCACAAACTGGTAAATACCAAACACACATTGAGCTCATAATGAGACTGACCTGCTCGAGCCGGGCTTTCCTTTCCTGCTCATACTGCTGCTTCAGTGCAACATTTGCGTTCTCTTCTTCCTCCTTCCTCTTTTTTTCGGCCTCTCTGTAGCGCTCCTCAGCTTGTCGAATCAACTCCTGGTTTCTGGAATTTTGCTGCAAAAAGATAGAGGGCAAATACTAACCTGACATGAAAAAACAACACCTGAAATGCCAAGCATTAGTGTACAGCAGCACCAGTGCATGAGTTAATATAACAATTTTACATCATATATTTTATTTCATGTGGTTCCTAAGCCGTAGTGAGAGAAGGGTGTAAACACAACGTAATGGACCCTAATTATGTTGTATACAACGTCAAGTAGTATATCAGTTAAGTTAAATTGATGAAGAAACCCCTTAAATAATAATTTTGAAATGCTTAGCATTAAAGTAGCACTGTGACCAGGCATCTTTGTAGAGGCACCCGCTACATGCAAATATACTTTATGCCAGAATCTTAAAAGCATACAGTTATACTGTACATCAAGCCCTTTATGCCTCTTCAATCACGAGTATTACAGTATGTACATGCATGACTTACAGAGGAAGCTGTAGCTGATCGTTGGCTGTCGCCTGAAGGTGGTCTGGGAGAAATCTGGATGCCCAGTCTCTTTTGTATTGTGGGGATAGGTGGAGAACGTGTCCTGAATTCCTTTGGATTTAAAAAATATTTTGCACCTTCAGTACAAACCATAAACTAGTCAATACCAAACACACATTAAACCCATAATGAGACTGACCTGCTCGAGCCGGGCTTGCCTTTCCTGCTCATACTGCTGCTTCAGTGCATCATTTGCCTTCTCTTCTTCCTCCTTGCTCTTCTTTTCGGCCTCTCTGCGCCGCTCATCAGCTTGACGAATCAACTCCTGGTTTCTTGTGTTTTGCTGCAAAAAAGAGGACAAATACTAACCTGACATGAAAAAACAAGCCCTGAAATGCTTAGCAATAAAGTACAGCAGCAACAGTACAAGGTAATAAATGGTTTCAACATTATATTTTTAGTTTCATGTGGATGGTAGTGAAGTGCTAGTGTGAGAACACATGTGAGACATTGTAAAGGAACCTCTCTATACAGTATGTTGTATAATGTCATGTAATAATCAGATAAGTTAAACTGATGTAAAAAAAAAAACACGAATAATAATTTTGAAACTCTTATTCTGAAAATCATTTTGAAACTCCTACTTCGTGCAAATATACTTTATGGCAGAACCTTGAAAACATGCAGTTATAAATCATGCCCTTTATGCCTCTTCAGTCATGAGTATTATGTACATGCATGACTTACAGGGGAAGCTGTGGCTGATCGTTGGCTGTCGCCTGAAGGTGGTCTGGGAGAAGTGTGAATGCCCAGCTGCTTTTGTATCGTAGGGATAGGTGGAGAACGTGTCCTGAATCCCTTTGAATTCACAAAATATCTTGCACTTTTAGTACAACTACAAACACCTTAGTAAATATCAAACACACAATGCGCCCATAATGACATTAACCTGCTCATACTGCTGTTTCATTGCATCATTTGTCTTCTTTTCTTCATCCTTTTTCTTTTTTTCAGCATCTCTGCGCTGCTCGTTAGCTTGCTGAGTCAACTCCTGGTTTCTTGGATTTTGCTGCATAAGTTTACATTTACATTTAGGCATTTGGCAGACGCTCTTATCCAGAGCGACTTACATTTTTATCTCATTATACATCTGAGCAGATGAGGGTTAAGGGCCGCGCTCAAGGGCCCAACAGTGGCAACTTGGTGGTTGTGGGGTTTGAACCTGGGATCTTCCGAACCGTAGTCCAATGCCTTAACCACTGAGCTACCCCAGCCCTAAGTTAATATAAGATTTTAACATCATACTGTATCTTCAGTTTCATCTGGATGCTTCCTAAGCGTTAGTACTGAACACACCTGCATTTTCTTGCGTCTTTTCTTTTCCTGCTCCTCCTCAAACTGCCTTTGCTTGTGTGCTGTATCTTCAGCCAGCCTCTTCTCTTTCTCCACCTCCAGCCTCAGCTGCTCTCTCCTCTCCACCTCCATCCTTCTCTTCTCCTCTATCTATTTTTCGCCCAAAATATCACGTCACCCTTATAAGAGGCAGTTTCAGAAGCATGTAAGGATTGTGTGATGGGAAATGCTTTGTACCTGCTGTTTTAGACTTTCCCTGTATCTCTTCTGCTGAAGGAGCTGTTGTGACGTCAGGAATTCCCTAAACACATTTCCTCGTGCGTATGGTGAGGGCTGGGTGAAGGAGGAAACTGCAAAAGGTGAGAGGTGAGAAATATATAATTCTCTAATTAGATGCAAAATTATTTATCCCTTAAAGCATTTAGTTTTTTGGTAAATATCACTTAATCTATAAAATAAAATGAAGCACTGAATCATTTATTTAAAAGAGTTCAGTCAAAAGAAATCTCTTCCCTTTTCTCAAATGTAAGCAAGCCAAGAAATGCTTGGTGTCTCCTGTTTTACACTACGAGTTACAAGCAGAGGTGGAAAGAGTAATACAATTTTTACCCAAGTACAAGTACTGTTACTTCAGTGAAATTTTGCTGAAGTACAAGTAAAGTTACCAGTCTAAAAATCTACTTAAGTAAAAGTAAAAAGTAGCTCATTAAAAATTTACTCAGAGTAAAAATTTTTTACTCATTAACAAATATGATTTAAAATGTAGCGAAGTACAATACTTTTTAACTACTTAACAAAACATACTTATGTAAAAGTAAAAATTACAGATTTTACTCAATTATAGTACGGCGAGTAAATGTGATTTTTTACTTTCCAACTCTGGTTATAAGGTTAATTAAAGTTACAGTAAGTGAACTTAAAGCTCCCAGTTTCAAATAATAAACCCTGTGGCTAAAATCACACACTCATCTTGGTCAATTTTTTATCTTTAACAGCTTTAAGTAGTTTCAGATTCAGTGGGAGGCACTTTGAGCTCAGTGTCCTTCTGTTTATCTTCATCCTTTACTATTCCTAGGACAGTATTATCATCTATCCAGAAGCTGAAACCAGCTCTATTCAAAACATAGCATCAGAGTAAAAGCTGTAGTCCAACAGTACATTCTATATATAATCTGAATAACAGTGTAATTTAGATTTGACATCATTATCTCCAGATTTTTAACACGACTTAATTTTTTTAATCATTAGCTATTCATCTACATTTTAGGTAAGGGAAAATTTTGCAAAAATACCCAAAGTATTCCTGAAACGAATTTTTACCTTCATTTGATATTTTCTGTAAGGAAGAATCCTTATCCTCTGGTCTAGGGGTATCTCCATTCCAATACGGTGATGCTATGGCTCTTCTGTTACGTGATTCTGGGTACACATATGCCTCGTCGTTAGGCCTGTGCCTGCACTTTAGACCAGACGTATGTCAGTAGCAGTGATATTATAGCACTGAGTAATGCAATGAAAAGTTGAAAACTGGAATCAGTGCATCCTTAACAGCATTACAACATAAAAGAACCTTATGTTGTATACAATATCAAGTACTATATCAGTTGCATATATAGTGTGTATATATATATATATATATAAGGAGTATATATCACTCTTTTAAAGTAATTATATATATATATATATATATATATATATATATATATTTTTTTTTTTTTTTTTTACAACTAACAATTTTTTAACTCTTAGCAATAAAGTACAGCAGCACCGGTTTGTGAGGTGGAATCACATTTCTACATCATGTCTTTAGTTTCATGTGGCTGGTTCCTAAGTGTTAATGAGAGAAGTGTACCACACCTCTATTTTCTTCCTTTCCTCTTGCTGCTCCTTTTCCTCCAGCCTCACCTCCTTTCTCCTCTCCACCTCCATTCTTCTCTTCTCCTCGATCTATTTTTGCCCAAAATATCATGTCACCTCTATCAGAGGCAGTTTGAAAAGCATGTAAGGGATGTGTGACGGAAAATGTTCTGTACCTGCTGTTTCAGACATTCCTTGTATTTCTTCTGCTCACGGAGCTGCTGCGGCGTTGGGAGTTCCCTAAACACATTTCCCCGTGCGTATGGCGAGGGCTGAGTGAAGGGGGAAACTGCAAAGGTGACAGGTGAGTTCATAAGATGCATGGAGTCCCAAATTAGATGCAAAGATATTTATCTCTTAAAAGATTTTGTTTCCGGTTAAATACCCTTCTGTCGATAAAATGAAATCAAGCACTTAATCATTAAGTCAAAGTAGTTCAGCCAAAAAGAAAATCCCTTCTCTTTTTCCAAATCTACACAATAATTGGTGTTTTGCATTGCCGGTTACAAGGTTAATTGAAGTTATTATAAGCAAATGAACTTAAAGCTGCCAGTTTCAAATCATAAACTCCATGCCTAAAATCAAACTTTTTTGTCAAGTCGTTCTGTATCCCGAACAGCTATAAGTATTTTCTCTGTGAGCTCAGTGTCCTTCTGTTTATCTCCATCCTTTACTATTTCTACAACAGTAATATCAGACTATTTCTATTCACAACATGGCATCAAAGAGAAGTGTATATATCTAATAGTACATACGATAAAAGTATCAAAGAGAAGAGATATATATCTAATAGTACATACGATATGATCTGTATAACAGCGTTATTTAGTTTTGACGTTATCTTTACATTTCAAACATAACTTTATTTTTCTCTTCATTAGCTATTCACCTACATTTCAGGTAAGGGAAAATTTATGCAGCAATAAGCAACATCTTTTATGTTATTCTGGGTTCAAGCATGCATCCTCGTTAAGTAAGCTTAAACTGATTGAAAAATACTTACTGATGAGGTTTCCTCGGTCATCCCTAAGTGGCGCCCCAGCACCTCCTCTTCCCCACGGCTCACTGGCTTTCATCTCTGCCTCCACTTTAGCCTCATACCTTTCATTCTCCTCCCTCTCTCGTCTCCTTCTTTCCTTCCTGTCTTCAATCTGTATTAGGAAACAACTATATCAGTTTAATTATATCCTAACTTTATGTTTTTAAATTATTATTTTGACCCCAAAAAATGAGGTTTACAACATTACAACTATTCTGACACCACTCCTGCCTGATCTCTTGCTGACAAAGCCTCATAAGCCTGACTGGCTGTCTCTTCTGTTACATCGTACCTCAAAGATACTCGCATTTAGGGTTTAGGATTTTGGAATAATGTCAATATGATCAGGCACAAAGGGAAAATGGCAACCTGAATTTGCTGACTAATGTAGGGAAGCAAGTCTTCTGTATTTTCAGAACTACAGGTAATCTGATTGTGCTTGTACCTGCAGTACACTTCACATGTTTTTATGCTACATATTTTACCTGTTGTTTAAGTGCATCCCTGTAGCTTTCAACATGCTCTTTGGGACGGTGGTGCCTATCAGAAGGATACGCTCCAATTTCAGGGGAAGAAATGCCATGGTGTGACGATGGTCTAAAGAAAGAATACCGATTATTCTTATTTATAGGACACAGAATATACAGGGAGTCATATAGGACACAGAATATACAGGGAGTCATAAGGCATGAACTGATGTACAACTGAAACCCTGCTCCAACATTATGGGAAAAAATTAAAGTACATGAAATATTGAAATTCTGGCCTTGAATTTGATATTCTTTACTTCCACTCAAAGTCATAAAAATGTTAAACGTTAATGATGTTAACTTTAAACGGATGACACAAAATTACAAATATCTGGAGATGTTTTATGATTAACAAAAATCAAAGTAAAGATGACTGACAAAACGTAAATTCTTCTTCTTTTAATTAATCTTCTCCTAAACCTAAGATCAGGTAAAACAACCCTAGAACATGTAAACCTGGAAATCACACCTGGGGGAAACCATTTCTCCAATAGCTCCTGAGAGGCCTTTGTGAAAGTTCTCACTGAAGGCTGTGATGCCACTGTTCCTGACCCCAGTGCTCGCTGTGTTACCCAGCTGCCCCGGAGTAGCGCTGTATTCCAGAACAGGAGACTGGAAAGCCATACTTGGTCTCTTAGGTGGCTCTCTCTTGACATCTTCTGTCTTTTTGTCTTCATTTGCCCTGGGGGTATCCAGTCCCATGCCAGGCTTGAAGAGCACATCCCGTCTCCTGCCCTCATGCTCCCTTCTTGCAGAACCAAACTGCTTAATCCTGTCAGGCTGTAGGAGATCAGGCAGGTACACGGTCATAAACCAAAACAAAAAGCATGTTGTATTATGTTTTTTGTTAAATTATTGTAAACAAAAGCAGAATTGGATTCCCCCCCCAAAAAAAATGCAGATCATGTTTTTACATGTTGTATTATGAAACAAATACAATAAAAAGGAGGAAAGTGTAGGAATTTAAAATATAAAATCAAGCCTGCCATCTAGTGTTTAAAAAAACAAGCTGTACATTTGACTGCTTCTGGTGGTGCTAAAAGCAAAGCAATTGTGTGACAAGGCAGGTATCAGTCTCCACACAGCAAATCAGATCAGATCAGATCAGATAATTTTTTCGCATCCCCCCCAGCACAAGGCCGCATGCTTAAGCTTAAGCAACTACCCACACTGGAGGTTTAACGGAATTACTTCACATAATACCTTCTTCTCCGGGTCAATAGCTCCTGTAGCAGCAACTTTCAATTCGAGTTCCTTTTCCCTACAAAATATAATGATCAAGAATAATATTAGATGTTACAACAAACATTTTCAATCCATTTCATTTCACAATCACTTATCAGCTAAACCACGTAAAAGAAAAATTGCTGTGTTCTTGCTTAAAGCTCTATTAAATGCACAAGATGTTTGAAAAAAAATATTTTACACATTCCTCAATGCACCCACTTTTTCCTATTTCTGCGTTGTTCCGCTATTTGCTCCAGCAGGTCCTGTCTATAGAGCTCCTTCCTTCTCTGAATTGCTTCCTCTGCTTCAGCAGCCCCTATAGGTAAAGATCAGGCAAATGTACATGTTTTAAAATCAACATCCCAGACAAATCAAAAGAAGTAAATCACTAATATAGTCAAAAACAATCAGGTATGCCCTCTGTAAAGAGGTGCTCATACTACTTTACTAATCTTACCAATCATAAGTCCTGTAGCAAACTCTGTCATGTTTCTCTTGTTAGTAGCTCTGGTTTGCACTGGTGCCAGTGGACTGAAAGAACCGAACGTAAAGGAGGTTAAACTACAAAAACAGTTCAGTACATTTCACATTGAAGTGAGCTGCCTCAAAACTCATTGTGGTTCAACATCCCACACCCAACAGTTTGGAGCACTCTGATCTGTAGCACTTCACATCTTCCTACAGATCTATACTTATGTTCAACAAGTTCCCTAATAAGTATTATGTCCTCCACATGCTGGATAATTAAATCTTTTTCCCTGTTAGACAGTGAATAAGTACCAGAAAGCAGCATATTTTTTGTTCTCTCATGATACTCTCTCTCAGCTGCAACCTAAAAAAACACAGTTAAACCCTTTACAACTTACAGTGTTTTAACTAAAGCTACCATTAGCAAGGACTGTCCTGATATTATAGTGCTCACAGACATTCGACTTTTTGAAAGCCAAATTACAACTTTATAAACATGCCAATTTTCCCCATAATGACTGACAAGAACCCTATCCAATCACAAATGTGCATTACGGATTTATTTGCCAAAATGCTTGTAACGCATTATGTTCAATAAATTACTGTGCATATAGCTTGGCATTAATTGGTGGCAAGCATCATCCATTTATTTATTCATTCATTGTCTATACTGCTTATCCGGGTTGCAGGAGCCTTGAGGTTAACCCCAGAGACTTAGGGCACAAGGCAGTGTTACACCCTGGAAAGGGTGCCAATCCATCACTGGGCAATTTGGAAGCACGAAATAACCTGATCTGCATAACCTAAACTGTGGGAGGAAACTGAAATACCTGGAGGAACCCCCCCAGGAAAGTGGAGAACATACAAATGCCACACACACACACACACACACACACACACAGAGCTGAGGTGGGAATCAAACCTGGAGGTCTGGGATCTAAGAACTTATAGTAACATTTTTGTAAAGCAATAATAGCTTTTTCACATGCTGGTTAAACAATGTGTAGAAGGAAATAAAACATTTTAGTTATAGGCGAATAATTAGCAGAGTTTCTCTTACCACTACAGCTATAAAATTACAACGAGTCTGTCAGAATAAGTCTGTGACGGCTGCTGTAGGACACCTTCGTGGTAGAAGTGTAGTTAATGATTTCTTTTCATCACTGATTCATTCAGTAGTCACGGAAACAGTCGTGCACTCTGCTTAGTGTAGTATTGTTACGTTTAACTGGAAGCTCCGATGCTTGTAACAGTATCAGTAGAAGGGGCGGATCCAAATGAGACCTGTGCCGTTTCCCTGGGTGTGGCGTGACCAATGACGTCACAAACGGCGTGACCAATCAGCATCCTGCGCGGCCTTGTTCCACAGCTATTATTTATTAATGGAGCCGCCAGGAAAGAGAACGACTATTTAGTAACATTTTTCAAGTAATTTCTTATAATAATAAATATATACAACGCAGATGCCAACAAACGAACTCTTCAATTACACATGGGCATACTGTATGAGGCACTGAATTAACCGATGTTATTATTCCTATTTAATGCCGCACTCTTTACGCACACACAGCCTGTTTGTGTCAGATTTTATTCCCCAGTGTGTTTATATACCGTTGCATAGTTTTACCCTCATATATAAATCATACATCCTTACGCCTATCCTTCTCAACATAGTCAGCTTTGATTTATTTTTATTTTATTTCAAGACTCTCTATTTCAGTACCAAAGATAACAAGTCCTCGGTCATGCGAGTGTCTTTACTTCTGGCGAGGGGCTTCCGAGAGATTTTTGAGCTTACTCTAATATTTTCCGTTTTTGGTGGCCATATCATGTAGATACATTTAGAAAAAAGGGAAATATATCTAAAGTTGTGATTATTATTCGTTATTATTTATATTAGTTATTGTTATTTTTTATTATTATTAGTTGTAGTTACTATTAGTTTAAGTTTAATCGATAGCGACAAGCCTAAATATTTTTTACACAGATATGTGAAATACGTTGCCTAGACTATGGAAGGCGATGACATGCGGAGACGAGGTGTACAAACAGTGTGTTAGTGATATTCACACAAATAGTGAGAGGCACGCGCTCATTCCTCGCTTTCAGTTCGGTTTTAATGGGATTGCGCAGTCCGACGTGGGCACGTGGGCAGAGGTCTGGGGTTCTGCACTCTGTAAATGAGAGATTTTGACAAAAAATTGGAGATTTTAACAAAAAAATTATAATATTATTTAAAAAAAACTATGGCATCTATAACACAGATCAGAGAGAAAAAGCTTTTTTTTTCTAGCCTTAAAAAAATTTTCCCACTCATGGTTGGTCGGTCGGTATATTGTGAAAATAAATGTACACACTGTAAAATAAAATATTGTGTGAAAATGCTGTGACCTATATATACTGGAAGTATGTAAGTAAGAATGCTTTCAAAATTAGTGTTATTAGTTTGTTTTATTAGTTAACAAAATGGAGAGTTAATGAACATAAGAGAATCAAATCAGTATTTCACATCCTACTGGCTCTTTACGGATCTTTTATCATTTTACATCTTTTTGAGTAAATGCCTAACCCCAATTTAGACCAGATCTATGGCTTTTATCCGCCAGAAACTCTTACATGCTGATAGTGTTTCGACACATTTCGGCTTAAAGATCACAAATAACCTTCACTGTTCCTGGGTGGGTCAAATATTTAATTCTAATTTTTAATTCTAAATCATAGTGTATTTTTCACCTATACATTTAACTACTAATAGGAATGGCAGGTATCTAATTGTCGCAATGCACGCAAACACAGACCAACTTTTAGTTTGTGCTCCAATTTTCACTGATCCTGATTAGGCAAATTGCTTACTAGTCTTGTTTCTTTAAACACCCATTTGATCATTTTGGTGGAGCATTAAACTGTGTTTCTGATCCAGTTTTGGATCACTTTAGTGCTGCTGGCCCTATGTCCCAATCTGCCATGTCTAAAACATTTTCTGACTTCATGTCACAGAATGGTCTTGAAGACCGGTGGAGACTCTGCAATACTGTGTCTAAAGTATTTTCCTTTTTCTCTGAGATGCCCCATTCATATTTTAGAATTGACTAGAGTTACCCATGGGTCTGCCTGCATGCAGATCCTGATGCCTGTGTGCTACCATTACCTGTAAATGGAGTGTGCGATCAGCTCACTGCCTCTTACACTGCTGTTTTGTCAGCCCTTAATTCTTCCAGTCGTATGCTCTGCCTACTGATACATCCATTGAGGAATGCCAGTGACACAGTATGACATAAACGTTCACAATGCGCTGCCTAGTGTTCACTACGGTGAGGAACGCCTATGACACGCTCTCAGTGTGACAAAAGTTCACAATGAGCTGTCTACTGCCAGTGAGGAATGCCTGTTACATGCTCACACTATGACTTAAAAGTTGACGATGACACTGCCTACTGACAAACATCAGTGACAAACACCAGCGACAAACACCGGCAGCAGGCCAAACTGATTTTTTGTTTTTATAGATATATATTTTCAACCAACCAACAAACCCCATCTTCTTTATTTTAGAGGACAAAGACTTTTGTGCATTTATTTCTACCTTTATTGAGGAATTATTGTTGTATAACTTTTTTGTTTTCTCTGTATACCTATTACTATGGGAAACTATATCCAAAAATAAACATTACTGGATGAACTCACCTAAACCCTCAAAGCCATAGACAGGACATGCTTCCCCACTTTCTGCAGTTGCCTCTGTCTTATTCACTGGAGTACGGGTGCAACCATGCAATAATTGCTACATATGGTACTTCAGATGATTCAGTTCCACTGAGTTATAGCTTATAATTATAACAAAGATGTCATAGCTTTCTCATGTTTGTTTGGCAGATTACTTTTACACTGGAAGTCTTAAGTGGCTCTCTATCTCTTAGTGGATTATAGATTTATTGCATTTGTTTATGGTTTTTCTGACCTGTTGATTACAAATAGATCTGGCTGAGCTGGAGTGTGTGGGGTGTGTGTGCACGTGTATTTGATTGTGTTCTAGGAGAGTGGGTGGGATGTTCTTGAATTTTTTTTCTGTTGTATAAAAATAATATACTTAATCGATTTGCTGTTTACACTTTGTTTAATTTATACTCTTTAATAAAGAAAAACACCTGCGTATAGTATAATGTTTTAATGACATTCCTGATGTTTTTAATACAATGACAATCAAGATACTAATAATAATTTGTTATTTTATGCAAAGCATTTTATTCTTTGTCAAAAAAAGGTCTGCAGAAGGTATGAAGAATGGGGGAATTTTATGTTAAGACCTCAAAAAAGCTGGTGTGTGTGTGTGTGTGTGTGTGTGTGTACATGTGTGTGTGTGAGTGTTAACATATGAGTGTGTTTATGCAGAAATGAATGTGTGCCTGTGTGTGTGTGAGAGAGATGTGAGTGTGTATTTGTGTTTGTGCGTATGTATGTGTATGTGTGTATGAGTGTGTGCGTGTGTATGGTGTGTGTGTGAGTGTTAACATTGGTGATGTGTACGTGTGTAGAATAGGTGACAAATGCTAAAAAAAGCATCACACTATGATGGTCCACAATGTGATATCACTGAACGTGATGTCATTGAATATAACGCCACTATAATATAATATAATATAATTCACACAGAAAGTTATTAACCATTTTTTAGCTAAGGCATCGTCACAGCTGATCCGTTTGAGATATTAAAAATCCCTCTAAAATTTTGCATCCTCAATATCATTAGATCACATAGGCCCGGTTTGGTGACGATCGTATAAATTCCCTAAGAGGAGTATATCAAAATCCATCGGGTGCGTTTTGGCAAACGATCCAAATTAAATGATTTTCATTTGAGTTGAGCCCATGACTTGCGAAAGTTATTTGGCTTAATGAGCTTTAAATGTGTATCGAGTTTTGCGTGCATATGTGCAAGTGTATATGAGCTATGCAGCAATATTTCATGTGAAAGTGCCCCCGTGCCATGTGACTTTCATCCTAATGGCAGCAGATTCCAACCTGTCTGCCAACTTCCATGGGTTTTTGAGCATGTTAAGACCCCTCCAAAAGCCTAAAATGGTAAAAAAAAATAAAAGCAACCCAGACACGAATAAATAATTAGTAAAAGATGAGATAAGATGGGGGGAAAGTATGGAACTGGGAGTTACCAAACCACTAGGCCAAACAAATTAACGTATATCTACAGTATTGAATATTAAATAAAAATTGGGTCAAACAAATCCCATTTAAAATAAGGGGCTGGTAAGACTTTGACTGTCTACGTTAGTTTTCAATAAACTTTTTTGCTTTTTCTCTACTGAAAATTATTTGTTTTTTGGTGAAATCCTTAAAATTTGAATGTGGAGAATGTGTCCTAAATTTCTTTGGGTTCACATAATATCTTGTACCTTTAGTACAACCACAAATGTTCTAGTAAATACCAAACAATTAATGTGCCAATAATAAGACAAGCCTTCTTGAGCCAGGATTTCCCTACGTTTGGCTTCTTTTCTTTCTCTTTCCTCTTTTTTTCTGCCTCTCCGTGCCGCTTCTCAGCTTCCCAAATCAACTCCTCGTTTCTGGCTTTTTGCTGCAAAGAGGACAAATACTAACCTGAAACAACTAAGTCAGTTTCAGAATCATGTGGTCAATGTGTGATGGGAAATATTCTGTATCTGCTGTTTCAGACTTTCTCCGTATCTCTCCTGCTTGGGGGGTGGAAATAGACAGATCAGATGGAAAAACACACTGCACATTTTCTAGTTTTTTTCTCTAATTAATGGCTTATAAATCTTTGCTAAAATAAACCCAAACATTTTCAACTAGGTAGATAATCTTACTGAATTTTTTAAAAATAATTATACACATGACAATTACCTTTGGGCAAAACTTTCGATATGTTCTTGGTGTTGTGGCTTGTAAAATTGAGCCTGTTAATAACCAGGTAGTCATTTTATATTTGGTAATCATTTACCAAATGATTATTCAGGTATTCAATTGATCTTTGCCGTAGAATACCGCTACAGTACATGCAAATATACTTTATGCCTGAAATAAACTAATGAAACCATTTAGTTATAAATCAAGGCCTTTATGTCTTCCATCCCCCTGCGCCTATTCATTTCCTTAAACTGCCTTTTCATGGGAGCGGTCTCTTCAGCCAGTCACTCCACCTTTCGCTTCATCCCTAGTCTCAGTCGCTCTCTCCTCTCTGCCGTCATCATTTGCTTCTCCTCTATCTGGTTTTGCCCACAGTATCATGTCAGTCCTATTAGAGGCAAGTTTAGAAGCATGTGATAAATGAGTGATGGGTAATGTTCTGTACCTGCTGTTTCAGACTTTCCCTGTCTTTCTCTTGCTCAAGGAGGTGCTGAAGCATCTGGAGCTTACTAAACTTTGCTTTTGCGTGTGGTAAGGGCTGAGTGAAGGAGAAAACTGCAAAAGGTGAGAAGTGAGAAATCCATGCTTAATTAGATGCAAAGTTATTTATCCATTAAAGGATTTTGTTTTTGTTAAATACCATTAAGTCGATAAAATTTAAATCAAGCACTCACTAATTTAGTCGAAATAGTTAAGCTAAAAAGAAAATCCTTCCCTTTCCTCAAACAGATGCAAGCCAAGAAATAGTTGCTGTCGCCTTTCATATTGAACTTGCATAGTTCATTTAAGTCAGTGGTTCTCAAAGTGTGGGGCGCGCCCCACTAGTGGGGAATAGAGATATGACAGGTGGGGCGCAATGAACGGGAGGGAATTAGTGGAAAATAATAGGAAAGTACCTATTCTAATTCATGCTTTTCTTTATTGATTTTTTTAATCTTTATTTTCTTTATCAGACACTCGAAACTAAATAATGACACACAAAGAAATGGATTATTAATACAAGTAAATTAAAATAACATCAGAGAAAAAGTGGAACCATAGTGCAACAATAACGGTTTAACGTCGGCATGTTGATTGCAGAGGAACAATATATAAGGAAACATTCGGTATTATATATGTAATTTCATTTATTCCAATGTGTATGCTGATGTTTCTGTGTTTTTGTTAAACATTAATATTTTATCAGGCAGTACTAGTCTGGCATTTCTAGTTTCTAGTGCGGCAACAAAGTTGCTTTTTAATCCTTCAGGCGCTGAACAGAAGGGAAGATCAATATCATTCTACGCTTTTTGTTGGTGTGCGGCATTTTGCGATGATCCCTAAATCATTCGTTGCGCCGTAGAGAATAATGGTGTTTATGCTTTTAAACATGTATAATTTAAGGCGGATGTAGCTTAAAGACAATGTAGAGAGGAAATATATGTGGGTATCTTTTTTGCGGGTTTATTTACGCAGCTATTGAATTCGGAGATGCGAATATCAAACTAACTTTACCGCCGTCACAAACAGGTGTTATGCGCTAAAGTGCCCCCTGCCACGGATTGCCCCCCTACATAATCTCTATCAAATATTATATTAGGACATACATTCAAAGGTTTATTATAATCAAATATATTATTACTATTATAATTAACCCTAGGCACGTGACACACTTCGAGACGATTAATACAAATCCCCCAGAATGATTATTTTATGGCACATTTATTTTGCAGGGGTTTGTCAATGTACAAATAACAAATTATTTATCACAAATTACACTAAATATTGTTTGTGGTGAAAAATTACAGGAAATTATTTTTATTATAAAATAAGCAATATAAAAATATACATGTGGTATATGAAAAAATATATAATTTATATATTTTGCCCCCTATACAACCTTTTTTTTATATTGCTTACTTTATAATTAAATTCATTTGTTATAATTTGTAATTTGTAAACCATAAACCTATGAATTTAGGTGGGCAATCCGTGGCCTAAGTCGGGGGCATTTTAGACAATAACACAGTAGCGTACTGTATGTAGTGAGCATAATAACATCAATGGATACATTTGTTACATGGACCACAAATAAGCAGGTGATTCAGCACTATCAGCCCAATCAACCAAAGATCCAGCCGAAAGGAAAACATGATGAAGCCTATGTTGCGCTTGAATTCATGGTGGGGATGGTGAGGGCAGAGGAGAGACCTCTGTGTGTTTTGTGTCTTAAACCGCTGGCAGCAGACAGCATGAGACAAAGTAGGAAGACACTTATCGACAACATCTTTTTTTGAAAGAAAGCTCTAGATAAGTGACGAAGTAAGCCTGTTATAACAATTGCACGTGTATTTTAGTTTTGAACTTGGTGTTATTTGATCTTATCGGTTTAGAAATTGATATTTCAATAAATAGTACACTTGGCCGTTTTCGTTATCATTTTGTTGACAAGTGGGGCTTGAAAATTCGCCCACCCTCTCAAGTGGGGAATGACAGAAAATGTTTGAGAACCACTGATTTAAGTTATTACAAGTAAGTGAACTTAAAGTTTCCAGTTTCAACTTACTGTATAAACTTCATGCCTAGAATCACACACTCATCTTTGGCAAGTTATTTTATATTTCAAAAAGATTTAAGCAGTTTCTGACACTGTGGGACGAACTGTGAGCTTAGTGTCCTTTTGCTATGGCTCGTCTGTTACATGATTCTGAAATAATAATTTCGCTGAGTATCTAAAAGCTGATCAGCTTATTTTTAGCTTTAACCTTTTACCTATTTCTACAAACTATTTATCCGTTAATGATGGGTACTAGCACCAGTCAGTGATATCTATTACTTATATATATATTATATAGTACTGCATTGTAAAAAAAAAGAAAACCGAGATCTGCACATCCATACAGTAACAACTTTACAACATAAAGGAAACTCATAAGGCCAGTTAAACTGATTGAAAAATACTTACTGATGAGGTTTCCTTGGTCAACCATAAGTGGAGCCCAAGTTTCTTCTCCTCCCCTCGGTTCATAAGCTTTCATTTCTGCCGCCAGTTCAGCCTCAGAAAACAACCATATAAAGTTTTATCACATCATAACTTAATGTTTTTAAATCATTATTTTGACGCAAGACAATGTATGATATGGTCATCCAATAGATGAAATGTTATATCTAAAAAAGATCGAATATCGAAATATCGAATTCTAAACAAATGTTGTACAGTAGCAACCAATGTACAGACAAAACCTTTCTTTTACATACTGTATATAAAACTTGATGTTTCTTAAATATTTAGACATTATGACAATGATGTAGGCCATTGTGTTAGTATGCCTCTGGGTTTTCCATTAGCTTACAGCAATGCTGACGCCACTTCTGCTTGATTTCTTCCTATCAAAACACTGTAATCATTAGCCTGACTGACTGTCTCTCTTCTCCTCTCATCATAGTAATCCAAAGATACTCACCATTTAGGATTTCAGGACTACACTGACTGATTAAGACTAATGAACTCAATTTCTGCTAATAATGCCAGGGTGATCAGTCGCAAAGAAAAAAAAAAACTGAATTTCCTGACCAATATCTTCAATATTTACAGAGCTATAGGTCACCTGCAGTGGAGTTCAGATGCTTACATACTTTATATTTTACCTGTTGTTTAAGTTCATCCCTGTAGTTTTCAACATGTTCTTTAGGACAGTGGTGGCTATCAGAAGGATATGATCCAATTCCAGAGGAATAAATGCCATGCTGTGATAATTGCCTAAAGAAAGAAGAGCGATTGTTATCATTTATGGAACACGGAATATATTGGCATTTATAAGGCATGAACTGATGTACAACTGGAAGTCTGTTTTAACTTGATGCTGAGACCAGAGTAAGGACAGAAGTCGATATTCTTTACTTCTACTGGTTGTCATAAAAAATATTAAACGTTCATGAACAAATTATACAAAATGGAATAAATTGGACGCATTTTATAATTAATGACAATCAAAGCAAAACAGATTGCTCAAAAGAAGGAGAAGCTACAGGGTTTTGAAACAAACAGTAAACTCATGCCTATATTTAACACTAGGTAAGAGAAAATAACACTTTCTGCGTTCAGCCCATGAGCCAAACAGAAACAAAACTAATTATTTGCTGTCCTTATAAATGTTTTAATCCTGCTTGACAACACTCTGCTAAGTTGGTGCAGATAATCACAAGCAGCAGCTTAACAGCAAATAGCTAGACCAGCTAAAGCAGGTAAACCACAAGAAGAAGCCGGTACATTTCTCACTGAAGTAAGTTGGCTTATGAAATGCATCATAATATGTATAATAATATCTCACAGCCAAAGGCTCAAAGAAACACCTCAGAAAGCTCTGATCTGCACTTTTCCCATCTTCCTACAGATCGATGCTTCTGTTCAGCAAGCTCACTAATAAATCTTATTCATTCCTGTACACACTGGCTGACTCCATCTCTTTCACGTATAAATAAAGTGTAAAATCTAGCATAGTATACATTCCCAAAATTTTCCCAAGTGAACACAAAATAAAAGATTAATAGAGAAAACAGAGGATTAATCTGGGCACTACTTCATTAATTACTAAAGAAACTTTAATTTCACTTTTGCAGAAACCTTTTTTAATTGTATTAAAAAATACAATTACAGTAGTGTAATCGCCCTCAATCAGTGGCAGTGGATTCTATCTGTTTTCTCTTTGTTGGTGCTCTTTATTACGGTGATGGTAGAAACCTCGGCTTGTCTTGTTCCCTGAGTAAACCTTTTCAGTAGAAATACAAATCAGCTTAATGAAGTTGCTCATCTATGGCAGCACAAATCATCAACTGCAAACCCGATCTGAAGAAATAATATGCAAATGCAACTGGAGAACCATGTGTTTATTACTGAAACAAACCTATCAGGTTTATGGTGGAGATTTCTGTGTCTATGGTTAGCTTGCGCAGGCTCAGGTTGATGCTGGAGCCCCGCCTTTCTCATGAACTCGAGCTCCTCTCGTTCTTTCTGCTCTGCCACAGAGCTGTAGTGTACTGCACTGTAATGTGTTCTAGCTGGAAAATCAGGTGACTGATACACTTCAGAGGGTCCATCTAAGAGACACAAACACACACTCAATGAAATCTACATACCTTCTCATGATAATGTGTATGTATAAGGTTAAAGCTGGGTTAATGTTAAAGCCTTTTAATATAATTCCTGTCCTGAGTGGTATGTTACACCAGCAGACCCCAGACATCTAAATGTACCAAAAAAAACCTCATAAAACGCATCCATAAAGACAAGCCCGGTCTTTTTTAAGTACTAATTTAGCTGCAACAACTACTTGCTGTAATGTCTATAAACTGTATGAGTGCGAATTAAAAATTGTACTTTATAAACAATACTCTAAAAAATTGTGAAATTTTAAAGATAATCAATATTTTTGCATCCTTAAAATCAACAATTAAAGTGATTGCACTATCCCTTTAGTTTAGATGCAAAGTAAATGAGGCCACCATCAATGCTGTAAAGTTTCATAAAACATAACAACAGAACCTTGCAAGAAATCTTGTTTTGTTCCTAAACGTATGTCAGTATCTGTGATTAAATATCGAGTAATGCACATTCATAACAGCTTTATTACATAAAGGTGACTCATCACCCAAGTTAAACTGATTGAAAAAGACTTACTGATGAGGTTTCCTCGGTCATCCCTAAATCGGCTCCCAGCTCCTCCTCTTTCCCACGGCTCATAGGCTTTCATCTCTGCCTCAAATTTAGGCTTGTGCCTTTCATTCTCCTCCCACTCCCATTTGCTCCTTTCCTGCCTCTCTTCAATCTGTGGCAGGACACAACCATATGAGTTTTCACATATTATAACTCAGTGTTTCTAAATTATTATTTTGACCCGATAGAATTAAGTAGGGCATTATACTAGTCTAAGCATGCCTCTGGGTTTTCCATTAGCTTACGACAATGCTGACGCCACTCCTGCCTGATCTCTTCCTATCAAAACACTGATCATTAGCCTGACTGGCTGTCTCCTCTTTTCTTGTTATCAAAGTACTCCAATGGTACCATTTAGGAATTCAGGACTACACTGACTGATTTATAATGAACTACATTCCTGCTCATAATGCCACTGTGATCAGTCAGAAAAGAAAGAAAAATAAACCTGAATTTGCTGACTAATGTGGAGAAGCAAGTCTTCAGTTTTTTTTTAAGAACTACAGGTAACCTAATAGTGCTTAGCCTGAAGTACATATCACATGCATATGTACTTTATATTTTACCTGTTGTTTCAGAGCATCCCTGTAGCTTTCAACATGCCTATCAGAAAGATACGCTCCAATTTCAGGGGAAGAAATGCCATGGTGTGATGATGGTCTAAAGAAAGAATAGCGATTATTCTAATTTATAGGACACAGAATGTACAGGAAGTCATAAGGCATGAACTGATGTACAACTGAAACTCTGCTCCAACATTATGATGGAAAATTAAAGTCCATACAATATTGAAATTCTGGTCTTGATGCTGATATTTTTAACTTCTACTCATAGTCATAAAAATGTTAAACATTAATGATGTTAATTTACACAGATGACACAAAATGACAAATATCTGAAGATGTTTCATGATTAACAAATCTTCTTTTAATTAATCTTAAAACACAACACTTCGGACACTCTTCTCTTAAACCTAAGATCAGGTAAAACAACCCTAGAAAATGTAAACCTGGATTTATAAATCACACCTGGGGGGAACCATTTCTCCAATAGCTCCAGAGAGACCGTTGTAAAAGTTCTCACTGAAGGTTGTAATGCCACTTGTTCTGACCCCAGTGCTTATTGTAAGGCGTGCATCCTGTCTCCTGCCCTCATGCTCCCTTCTTGCAGAACCAAACTGCTTAATCCTGTCAGGCTGTAGGAGATCAGGCAGGTACACAGTCATAAATCAAAACAAAAAGCATGTTGTATTATGTTTTTTAATGAATTATTGTAAACAAAAACAGGATTGGATTCCCAAAAAAATGCAGATCATGTTTTTACATGTTGTAAATACAATAAAAAGGCCTTGGCCCCCCAGCACAAGGCCGCATGCTTAAGCAACTACCCACACTGGAGGTTTTACGGAATTACTTCACATAATACCTCTTTCTCCGGGTCAATAGCTCCTGTAGCAGCAACTTTCCATTTGAGTTCCTTTTCCCTACAAAATACAATGATCAAGAATAATATTAGATGTTACAACAAACATTTTCAATCTATTTCATTTCACAATCACTTATCAGCTAAACCACGTAAAAGACAAATCGATGTGTTTTTGCTTAAAGTGACAAGATATGTGTAATTTGCCTTAAGCTGCATCAAATGCACAAGATGTTTGAAAAAAAATATATAGGCCTATTACACATCCCTCAATGCACCCACTTTTTCCTTTTTCTGTCATTTTCCGCTATTTGCTCCAGCAGGTCCTGTCTATAGCGGGCCTTTCTTTTTTCTTTTTGAACTGCATCCTCTGCTTCAGTATCCCCTATTTAAGCAAAGATCAGGCAAATGTACATGTTTTAAAAATCAACATCCCAGCAGTGCGGTTTAACTACAGAAAAATCAAAAGAAGTAAATCATTAATACAGTCAAAAACAATCAGGTATGCCCTCTGTAAAGAGGTGCTCATACTACTTTACTAATCTTACCAATCATAAGTCCTGTAGCAAACACTGTCATGTTTCTCTTGTTAGTAGCTCTGGTTTGCACTGGTGCCAGTGGACTGAAAGAACCAAACGTAAAGGAGGGTAAACCACAAAAACAGGGACTTTGGGCAAAAGGCAGTGTTACACAGGACAGGGTGCCAATCCATCACAGGACAAAAAAACAAAACACGGGCAATTTATGACCACCAATTAACCTAATCTGCATAATTTTGAACTGTGAGACACCAATTAACCTAATCTGCATAATTTTGAACTGTGAGAGGAAACAAATACCTGGAGAAATCCCACCAAGCAAGGAGAGAACATACAACTGCCACACACACACACACACACACACACACACAGAGCTGAGGTGGGAATCAAACCCTCGACCCTGAAGGTATGAGGCCACAGTGCTAACCTGGCAGGGATCTAAGAACTCATAAAACATATTAACATTTTTGCAATAAAAGCATTTTTCACATCCTGGTTAAACAATGTGTAGAAGGAAATAAAACATTTTAGTTATAGGCGAATAATTAGCAGAGTTTCTCTTACCACTACAGCTATAAAATTACAACGAGTCTGTCAGAATAAGTCTGTGACGGCTGCTGTAGGACACCTTCGTGGTAGAAGTGTAGTTAATGATTTCTTTTCATCACTGATTCATTCAGTAGTCACGGAAACAGTCGTGCACTCTGCTTAGTGTAGTATTGTTACGTTTAACTGGAAGCTCCGATGCTTGTAACAGTATCAGTAGAAGGGGCGGGTCCAAATGAGACCTGTGCCGTTTCCCTGGGTGTGGCGTGACCAATGACGTCACAAACGGCGTGACCAATCAGCATCCTGCGCGGCCTTGTTCCACAGCTATTATTTATGAATGGAGCCGCCAGAAAAGAGAACGACTATTTAGTAACATTTTGAAGTAATTTCTTATAATAATAAATATATAGAACGCAGCTACCATGAACTCTTCAATTACATATGGGCATACTGTATGAGGCACTGAATTAACCGATGTTATTATTCCTATTTAATGCCGCACACACAGGATGTTTGTGGCAGATTTTATTCCTCAGTGTGTTCTATTATCACTTGTTGGAAGACGTGTGATGGACCAGTGGATAGCCTCGAACGGCTCTTGTTGCCAGTACAGTTTAGATGTTCATTTATTCAGAGCCCAGTCAGTACGCAAATATAGACTATATATATATATATATATATATATATATATATATATATATATATATATATATATAAAACAATGAATGAAACCATACTATTGCATCTCTTTACGCATATGGATGAGTGAGTCGATCGCACGAGCGCCGCCGACAAAAAGTGTGTGTTTTATGTTACTGTGCATGCGCATGTATTGCCCTCCCTCAATATGAATTAGTTTGGTCTGTTCCATCCCTGTTCTGAAACACCCCCCCCCCACCCCCCCCCCCCCCCCCCCCCCGTCCCCCGACATTTTCACTTTTAATTTACGGAGGGAGAGATATTGACACTTTCTCGATACAGTGAATTTCTTTAAGCAGATTAATAATAATTGGAGATTAATTTTTACAACTATTTACTAGTATAAAACTATAATAAAATACAAAAACGTAAAGTATCATAGGGTCAATAAGACAAACAATATATAAAACTACGAATAAAGACAATATTTTCAGTGTCCCATAGCACCAGTCTCACAGAGATCCGGGAGGCTTATAAACAGTTTGTCAGCAAAATGAAACATTTTGACAGTATTGTGATTTTTTATTATTATTATTTTAAAAGATGCAAGACAATACTGCCAAAATGTATCTTTTATAGGCTGTTAGAAAATATTCTTTGCATTGTCTCTTATTGAGTCACAAGGGTGTTAAAAATCATACATCATTCAAACTTATTCATATCAGTGTATAGTTAGTATAATTTTGAAAGTGCTATAACTCACATGTGGAACAATGTGCAGTGCCATGAAAAAGTATTTGCCAATTCCTGTTTTTTTTTTCTATGCATATTTGTTACACTTGTATGGGTGGAATTTCACCTAAACACTTGAGGAAAAGACAAATTGGCCTTTTTGTTTGTGAGATATCATGAACGATTCACAGGGGTTATGATGACCAACACCTCTTCCCTGGTCTACCAGAGCCGATTGAAAAGAATGGCAATCAAACTGAACAGGTAAGCTGAATTAAAATCAGTAGCAGCATTAACTCGTGTTAGTAATTATTATGGTAGTCAATAATAATTTAAAATAATGTTTCTCAGCATTATTTCGAATTAATATTGACTACCATAATAATTAAAATAAGTAACTAGTTTACTAGCATGAGCTAATGCTGCTAATGCTTTTATTTAAGCTTACCTGTTCAGTTTTGTTGTCATTCTCTTTTCAAATATTGTCTTTACAGTTAAAAAAAAAATGTTAGTCTTGATATCCTTTTCTTTGTTTCACTAATATGTCCCAATATACTATTAGAGCTGTCAGAGCCCGCGGAACTGCAATTTCCCCTCAAAGGCATTATCTGCTAATTTTAGGAATTTTACAGCATCTGCTTTTAAAGCTTTTTCTTTGTCGCGTAAATTTTCAGCTCCACCTTTTCTTTTTTTTCCATTTTAATCCATGGCAATTATTTATTCTTTGCTGTATTGAGAAATGATCCAAATCTCTCCCTGTGTAAATTACAAGTGAATTACACATGTGGAATACGATTACAATACATTCACATGCACACAAACTGTGCCGCTTTGCGCCGGATAGCCGGGGGAAAAAAAGAGCTCAGAGCCAACAATAGCGTTCAGCACAATAACTTTATCAGCCTTTTTCAGGTCAATATTATGGTTTGCGTACTGATTGAGCTGGCCCGCATTGGCCAGCGGCCCACCGGGAAAACGCCTGGTACTCCAGATGGTCAGTCCGCCACTGGTCAGGGACAGTGAGTCTGGATCCAGCAGCAGGTCCGGGATGATGTTGACCAACACCTCTCCCCTTCTATACCCGAGCCAAGTGGATGGCAATCAACTAAACAGATAAACTGGAATTAAATCAAAGGCAGCATAGCTCAGGCTAGTAAACTTGTTACTCATTTTAATTATTATTGTAGTCAATAATAATTCAAAATACGGCTGAGAAAATATTATTTTTAATTATTATTGACTACAATAACAATTACTAGCATGAGCTGATCCTGCTACTGATTTTATTCCATCTTACCTGTTCAGTTTAATTGCCATAGACCAGGGGAGAGGTGTTGGTCATCATCAGCAGGCACTGGTTCATCATCACTGACCTGCTGCACTTTCAGCTTACACTGATGAGTGGTATATCTTACACTGACTGCATCAAGATGATACCCCCTGACAAGCTAAAATATTTACTGTAAAAAAATAAACCGTAAATTTTACGGCAAAACGTTACCGTCAAAAATATGGTAGCAACGTTATTAGTTTTACGGGATTGCAACCACTGTACTGTATATTTTACTTGTTTATTTTACGGTTTATAACTGTCTAATTAACATATTTATGTTGCTGCATATTTATATTATGCTATATATATATATATAATTAATTCACAAAGCAGACAGAAAACTATTTAAACTAGGGAAAAATCTTATTTTTAATATAATAAACGGAACATAAGTGAATTCATTCAGCAATTCTGTGAAAGCACCAATTTATCACATTAGCTGGGAGCAAGAAGAGATATAAGTTACATTGCTAAACATTCAGATTTTACCTTTAAGAAACTATTAAGAATACTCGTATACAAACCTAAAAAAAAATCATCAATTTTGTCTTATTTTTGTGAAAATAGCCTACATGTCTGCTGCAGATGCATCAAAGGGGTTTATGATAAAATACACGTGTGTTTGCTAGATAATAATAAGCGAGTGCTTAATATTATTGTGAAATTAGAGTTAAGCAGGTGTCTTTCTAGTATATTGTAAAGGCAATCATCTCTTTTATCCCAAAACTTTTGCGATACGTGTGATCGAGAAATTGAGAATATTATGGTCCAACAATACAAAAGACATACTGTACACAAAATGCAACATATTGTAATTTTTTTCCCCAACTTTTTTTTTTTTTTAACTTTGACAAATTTAAAGAGGGGGAAAATTGTGTTAGACAAAAAAAAGCAACATTAAACTTTTCTGTCAACAGTATTCTGGACATGTTTTACATAAAAATAAATAAAATAAAATCATGTCACCCACAAAAAAAAGAAAGAAAAAAGGTTCTCACTGTACAAATCTTAAAAAATAAATAAACATTGTTTAAAAGGAAAATGCACAACCTTGTCCTTAAGGTCAATAATACCAACAAAAAAATTGTTAATTTACCATATTAACAAAATTTACATTATTAACCCCTATTTTTTGCTATCAAATACAAACAAAGCCCAAATATATTGCATCCAAAACAAAACATCCAAACATTTTTAATAAGTGCAAAAAAAAGGCCTTCATTTGGAACTCAACAAACTCAAGTGCTCGATGTTGGTTTACACTTAAAGTTTGTTTTTAAGCATCTGTACTTTTGGTGTAAGTCTGGTAGCATCCAGCTGGAGGAAGATCTTCTGCAGTACCTTAAAGAATGTTTTCAGGCTCTGAGGATAACTGAGGTTCATTGCATATAGTACACCCATTAAGACCGCACATGCAGTAGCGATGTCTCCCAAGTCGTGAAGCACTTCAACACCCTCAATAACAATCCCAACATCAGCTGGAGGAGTAGTGGCATCACCTCCAACATTGATGCTGTAGATGCCAAATACATGTTGAAGATTATGGAGTTAATTATGTGCCAAAATTTAACAAACAAACACACTTTTTCAGAAATGCAGCGTTTTGCAAACAAACACAATCTGCTTTGCAAAGAAAAAAAATCGACTTTCTCACAAATGCGCCCAACGTATTTTCTCATAAAAGCGCTCAACCTATTTTCTCACAAATGCAATGGAGCAACTTCCTCTTCCAAAACAGCAGATGGCGCTATCGGTCAATTTACTCTATTCTCTTACTGTATGGTTTACCCTTATGTCCTAGAGGAATATGAGTGGGGAACAGTTTTGAGGTGTCTATTATATATCCAGACAGCTAGACATATTAACAATCCACTATCTTTAGGATAGAGCCCTGTAGGGGAATACAGTTATATCAAACCACAGTTGCATTTTAATTAACTATTAAAAGCTGAAAGAACTGCCTTCATGTTTGACTTTTTATATCCATAACGGACGTATGCGACATGATGCATTAAAATCTTTTATAATTAGTGATCATATCTACATTAAAATAATCTGTGTCTGTAGTACAATCCTACATTGTAAACAGCTGTTGCAGCCCGAGGTGTAGATACAGTAAGATGCAAGAATCATTGTATTAGACAGCATGCATGAAATTTATGAAACTTTTTACAAGCAGGTTTGTAATAGAATTCTGTCTGTAATTCAGTATGTTTACTGTTTATTTAAAGCTTTTCCCCCTTATAACTTTGTTAAAGATTATTTAAATGTAGATATGATCACTAATTAAAAAGATTTTGATGCATCATGTCGCATACGTCTGTTATGGATATAAAAAGCCAAACATGAAGGCAGTTCTTTCAGCCTTCAATAGTTAATTAAAATGCAGCTGTGGTTTGATATAACTGTATTCCCCTACAGGGCTCTATCCTAAAGATAGTGGATTGTTAATATGTCTGGCTGTCTGGATATATAATAGACACTTCAAAACTGTTCCCCACTCATATTCCTCTGGGACATAAGGGTAAACCATATAAACACGTTGTTTGAGGTCTCGGGAGAATAGAGTAAATTGACTGATAGCGCCATCTGCTGTTTTGGAAGAGAAGGTTGCTCCATTGCATTTGTGAGAAAATAGGTTGAGCGCTTTTGTGAGAAAGTCTCCCAAAGAGAACCTCAACATCTTCAGCTCTGCTACCTCCAACTCTGCCTCCTGTCTTTTTTTCAGCGCCACCGTCTCTAAGCCGTAGAGCATTGCTGGTCCCACCACTGTCCTGTACACCTTTTCTTTTATTCTCGCTGATACTCTTTTATCACACAACACACCTGACACTTTTCTCCACCCATTCCAACCTGCCTGTAACCACCTCTTCACCTCCTTTGAACACACTCCGTTGCTCTGCACCTTCATAACCTCTGCTCCCTGTATTCTCACCGTTCCTCTTGGGTCCCTCTCATTTACACACATGTATTCTGTCTTCCTGCGGCTAACCTTAATTCCTCTGCTTTACAGAGCATACCTCCACCTCTCGAACTTTTCCTCCACCTGTTCCCTGCTCTCGCTACAAAGCACAATGTCATCTGCAAACATCATAGTCCATGAAGACCCCTGTCTTACCTCATCTGTCATCCTGTTCGTCACCAGAGCAAACAAAAAGGGGCTTAGAGCCGATCCTTGATGCAGACCCACCTCCACCTTGAACTCTTCTGTCACACCTACAGCACATCTCACCACTGTCTTACAGCTCTCATACATGTCCTGCACCACTCTAACATACTGCTTTGCCACTTCAGACCTTCTCGTACAATACCACAGCTCCTCTTTTGGCACCCTGTCATACGCTTTCTCTAAATCTACAAAGACACAATGCAACTCCCTGTTACCTTCTCTGTACTTCTCCGCCAGCATCCTCAAAGCAAATACTGCACTGATGTACTCTTTCTAGGCATAAAACCATATCGCTGCTCACAAATGCTCACCTCCGCCTTTAACCTAGCTTCCACTACTCTTTCCCTCAGCTTCATTGTCTGGCTCATTGGCTTTATACCTCTATAATTGCCACAGCTTTGCACATCTCCCTTGTTTATAAAAATTGGCACCAATACATTTCTCCTCCATTCCTTTGGAATCCTCTCACTCTCCAAGATCTTGTTAAACAAACTAGTCAGAAACTCTACTGCCACCTCTCCTAAGCACTTCCATACCTCCACAGGTATGTCATCAGGACCAACAGCCTTTCCACTCTTCATCCTCTTCAACGCCCTTCTCACCTCACTTCTACCAATATTTGCTACTTCCTGTTCCACAACAGTCACCTCTTCTACTCTTTGTTCTCTTTCGTTTTCCTCAATCATCAACTCCTTAAAGTACTCCTTCCATCTTCCCATCACCCTTCTGGCATCTGTCAGTACATTTCCATCTCTATCTTTAATCACTCTAACCTGCTGCACATCCTTCCCATCTCTATCTCTCTGCCTTGCCAACCTGTACAGATCCCCCTCTCCCTCCTTACTGTCAAGCCTAGCATACAAGTCCTCGTATGCTCTTTGTTTGGCCTTTGCCACCTCTACCTTCACCTTACGCTGCATCTCCCTGTACTCCTGTCTACTACCTTCAGTCCTCTCAGTGTCCCACTTCTTCTTAGCTAGCCTCTTTCCCTGTATACACTCCTGGCCTGCCATGTGGAAGGTCTGGGTTCAATTCCCAACTAATGCCCATACCCCAGCCAATGGATGCAGTGCCGGTTCCAAGCCCTAAAATCCCTAAAATGGGACGGTTACATCAGGAAGGGCATCTGGTGTAAAACCTGTGCCAAGGTATTGTGTGGATCAGGTGCTGTACTGTGGCGACCCCTTGACAGGAGCTTAACTAAACTACATAAATTTGGGTCTTGTTTATTGTCATTTTACTTAGAATTAGAAGACAAACCTATTGATATTGATTAAAACATGTTTTTCTAATCTTGTTTTTATTTTTTACTTTTGGTAAATAATAAAAAATAAATAAAGAGTCCATGAGACCTTATCGCTGATTGCATGAGACATTTGTCACTCAAGATATACAAGAAGTACTGCAGCCTCAAGAATATTTTAATGCTTTAAGGCTGCAGTACTTCATGTGTATCTTGAGCGACGGATGTCTCATCCATTTAAGAATCAATTCAAAAATGCCTATTGTTGCAGACAGTGAGGAACGCCTGTAACATGATCACAGTATGACAAAAAAGTTGATAATGCTGCTGCCTACTGGTCATTTGGCCTGTGGAAAGGCCTGCAACCTGCTGCCCACCAAACAAATAGAATTTCTGTTTCATATATATGGATATCTGTCAAGAGTCTCATATCTCTTGCAATGTTGGCAATGACCATAACTATAGTTTTCTGGGTTGTGAAGCAGTTTTCTCTCTCCCATAGGGGGAGTTTGACACTTGCATTGAGGGGACAAACATTTTTAACTGACGTTGCTACACTACTGTAGATGTAGACTGGAATTAGGAAATTGAGCAGTGCACATCACTTATTAAAACCAACCTAACAGTCAAACATGGTTGTAGCATCATCATACTGTTGGAATGTTTTTTTGAGACTGGGTCTGGGATGTTAGTCAATATATGACTGGACAATCAAAACCTTCTCCAGAATGCTCAGGCTCTCAGCCTGGGATGAAGTTTTACATTTTAACGAGACCATGACCTAAAGCATAATGCCAAGAAAGCACAGGCTTGGCTTCTGTAAAACTCTGAATGCAATAGAGCATCTCTGGAGAGACCTGAAAATGGCTGTGCACTGACCCTGCTTGTTCAACCTGGTTGAGCTTGAACAATTCTGGCAAAAAGAATGGAAGAAACTTCCAAAAGTAAGAGGGGCAAAGTGTGTAGCATCATTTATAAAGCTGTCACAGCTGTCAAAGGTGCTTAGGCCAAGCGATGGGTTTGAATACTTATGTAAATGGGTTATTATTCCAAAACAAACAAACAAAATCTCCAAAAACAAAAAATCAGATCATGGTTATTCAGTTTGCATTATTAAAAAATGTAATAAAGAAGGAGGAATGTGTGGCAGCAAAATAGAGATGAGCAAAGCAAGCCTGCTATCTACTGGCTGAAAACGAGCTGTACATTGTCCGCTTTTGGTGGTGCTAAAAACACATCACAAGGCAGGTCTTCAGATCATTTCAGAAATATATTACAAAATTATTGCACCATCCCAATGATTTCACAATCACTGGTCAGCTAAAACAAACCGATGCTTTTAGTGATGAGATGGGTGTAACTCTGTCCTGGAGCAAACTCTGTCATGTTGCTCTTGTTAGTAGTAAACCACACAAATAGCTCAGATTTCACACTGAAGTGAGCTCCCTTAAAACATATCATGTTTTGATATTCCAGCCTCTTAATTTGAAAGATATAACACACAAATGCAAAAGAGGAACAATGTGAATTACTGAAACACATCTATTGTGTCTTGATGCTGTGAGGTCGATGCTTAGGCCTCCTCTTTGGCAGGAGCTTGAGCTTCTTTTTTTATTAAAGCTCAGTTCCTTCTCGGAGGTGTAGCGCTTCCGCCTGGACCACCAGTATTTAGATGATTCTAAACCTCTTCGTGCTGGGGTCAAGGCAGCGTTGGGCGCAGATTCAGGTGCAGGTTGTTCCTTGTGGAATGCTGAGTACTTTCTGGACTCCTCCATCCTCTTGATTTTAAAGTAAATGATAGACAGTATGGAGCTGTGGAGATGAAGTCAGGAAATTAAATATATTCTTTACTTTTTTTTTTTGGCACAGCCATTTCAAAATCTGTAAAGATGTAACATATTTTAACATGGTTAGGATAGCAAATGTTAAACAAAATAAAATTCCTTTTCAGGTGAGATATTTCAGATGTTAATAATATCCGATATTGTTTTCTCAACATTCATTCTAAATGAATAAAGAAGGACATCTGGTATCGCTTTTTCCTTTGTTCAGTGCCCTTAATCTAGGGACCCTGAAAATTTAAAATTGTCAAATGTATATCAAAATAAATCTCTTTTTGTGTAACAGTAACACCAATGACATATTTTGGGGTTACTGATAATATTTTCATATAATTAATTATAATAAACTATGTTGATGTTATTATGGAACAGATTTGTTTCATAAAAAAAAATCTTTAGATGAAAAGGATATGGTCCTTTTGATGTATGATCACAGTGACTTGTTCTTGCAACAATTAAATAGTGAACATCAAAGTAAGAAAATGTGTTTTATGATTGAAAGTACAGTACATACTATACACTTTTTGATTTTTTATATTTCGATAAATGATTTTGTCATCAGCAAAACTAAGAGACAGCACTTTCCCCCATTTTTGTAGAATGACCCGTTTACTCTGCATGTAGCTTAACTTCTACTGGGGCCAAGGATCACAGAACTCTCTAAAACATAGTAACATGTTTGTAAAGCAATAAAAGCGTTTACATCTGCTGCTTAAAAAAGATGCAGAAGGAACAAAAACATCTTGATTATAGTAAACAGAGTTTCTCTGACCATTAAATCTGTAAAAAACTACAGTGAGCATGTCTATATAAGTCTGTGATTTACCTTGCCATCCACGCTAATGTCACAGCTGCTGTTATACTGTAGAAAAGTAGAACACTCACTCACTCACTCACTCAATCAATCAATCAGCATGGCTTTGGACTGTGGGAGGAAACCGCAGTACCAGGAGGAAACCCACGGTGAGAACATGCAAACTCCATGCACACTGAGATGGAGGTGTAAGGCGTGAGTTATACCCACTACGCCACCATGCCACCTAGCACCTTTAACCAAATTTTACACCTCTGTGGCATAGGAGCAATTTGTAAAAAACATTCAGCCATGATATAGTATTTCTTTGTTTTGTGCAATTTTATTGTCATTTTAATTTACAACTGCGAAGCCTAGTTAGACATTACTGAAGTTAACAATATGATTATATAAATTCCTGAAGAGCCACCGTGTGATCATTAGTCGATTTGTAACACTGGAACTTTTCATTTAAAAAATCCTATCCAACCGTTTCTGTTAAATGATTCCTGTGATATAATTAAAACACGCTAGGGGGCGCAAGACACCTCAGTCAATCCAAGTTAGTTGAATTAAACTCACTGAGGAGTCTTTCGCCCTCTAGCGACGAACGTTGTGATTCACTTATTTGAGTATATTTTTTAAATGTATGGTGTAAATGACATTAATATGTATAATAAATATGTATTAAAACATATATTAAGTGATTAAAATAAAGAAATTTGCACACTATAGTTGCAGTAGTAAGTGAATTAGTAATCACCCGTAGCCATAGAACTGAGCGTGTAAAGGTCATTTCCGGTACAAACGGAAGTCCAGTTTTTCCACAAGAGGCAGATGTTGCGGTTTATTTTTCCCCCACCTGTATTGCGGTAAATCCCGCCTCCTGTTTTCTGATTAGTTAGTAATTTACACACGTTTTTCATCCACTGATTGGGCAGTGATATCAATAATAGGTTAAAACCGCTGAGATAATTGAATAACATGTACTGAACAGGAACTAAATTTAATATTTTAAGTATAATGTTGATAAATATGGCATTCTTATCTGTTATTTTATATTAGACTGAACATATGTTATGATGTAAAATAAAAAATATATATGTATTAAAGTTTATTTACACATGTTTTTACTTGACTGATAATTCATCATTGATCTGCTCTTGTTATCATCGCTAATAATACAGCATCTCCTCATTTCCGCAAAGCTGTATGGTTGCTATGGTGACGTAATCAGCAGGCTTCTTGGCTCGGCCAATCGTAGAGTAGGGGGGAGGCGGGATATGTCGTAATACGGGTGTGGGGACGCATATTCCGACGTTGAAATGGTATTCAGCCGAGAAGCGGATCTCTGAAACCCGTCCCTGATCGGAACCGAGCCAGATCAGTGCATCAGCCGGCGAGGCGGCTCGTTTCCTCTCGCGTAAAGAAATAACTAAAAAAAAAATGGCTGCGGGGAGCGTCAACCCGTTCAACACGAGCGACTCGGAGGAGGAAACGGAGCGGCGGAGACGCGACGGCGGCGAGAGCGAGCAGCGCAGCCCGAGTGATGAGGCTCAAGGCCCGAGCCCGGGGCCCTTCTCTCCGCCGCCGGCTGATGCGGATCCCAGCGCGCTCGGTGGTTTGTTATCCAGCAGCCGGACTGTGGCGGCCCTCGGGCCGGGCGGTGGTGGCGCTGAGCCCCCGCGGGTGCCCGTGGACGCGATCGCGGCGCAGCTGCTCCGGGATCAGTACATCCTCACGGCCCTGGAGCTGCACACCGAGCTGCTGGAGGCCGGCAGGGAGCTGCCCAGGCTCCGCGATTACTTCTCCAACCCGGGGAACTTCGAGCGGCAGAGCGCCACACCACCCGCCTGTAAAGAGCAGGGGCTCGGGGCTGCAGGAGCGCTGAGTAAGTCCCACCACGCCTCTGGTCACTGTAGGGAATGTCAGATCCGGAATGCCAAGAGCAACTCTGTAACACATGGAGTAGACCTCTCAGGGTGCAGGATGTTCATTATCCCCTATATAGTTAGTATACACGATAATCTAGGAAATAATGCATGGGGTCTATAGTAGGGTTCAGCCCCTGGTCACTTGGAAATCTGTCTAGTACAGTATAGTGAGTACAGAGACAGATGGCTTCCATTTTATAGTGCCAATAAAATGATGGATTCAAAACATGGCTTGCAAATGTTTTCCCTTTCTAGTGCACTTGTGTAGGGATTAAAAGAATGAGCAACGTCTGCCATCTTTTCACCAATTATTTTGACTCTTGTCTCTATTGTTATTGCTTGGTGCTTATAAACAGTACCAGCTTCATCACCTCTGCTTTTACACTTGCTTCCAGACATCCTGGAAAGAGACAAATCCCAAACAGATTCCTGCTAGCAACATTGCGTGTATAGTGCACCCTGTGTAGTGCACTAAACTTTGTTATTTTATTTCCTTTTATAGTTTCTATAAGGTGTTTCACTAGGGGCATCGCAATACGATATTATCACGATACTTAGGTAGAGATTTGATTCGTATTGTTATCAAGGTTTTTACAAATATCCCGATTTGATGTCAATATAATACTTTTTTTCAGATTTTCTTACAATTCTAAACAAACTTAATAAAGTTTGGTGGAAAAGGGGCTTGTGTGAATAGTTTAGAGTAATTGAGTGAGTCACCTGTAGGAAGGTCATGGGGCCTTTATGTCATCCCCTCCGTATATGACATATATAAGCAGTCTCCTACTTGATGTATATGATGTAGCCAGATCCCTACAGAGAGAGCAGGTGCCATTACTTTATACCCTATATATAGTGCAGAAATAAAAGCAGCTGAATCTCTAAGACACATTAAAAATCATAGTATGTGCAGTATAGAGCAACAAAGCTTTTTTTGATTCTGATTCTAGACACTGCACAAGCTATACGAGTTTTAGTGTTTAGTGTTTAGTGTTTAGTGTTTAGTGCACGTTAATAGGCATTTGTGAGACAATAAATAAAAAACATAGTAATAGCTTCTTAATGGCCCTAAAGAGCAGACTTCATAGGGTGCAAGAATTGTTGTTTTAGAGAAGAAGGTAAAAGAAAAATGTCGGTCGTTTCTGTATGACATATAGTGCACTACATAGGGTGTTATAAACTGCACCCTTATATAGTGCACTACTTAAACGATAGGTCTATGAAAGTCATTATTTGATACCAGATCATTATAGTTCTCGACATAGGGTGCATATGCCCTTGTTTCACACTGTATGTAGTGCAGATCATCTTTAGGTTTGTGTGTCATGTGTACATCTTCCTGATGATCACTGTGGAGTTTTTCCCACCTCACCGATCCCAGCCCTGCAGCTGCTGGATAAAAGGAAAAGGAAAAACGATGCTGTTCATGTGCTCGGTACGTAACCATGTGCGATGAAAGATTTGCAGTTTGTGCACTGTGTGGGATGAAATGGTGAGCTGTCTTTCCTCGCTGTCACTCCTCCTGCTGTGTGATTTGTTACTGATGGTGTGTCCTTCTCTGACTCTTGTTTACTTTTCACAGCATGGCTTTAGATTGTTTCCACTTGTTTCTACTGTTGCTGATTTTCTTGTCAAGGTTATGCATGCGATTGGAGTGTTTGACCCACGGCATACTTCAGGACAGGTGTAAGATAACGGCACACAGGGCCGTGGTTCAGGTTTCGTCAGGTGCTGTGAAAATACTTGCTAGGTTAAAGTTTTTCCCAGTAAGGACAGTGATAATCAGGTCACAAGGAGCCTACTAGTCATTACAAATTGTGTGAAACGGGTTGGTTTTTGTGTAATATGATAAAATGATGCCAGTCGTTCCCTGTTTTGTAGGGAAAGGGTGTGTGTGTGTGTGTGTGTGTGTGTGTTTGTTGCTACAGGAGAAGGAAACAAGATGCAAATATATCATGCGCTCCCTGTCACCAACTTGAGTTTGCCACCCAAAGGATTCCTTACTGCACATATAGTGGAAATACTGTACAGTGCACTACTGTATGTAGGGTGTACTTCTCTTCTCTTTGCTATCCTGTGTAGCGTTCTGTGTGGGTTTTGGGATTTGGCTGTGTCAGCAGTGTTACAGTGTAATAAACCCTGTCAGCTGTATTACACTGTGTCTCCGTCTGCTGCCTGCATTACACTGTCAGTGATGATCAACTGTGTCAGCTGTATTGCACTGTGTCTACTATGTTATATCATGTCTCTTAAAACACTGTGTCGGCTGTGTTAAATGTACAGTATACAGTAAGGTATACAGTATCCTAGGTTTCACACAATGTCAGTGGTGTAATGCTGCCAGCGATGTAACACTGCGTCAGCTGTGTTACATTTTGTAAACGGGTTTACACCGTGTCAGCTGCGTCGCAATGTGTCAGCGCTGGTTTGCTGTGTTGTACTGGGTCAGTGATGTTACACTGGCAGCTATGTCACACTGTAGAACTGTGTCAGCCGCATCGCACTGTGTCAGCGCTGTTATGCTGTGTTGTACTGTGTCAGTGCTGTTACACCAGTGTAAATTCTGATAAACTGTTAGCTGTGTTACACTGGGTCAGTGATGTTACACTGGCAGCTATGTCACACTTGTACAACTATGTCAGCCGCGTCGCCCTGTGTCAGCCGCGTCGCCCTGTGTCAGCCGCGTCGCCCTGTGTCAGCCGCGTCGCCCTGTGTCAGCGCTTTCATGCTGTGTTGTACTGTGTCAGTACTGTTACAACAGTGTAAATTTTGTTAAACTGTTTAACAATGTGTCAGTGCTGTTACACTGACAGTAAGGTCAAACGTTTAGCTGTGTAACATTGTGTAGCGTTTCGCTAGTATGAAATACTAATATTAGTATTTATGATAATAGTATAAAAAAAATAGTATAAATGACTTTACTGTATACACTTATAGTGCATAGCAGAGTGTAGTCCTCTTAGTTATCTGCCTCTGTTCGTACTGGGCACACAGTGCACTACAAAATGACGCTGTTCTCATAGTTGGGCAACTAAGCATTAGCCAACTCTAATAAAATTCACCAATCCTCTTAGCTGGACTGCACTGCCAATCTGTTAGGACGCCACACCAGCGGAATATTTGCTCTTCTAATTGACCCTGTGTGTGCTTTGTGCATTCAAGCCAGGATCTTTTCTCATTGTTACAACTGCATGCCATCTTCCCGGGAGACTGACATCCTGCTAAGAAGGAACAGATGGCTCGCACTCCCAGCCACACTCCTTTTGTGTGGAGGAGATATCTACCAAAATGTCACTTAGAGCTGGAGCAGGAAAAAAAAGAATGGCTTTGGACATTAATTTGTATTTATTTCTGCCGAACTAAGGCCATTTAATATTTCTAAATCATGTTGGGTGTGATGAGGTTAGAATCTAAACCAGTTGCCTTGCTGTGGATAATACAGTTGGCTAGAAGAAACGGTTGCTGGTTACATTTCCAAATTACTTACCTTTAATTTAAAGCCGTTTATGATGCAGTTATCTTCTTGTCTTCCAGTACCCTTTTGTCTTTACTCACCTGGGCCTGATTTCTTAAAGGATACTGTTAACGTTATAATGGCTATAAACTGTTGCTTTCTTTTACCAGTATCTCCTAAGATCAGTGAATAAAATGAAAATCTACTGTATATATTAATGTCTGTTGTTAAATGTTAAATGATGTGTGACTTGTGTGACTTTATTTATACCAGCATTGAACAGCATTAAAGATCTAACTGTTTCACGTTTTAAAATCACACGTTCCACTTCAGCAGATTGAGAACGGAGAAGTTGGTTTAACTAACAGGTGAGAATCCGCAGTATTTTTAGATGGAGATTTGCAGCTCGGCTGAATGAACGCAGCACGCATAATGTGTGTCCTAATTGGATCATTTGTACAGAGCAGCTGTGTGGTACTCATCAAAGCAGGCTCGTTTCATGCACTTTCCCCTCCTCCTGCTCTTTTAGGGCTAAATCGTGCCATGTTGCACGGCACACACACACACAAACTGGCAAACACAGTCAGGGGCAAATTTTCAGCAGCCCTCTATGGTGGTTAATGAGATTTTGCAGACATTTTGGCAGAGGTCCACCTGTAGGGTGGAGGGAGTTTGGCATTCTTAATGACGTAGTCTTCTGGCTTGGACGTCAGGATGTGCATGGGATCCAGTAATATCATGTGATAGATATTTTTGATATAATGTATACTGTCATGTTTACAAATCTAGAGTATTCTTTAATTTGTTCAAGTGATTTTCATTCATGCTTCGCTTAAACTAATGTGTGATATCAGGGTGCTTAATTTTCTAACACTTCTGTTGCAGTTAACATAAGCAAAGCTGTTAGTGTTTTCTCATTAGTTAGTACATTTATTAGCTGCTAATGAAATTGGCAGAGACCTGAAAAGCAAAATTTAAAATATGTAATTTTTTCATTCCTGCGGCATCGTAGTGGAGTGCTTAGCACGCTGTCCTTGCACCTTTTAGGGTGGAGAGTTCGAGTCCCACCTCCCTTTGCTTAATGGGTTTATGGGGTTCCTTGAGGTTCTCTGGTTTCCTCTTACAAGTCCCAAATTGCCTTAGAGTGTTTGTTCATCCAGGGTGGTACCCAGTGCCCAGAGTACACTAGGATAGGCTCCAGGCCTCCTGTGACCCTGTACAGGATAAGCAGTTATAGAGAATGAGCGAGAGAAAGTAATTTGGCCATTTCACACGCATTACCTTGTAATTGTAAGTGCTTTAAAATCTATATTTTTCTTTACCATCCTATCATTTGTTAAGTTTTTTTCCTTGTGTCTATGAACTAGTAAACTACTCATTAGTCAGACACTTCATATCTGAATTTGACCAGTCTATTCATGACGTGTTGCTTTTGCCACTGACTTGAACTTGATTTGACTTTAAAATGAGTTCAGCTTATTTTTTGCTGTCTATGTAAAGTTTCAGGAAAGCATGTTAGCTAAGGAGATGGTCTAAAATCTAATAATGCTACTGTAAGTGGTAACTTACACAGCAGGTTAAAACAAAGGCTACTTTTAGAACCAAATATAAGATAGCAAGGATACGGATTTATGGATAACTATGTGAACTTTCGGAATGCATATGTTTAAATGTTCTTATTATTTATTGTTAATGATGGGAAGTTAAATAACATGAGCTAGCCTAGAGGAATTTTATTATTCCTTAATGTTCTTATTAGTCACTTTTAGCCAGCTTACTATTGTAAACTAACCTGACTGCCGTATCCTTAAATGTTCTTATTGTTCACTGATGATAGCTGGCTACATAATATAAACTAAGCTGACAGAATTTTTGAAAGGGAATGCTATGCCATTCGCCATTATAGGGATGGGAACCACAAGGAACCATCTGATAGAATATCATCGTGATACTGTACCTAGGTGCCGATTTGATTTGTATTGCGATGCTTTTAATATTATTTTTTTCCCTGATTTTTGTTACATAAAAAAAAAAGACGTAGCAAATAATTTTGATAATGTGTGCATAATCGAGCACACCACCTTAAGAATTATAATAGAAGGGCAGCATTAATAGAACTTCAACATTTTACCAATAATAAAATGCAATAATAATTTAAATATGTATTTACATTGATTTTGGAGGCAGTGTGGCGAAGCATGAACTGCCACCAAAAAAGAATTGCGATATGTAACTGAATCTTATTTTTTTTTTTCCCCCATCTCTAAAATATACATAATGTTATGGATTCAAGTCAAACTGGGACTTGTGATGAAATTCCTTGTGAATGAAGGCATAAAACTGATTGAAATTTACAGAAGACGTCAAGCCCAATGCAGTGATGAGACTCAAAGCGAGTGAGTGTTTTAAAGAAGGCCGTACGTCTGTGAATGACGATACCAGCTGAGGAGGCTCGGAGCCTACTACATTAATTCCTGTGAAAGTTTCAAGAGTGGAACGCCTGATCCTTGAAAATCGACAGATAACTTGTTGCCAGCTTGCGGAAGAGATGCATCTGTCTTGTACTTTACAGTAACTTGACTGGGAGTTATTGCCATAACCCCCATATAGTCCAGACCTCGCTCTAGCCATTAAAGGAGTTTATGAGAGGCCAGCTTTCAGATGAAGCAGGCAGTATGTTCATGGCTTCGGTGTCCTTAGGAAACTTCCTACCTTGATGGTATCCAAGCACTAGTGAAATGCTGGGATAAGTGCATTCGTGTAGCGGGGGATTATATCAAAATGGTAGTTTTTACACTGATAACTGTGTTCTGTTATTCTGGTCAATTAAGACATTTTAATTTAAATGTTTAATTTAATTTTTTTTTTAACATTCATAAATATAACTGAAAAGTTCTTTCTCAATTCCTGTCAGGTTTTTTTGATGATCATTGATAAATATAATGAACATTTATGAATGTTATACTTACAAATGTTCGCTAGCTAGCTTGAGTTATCTAGCTAGGTTAGATGTATAGAAATCCTGTCAGGCTAACAATAACAATTAAAACATTGACCAATATTAAGGGTAGCTAATGTTATGAAGCTGGCTAACATCAGCGATTAACAGGAACTTTTAAGAACATGGCTTATAATTTCTCTCAGAAATCCTGTCAGGTTAGTTCATGTTATGTAGCTGTGTTACATTAGCAAATAATATGAACATTAAAAAATACTATACCGGTTAAAATTCATTTCAGAAATCCTGTCAGGTTGGTTTGTGTTATGTAGCTGGGTAACATAGTAAATAATATAAACATGTCAACAAATATGGCTTAAAATTGCTGTCAGAAATGCTATCGGGTTAGTTCATGTTAGCATGCTGGCTAAAATGAACAGCCGTTTAGCTTACTGATGTACAGGCAAAGCCAAAAGAGTGCAGCAAGTTTTGTGAAGACTGAAAACGCCACACCCGTGCAAATTAGGAGCGAAAAAAGAATCAGATATAATCTTTTATATCCAAACATAATATTACTTATTATTCTATTTGTTTAGTTTTTTTAACCACTGGCTGTTCTGATACATGGTGGTTGTTCCTGTGTGTATTAAACATGTTATGTACTACATAGTAAATTGTTATTTCAAAGTTAAAACATTCAATAGAGCTACTACCATTATATACTAATACTCATGTACATAGTGTGTAGTGTATAAAAGTCAAGTGAGATGTCGATTAGATCAATATACAAACTATTTAATTTAATTAAGATTTAGGCTTTTAGATTTTAGGATTGATATTACATTGCAAAAACATGCTGTGACGGAGAGAATTGCATTACAAGGTGCTGCTATCTGACATACCAGCTGATAATGCTCTTTAGGTAACACCCACAGATACCTTTAGACACTAAAACAACATCGCCAAGTCAACAGCTTCTCCTTTTCTGTGCAGTGCAGTGGTTTGCATTTATGTCCACGTTCACAACATACAGTATGTCCACACATTTCAGCATTTTACTCTGGACAGACTTGTTCCTCAGAGAATGCTGTGGAAGAGCCAGACTGCTGATTGCATCACTGTGGCTTTTCTGGTTCAACCTCTGTCGCATCTTGCTTACTGATTACTTGTCTGTCTTAAGGAAATAGTATGTTGTAAGTGTAACAATAAGTGTTTAAGACATAAAGGCCAAAAAGAAAAGAATAATGATGTGCTGAAGGGGAAGGTATGTGTTTTTAGACATAATTACAAGATGGTGTGATGGTGTTTTGAGTAATGCAGAAACGTCAAAAAGCTTGAAAATGACCCTGTTAAAGGAAACATTTGGTACAATATTGGACATAAATATAATATACATGTTAACATGGATAACATGAATCATACAGTTTGTAGCTTATCAGCTACGTAAGTCTAAGATCTTATTTATGTTTATACAACAGATAGTTCCGATCTTGTAATCTGATTAGATGAGAGCTATTCCACGAGTGGTGATAATAGACAGTAACAGCACTGGGTCATTTAACTATATGAATTACTCAGCATCACAGGTCACAGAAGGGATGAAAGTTGTTTGGTATAGTCCGCAGTACTGGAAAGGGGAGAGCAGCTGCCTGCCAGAACCCACATTCAACCAGTTACAGAAGCACTTTCTGCAAGAAAATACAAAAGTTATCTCTCACTTTTAACACTAGGATAAGCCCCAAGTCCCTCCCTAACCCCTGATCATGGGCAATATATGGTTTGTGATTTTAGCTACATCACATCAGTTCTGATTGCACTGCTTTCTCTTCCTCTTGAACATGTATATTTTTGGACACTGTCTGATAATCAAAACTGCTTCTGCCACGGACCTTATTTTTGTTCATTATAACATTACATTACTGCACATCTCTTCTTATTTCTACTTTTATTTTTTTCCTTGCACATATTTATTTAATATAATTTTTTTTTTATTAAAATGTTATTTTTTAATACATATTCTTATTTTATATTTGCAAACTTCAGTTTTATTTTAATGTAGGTTTGATTTTTTTCTTAACTTGCACTTTAATTGTATTTATTTGGTCAGTGGCAGTCGAATAAGCATGTCACATTGTATTGTGCGTGTGGTTGTGTATGTGAGAAATAAAATTTGATTTTGGGCCTGATATTCAGCACAACAACAAAAATTCAAGTGTGATATTGCTTTATCATAAAGGATGTACAAGGTTGATTGAGATAATGATCATGGTAGTCTATTTTACTCAAAATAATTTTCTGTAAATATCTAGGTCACATCCAGTGCACTGTAATGTCTTACATACGTATTACTTGGTTTGGAAAATATTATCTGTACATTTGGCAATCTTAATGAAATAATCCTTGAATTTTCTTATTTTCCATAATTAAATTAGTTACTAGAAACCTATAATAAAACGAACATGTAGATGACAGCACCTAGACAGGAGGAGTGGGTTGGGAGAGTGAGACGCTGATGTATTGATTTTTGTTTTGTTTTTTACCCTCTTTGCAGATCGGGCTGGCAGCATCAGCACACTGGACTCCTTGGATTTCACAAGGTACTCAGACGACGGGAACAGGGAGTCAGACGAAAGGGTGGCGGGTAAGTCTAATGAGGAAGGGAACAAGTGCAGTAAGACAGAGTGCTCAACATTGGCAACTTGGCAGTGCTAGGGGCTTGAACCACCGGCCTTCCAATCAGTAACTCGGTGCCTTAAGCGTTTGAACCACCACTGCTCTGTGTTTAGGTGTGTGATTTAGTTGTTCAAGTATTGTTCATCCATTTATGTCCATGAAGTCAACACCTATAATATAGTTATAGTTACTTAAACACCTTGGGTAGTCTTGCAGGGAACATTAGCGCTTCTCTATTCTTGGTCGCCAAAGCGTTCATGTGATGCTTAGTTGTTCTGAGTGATAATGAGGATATCAGGCACGTGCTTCATTGGTCGCATTCAGCTCAAGCCTCTTTTGTCTTAGCGGGGAGGGATGGCATACTTGATGACACACCAATCATAGCGACACTAAGCAATCATGGGCATCTGTGAGCAGGAAAGGGCTGATGGCTCAATTGCGTTATGCCATCCCAAACAGGGGTGAGCAGCAGTTGGAAAAGATGGAGCCAGACTTGTGTCACATGCCTTGGAGGAAGCACATGATAGTCCTCACCCTCCCCTTGATGGTGGAGTATCCCAACAGAGAATTGGCTAGGGGTAAATCAAAGAGAAAAAACTTTTAATGATGGTAAATCTTTTTTCGATGTTACTATAATCAGTATTTATAACAATATTTCCTTTTTTGTAGTTAACTTTACAACAGAACGAATAGTCATAATATGTGTATAAAACTTTAGTGCAATCCGGTGCTTTGTTACATCTGGACTAGACTTGTGTATCCAGTGCATAAAAATGTGAAGCCTCAGGATAAGATACAGTACTCTACACATAGTGTTGCACATTGTGCGTCCAGACCAGAGTAATGAACAAAAATATAGCTTCATTAGTGTGATAGGACAATTAGATGCAGCAGATATAATTGTTAGAAAAATAAACTTGATATCATTTATCATTGAGCTCTCTACTGTCATACTTAATCTTATTTGTCTCTCCATGCAGTTGCTCATTTAACAAATGCCTTGCTAGTTTGTTTTTTCTTTTTCTTAAGTAATGCATTTCTTGACTAAAATGCCAAGCATTATGACTGAGAAGGACTGACATGCTGGAACAGCAGATCCAATTTTATACTTAAATATTTCTTAACTGTTCATTAAATGAGGGTTAATTTTAAAATCTTTCTATTCTCAGTATAGCGAATAACAACTGTATAATATATTTTTTTCTTGTAAGGAAACCTTGCAGCAGAGAAAGCCTGTCTGTTGTCAAACATTGATTGGACACTTGCAGCCAATTTTATTAAACTCGCAGCCCTGGCTGTCTGACCTGGGGTTTTCTGGCTTTCTGATGAGTCCCAACACCAGTTTTTTTTTTTTTTTCCCCCTTCTTGCTGTGTTAACCCATCCCGACTAGCATTCCTTTGCCAGTTATTTTTTGCTTGTTTTTTTTTTTAGTTTTGCCATTCGTTCAGTCTGTGTCCTGTGTTCTCCGGATCTGCAGAGGAATTCTTCTCGGTCCTGGTTGTATTTCACTCTCTCGAGTAGTGTTGAACACAATATGCTATTAAACGAAATCCCAGACCGTGAAACTTTTTTAATAGGTTGTAATAGGCTGAAAAAACACTAGCTTTTAATCCAGGCCTAGATGTTCTCTGCGGATCTTCGGTGCACAGGTATGCAAAGTGTGTTCTCCTTTTCATGCTTTTTTTTTTCCTAGTGTTTTTTTTTTTGCTGTGGCAAGATTGCTGCAGGATCCGGCAAACCTTATATATATATATATATATGTCACATCTTAAAAAATTTACAATGCTCAAATCAATCCTGTTTGTCGTTAAATGTGCAGTATTTAAATTCATTTGTACTATGAGTTATACTTAAGTTATTTAACAGTTTAACAAAGAATAAACTAATGTTGTAAGAGCTGACCTTTGTCAGTGCGTGCTTGTGTCACGCCCTTCACTTAACACCTACACCCGACACGGTGCTATAGTGCTGTGATCCCAATGAAATGGATTGTTATGTAACCAAAAGTGTACTAAAGGACTGTGTACACAGTAGTAAGCGTGTAGAATTTTACAAGTAAAAACTCTGTCTTTATGGACATGCAGTACTTGAGTTGAAAGTATGGACACACCTTCGAACTTTCTTCATTGTAAAACTATTTTTGAGGTGAAGTTTTGGTCTTCTTTTCTCGGGATGGTCTTCATGAGAGCCAGGTTCATCATAGTGTGCTTAATGGGTTTGGGAAATGCATTGACAATACTGTTCTTGTATTATAAGAACTATGTAAAAACAGCTCAGCATGTCCTCAAATGTTTACATTTGCAACATTTGGCAGACGCCCTTACCCAGAGCGATTTTATCTCATTATTCATTTGAACAGTTGAGAGTAAAGTGCCTTGCTCAAGGGACCAACAGTGGTGGCATGGTGGGGTTTGAACGAGGGATCTACTGGCCCCCAGTCCAATGCCTGAACCACTGAGTTACTGAGTCTCACCCTCCCATATAACAACTGACCTGTTGTTTCTGTTGTTGTCCAAACTTTTGACTGGTACTGTAAACCACCCCAACTGATGGATTTCAGTTCAGCAGTTCAGGTTTAGCAGTTCAGGATCTCCGCTGAATGCCTTCACTCCTCTGGCCCTAGCTCACTCATTTTTGATCTGATCTGGAACATGAAACGCATACAATGCCGGTTAGCTCCAAAATCGCCTCCACTCGCATATCAAAGACTGTATAAGTGCTCATATCTTGGAGACCTTGTAGTGTTTTCACCCTTTTGCAGTGGAAATACGATGCTTCATCGTGTCCCTAGGCATTAAAAACATTACTAGTTCCTGATCCAGATCATGTAGCTGGACATTTTACCATTTATCGAGTTTAATGGCAATATTCAGCCACAAATGTTGCATCGCCACAGAAGGGAATTACACATGCAACAAAAATTGCAACAGTATGTTTGCTTACTAGTTTTTGCACTTTTTTGCAGCAGTTACTTTTTAGACCCTCCCTCACAGCACACGTCTCCGTCCTCTAACTAACCAGAGATTACTAAGACCAAACACCTGATATCATCTTTTTTAATTTTAAATAATAAAAAAAACTAATTGTAGAAATGTGAGGATTATACACCACCAGCCCAATACATAATGAGCTTTAAGCTAAGAAAATGAGCCGTGAACTATGAAATTGTCTCGTCTTTCCATTGGACACTCTAGTTCTGTACAAATCCTGGGTCAGACAGCAGATAGTTGAGTCCTGTTTTGTAATTTGATGAAAGAAAAAAAACCAACAACAGTGCTGCGTGTGAAATTTTGCCATCTGTCCCAGCAATCTCTGCTGCATGCGTTCATAAGATCCATAGTGTGCATGCACTTGTTTCAGTTCTGCTTCAGTTGTTTTTGTACAAATCTTGTATTTGATTTCTTTCTTCATCTGTTTTTTCATTGTCATACTTTGTTCTTTTGGTTGTGCCTTTCTCTTGGTTGAATGCTTATGTGTGGGTGTTTGTGCGTGTGCCTGTATGTATGTATGTGTGTGTGTGTGTGTGTGTGTGTGTGTGGTGATCCACCCCCTCCCTCGGTCCAGTTCTGGAGTTTGAACTACGGAAAGCCAAGGAGACCATTCAGGCTCTGCGCAACAACCTGACTCAGGCTGCAGGTGGTGTATGGTGTACTTTACAGCATTCTCACACACTTCGTTGCTTACTGCTGTAGGAGTCTGACTCGCTCCTGAGGGCAGTGTGTCCATTCACATACCACTTGTCTCTCTCTGTCCATCTCTCGATCTCTCACTCTTTCTTTCTGTTACTTTTTGTCATGCTCAGAGTGTGAAATCCCTTCCCAAGAGCGCAAAAACTACAAATCCAGTCCTGAAATTCAGGTCAGCCTTCTTTTTTCCCTTTCAATATTAAAAGGATTAGCTTTAAGCCAAATTTTATTAATTTCTTTTCTCATAATTTGCTGCGTTTTTAAATTTTTTTTTTAAATAACTTGCAGTTTAGTAGGTCTGACCGGTATTTTTCCCGCTCTAGGAACCCATCCGCCCCCTGGAGAAACGAGCCTTAAATTTTTTAGTGAACGAGTATTTATTAAAAAATGAATACAAACTGTCATCCATCACCTTCTCTGATGAAAATGATGATCAGGTAATGTTTTAAAGCTTTTTTTTTTTTATACAACTAAATATGCGTCAATATTTTGCTGAGGTTTGCATAATTATTCACCCCCTATAACTATAACCCCCTATAAAAAGAAAAGGTGTGATTGCATTTAGGGATTTATTCTATGTTGTTTTTAAGCCTTTCAATATGACCTCACACAGTTAATTCTGAAATTTTACATAGATAGTACCCGAGTTCATTTAGGAGGTGACTGCATGGAAATTTGATTTATTTGAATGTAAAAAAAAGGTGTATTCTTCACACTAGGGATGAGAATAACCAGGGACCACACGATACAATATTATTACGATATATAGGTGCCAATTTGTTCTGTTTTATGATTCCGTAAGTGTTACTATTTTTTTAATATACTGATTCAAGATATAAACTTGTTTACAATTCATAACAAAGTTAGGAAATAATTTGCTTCTGCAAGTTTGGAGCACACCATCTTCAGGACTTCAGGACACCTGTAGAAGAACTGCAACATTGAACCACCTCAGATACAAACATATGTATTTATTATTAAAATAATAATTAAAAAAATGATAGTACAAAACAAAAGGTTCATGAAACATCAGTAAAACTTCTATATGACCTTTTTTTCCTTTCACTTTAATAGTGTAGGATTTTTTGTGTGGATCAATGACTTGTCCAACTCTCGTTAAGTCCATTTAATTTTTTAGGTACTAGTTGGAAAAGCTCAAGCGGGGGTAAATATTTATGCAACCTATTGTATAATATGATGTTTTGTAATACTTACAGAACTATGGAAAAAAAAAAGTAATGCCTACATTCATGATCAACTTTAAAGGTTTATTATACTGGACAGTTTTGTAGGCTGGATAATCTCTATCCTTCTTGCTAATATTTATAACCTGCTACAGTATGTAAAACAATCTCAGTTCTATATAAATCTGATGTCCTTTGCACCCAGTGTCATCAGTGTCATGTTTGTTCTTTTCCAATATAATTTGCAGCCTTCATAACACCTATATAAGTGTGTGTTCTGGTCTGTTGTGTGTGTGTGTAGGATTTTGAGTTGTGGGATGACGTGGGTTTGAACATTCCCAAACCTCCGGACCTGCTGCAGCTCTACAGGAACTGCGGCAGCAGCCAACATTCGCGCCGGGAAACCATAGACGTTGCTGTGGGCGTGGATGCTGGTGACCTTCCAGTGGACTACATTACCCAGGAGTCTGTGCACAAAAACGAGACCATGCAGGTACCTTGATGGATGTGCTTTGTTAGATTTGGTTAATGTACATGCTGTGCACTGAGAGGACAAAATGCCATGTATCGGCCTTTTCATGTTCTAGGAATTAAATGCAGGGAGGAAGTTATAATCAATTAAAACAATATAATTCAAATTCAAATTTTGTTTGCCACATAGATAACTATACACAGTATGATATGCAGTTAAATGCTTATACTACTGTTTGGAACGTAAAAATGGAAAGATGTGATAGAATAGGAAGATTTTACTGCAATAAGAGAAATTGCCTTAAGATAAATGAAAATTTTTTTATTTATAGCATGCATGCATTGCATATGATTTAATATGGCAGGTGCATTTATACATCAGCTTTGATCTAGTGTTTTTCATTTGTACCCTTTTTTTATATGGCAAAAAAGTCTTTTTCAGAACATCCCTCAATGGGACTTAATGAGGTTAAGGGCAGGACTCTGGACATCAATCTGGACTCATCAGACCACACGACCTTTTTCTAATTCTTCAAAATCCTATCTTCATGCTCCCTAACCTGTTGAAGTTCTTATTAGTCTCACTGTCGAGTAAAAAGTAACTCATAAGAAAGCTGTTAGTCCCTATCCTAAAAATTCTCGTCACTTTGTGGGTGCATGTGTCGAAATGCTCTTACTTTCAGTATTTAACCATGCTCCGATTTCTACTGTCAATTCCTTGTAACTAGTAGCATCTTTTTTATGATCACGGTTCTGTATCAGTAAGTTAAAAGAATTGTTTCAGCTAAAACATGTTAAGTATAGGACACTCTAGGGTCAGTTTTTGCAAGGACAAGCATATGTCCTCTGGTTAGAGTGTGTACTGTTATTTGAATACATAATCATTTCACTAGGGAGCATGCCCGCTGCGAGAAGCTAATCATTCTCTCGTAAATAAACCGTTGCCTTGTTCTGGGAATGTTGAGGAAATAGGATTATGTTCAAGCAAAATTGAATCATGAACACTGCATGGCTGCCCAACCTCAAGATCTGGAGATCTACCACACTGCGGTTTAGCTTCAGCTGCATCCTGACACACCTCATGTGTGAATTTTGAAAGTAAACAGATTGAAGATTAAGACACCAGCTATATATTCTCTCCTTATGCACAGCATGTAGAAGCAGCATTACACATGGGTGAGACAGATGAGCTCAACAAACCTTCTTTATTTCATTAGTTTATTCCAATCTAATAATAATCATAGGGATTCAGTAGGGATGAGAATCACTAGGGATTAACTGATAATTAAATTATCACGATACCTATGTGCCGATTCGATTTGTACTGCGATTCTGTAAGTATCACGGTTTTATAACTATCCCAGTTCGATCCCCCCCCCCCCCCCTTTCAGATTTTGTAAAACAAAAGCAACAACAAGATGCTGTGAACAGTTTAGAGTGCACCACCTGTAGGATCATAAAGGAACTGCAGCATACTGCACCACCTTAAATGCAAACATGTATGAATTAAAAATTAACTTGAAGGCACTGCGGGAATACATGAATCGAAGCACAAAAGGACCATAATACATAACTGAATCGATTTTTCCCAGATCTATTATTTGGACAGCAATTGATTATTATTATTATTATTATTATTATTATTATTAATAAATAAAAAATGTTGGAGCTTCATGTATATGATTGAACAATTACCGATGACTGACATTTGATTAGTTCAGTAATAGTGGATTATGTTTCGGTGGAGTTGGTGTTCATCATGTAAAAACAATATTTCGTCAAAATGTGTTTACTTTTATCAGAAATTATCTAACAATCTGCCCTGGCTATTTTTGACATGACTACACCTTTAGGCAGAATGTGCTCACTAACCCCGGTGACTCAGTATATTTATAGTACGTTAATGATTGCCTTTGCACAGGATGCTTAGTCAGCTTATACAGCATTTATCTGGATCAAAACATGCATAACCAGAAAATAAAAAATCGTGACACAGTTGCATGTGAACGTACATTTGCAATTGTAATCCATATATAAATATAAAATAATTAAATGCATAAAAAATAAGTAAATGTATGTATACATAACTTACATTTAAAACAAGTTTCAACTATTAAGCTAAATCGAAATCTTAGAGAGAATAAAAAATATGCGTTCACTTGACACTTAAGTAAGAACATCTGGTTACTACTGTACGATTAGAGTTACAAGATGTGTTCCAGTTAAACAGAGTCATGAACTTTCTGGTTAATGAAGTCGTGTAACCGATTGACATTTACAGAAGACTTCAAGCGCTATACGATGATGAGACTCTAAGTTACATTAAAGCATTTGTACGCTGCAAACATTTTAAAGAATGCCTTGGATAGCAAACCCAGCCGAGGTGGCTCGGAGCCCACTGCAGTCCTTCCTGTGAGTACTCTGTTAGTGGAATGTCTGATCCTTAAAATAATCAACTGATCGGCACAACAACTTGGCACAGGTTTTACGCCGGATGCCCTTCCTGGCGCAACCCTCTCATTTTATCTGAGCTTGAGACCGGCACTGCATTTAGTGGTTGGGGTTTGTGTAGCATTAGTGTAGCAGGGGATTATATAGAGAAATGAAGGGAGTTGTTAATGCACGATTAAAAGGCCCAGTTGGACTTAAAAAAAATCCAGCAAGTTACATATCTAAGGCTTTTGTTTGTTTGTTCTTGTATACACTTTAGAGACTGTTAGACGGTGATGAAGATCACACTTTCTCTTAATTTTGATGTTTGATACAAAATCAAATGAATCAAAAGATGGATTCAATCCAAGCCAGGCTCAGAAACATAGGCCTGTAAGTAATGTCAGCGTGAACCCTAATGTTAGCTCTCAAGGACACAAAAGATCAGAATATTCAGTACTGTATATTATGCTGCACATTTGATAATTGTGTCTAATATGTGAATAGGTAGATTATGGTCATGAAATAAAAATGTACTGAGATTGGTTTCACAGTAAAAGGGCTCCCTGGGTGATAAGCATATGAAAACCCCTGCTAAAGCCTTTTTGTCCCTCTCTCTCCCTCTGTCTCAGCAGGCGGAGGTGGTGCAGGAACTGGAATACCAAATCAGCCTGTTGAACAGTGAGAAACAGAATCTAGCAGAGCAAATAAAGAAGTTACAGAGGTGAGCGATGCACGAGCGATGCATGTACACGTCAAGAAGCTTCGTAGATTAAAAATGACCTTGTTGCTTTCCTCTTCTCTCCCACGCAAGCTCAAATAAACCTTGTCCAGTTGTCAAAACAACATACTTTGGCTGATTTAAGTGACTTGCAAGATAATTATGCTCCAGAAATAATTGACATAATACGCTCTAATTGTGCGACGATGTCATTTCTCAGTGAGATCCAGGGTCTGCAGAGGAACATGGTGGCTCCTCCGGTAGGCCCGCTGGACCGTGGGGAGTCTGAGTCAAGGCTTCAGAGCGAGCACCTGGATAACGGCCAGTATCTGGACGTACGGGGAGTCGCAGAGATCGACACTAATGCAGACACCAAATCTAGCAGTAACAGTACCACTAACACCAGCGCCACTACGATTACCACTACTGCCACCGCTGCTGAGAATTCCTCTTCGTCGACACCCAACCACAGCAAGTTTAAAAGCCCTGACCAGCACAGCAAAGGCCCTGTACAGTTTGATCAACCAAACAGGTAACACATGCAACTTTAGCATACAATCTACACTTTTATTATGCTCATATACTGTATTGCATCCTGATGAAAACATCTGGATTAGGTTTTTCAATAAACGATATTTGCTTAGGTGGTCTTAATGTTAAATATTTTGTATACTTTACATAATTCATTTATTTATTTTTTTAATTTTTGCCGGAACTGGACTGTTAGAAAGATAAAAGTTTTTTTTTTTTTTTTTTTGCGTCACAAATCATATAAACATAACTGGTCTCCTGATTTCTCAGATTGCTACATGTACAGTAGATGTTGTAATAAGTACATAACACAGTAAGATATGATGTTAGATCGGACCTATGTTAGATCGGAAGTTGATTATTTAATTTTGAACATTTAACAGCATGTCCAGAGGTGATTTGTACCTTTTGTACAACAGTTGTTTTATTTTTAATCCATTTTTATAGTTCTGTTTAATCTTTTGGCACAGTGTTTTTAGGTTTTATTTTGTAAGAAACTGGCGTAAAGCTTCTTATTTTGACCACTAGGTGTCAGCACTGCATCGAGCGAATCCCATTCCCATTCCAGGCACACAGATGTTCCTGCTTTGTGTGTGTTCCACACGTCATCAGTTCACACCTCCATTCAGTAATACATGCTAGATGCTGACTGTCTTTGCTTCTGTAGTGGTGAAAGAACAATTAGCACATGGACGGAGAGCGTAATCGAAGCCCGAGAAGCCTGTAAAAGCATGCTTTGTGTGTTGTTTGCAGGAAGCTGTCTCCAGCGTTTCACCAAGCACTTTTGTCTTTCTGTCGAATGTCTGCGGACAGCCGGCTCGGCTCTGAGGTGAGCGCACTCCGATTACACACAACCACGCCTTCGCGCACAGAGCAACTCTTCATAAAAGAACACCTAACACTGCTGTTATTGGGCATTCATGCAGTCATACACACGTATGCACAAACACACACGATCCAGAGTGAACAGGATGCATGAGGGTTCTTTTAGAGCAAGTAGTGTTCTCGGATAGCATTCTTGTGAACAGCTTTTGTTACATTCTGGTGAATGTTATTATCAATATTAATGAGGCTTATAATGATTTCCTGCATTATGACATCATTTTTATTATATAAAAAATTCTGCTCACCACCACAATGGATTTAAAATGTCAAGATGTGATTGAAGTGTAGAATTTTAACAAAAAAATTTATAATGAGTTAGACGTTTTATGACCGATTAATGATATGATGGGTCTATCAGGGTGGTAGGGGTAGCATCGGGGAGAGGAGTCTTCAACTTGGTAGATTTTTTAAATGAAAGAATGCACCGGTAAGCTCAGCGACATCTGCCCTTTCACACCCTCTCCCAACATCTAGCTAATTGAAGAAGTAGGAAGTAGAAGGAGGAAGTAGTGTATCATTGAAAAGTCTACAGTCAAGAGACAAATAATGTCTGCAAATACAGAAGGTTTACTACAAGATGCAAACCACTGGTAATGCCCAAGAACAGAGAGACCAGATTAGAACTAAATCTAAAAGCCTCTCCAGTTCTGCTACAAGATTATTTTGTACCAAAAAGATTGGAAGAAAAGACTATAGAGAAGGAAAGGATGATCCAAAGCCTACTACATCATCATCAGTCATAATGGAGGTCGTGTTATGGCATGGGCATGAATGGTTGGCAGAAGTTTTTAAGGCAGAAAACATGCTCGACCTAATGAGCATGTTTAAGACAAAAATGAAGACAAAGACCCACAAACAAGCAGCAGATAAAAGCAGCTGCGGTAAAGTCCCGGAAAAGCAGCTCGAGGGAACAAACTGCTGATGTTTATGGGATCCAGGATTCAGCCAGTTATTGATTGCAAAGAATTAGTATCCAAGAATTAAAAGTGATCCTAATATTTGTGATTGTTGGTTCAAAATTAAGGTAAAGGGTTGTGATTCCTTTAATGTTGAAAAAAAGGGGTTAATTTGAAATCCACTGTAGCGGTGTACAAAGGCAAAAATATATTAAAATTGTGTCACTGTGCAAATACTGGAATTTAGGAAGCTGTTGAATAAGTTAATCTTTTTTTTTTTTTTTTTTTTTTTTTTACACTTAAGATATATGCATGTCTTGGGACTACACTTTCCACACCGCCTCCTGCTCTACTTGTGCCATTTAAACTGTACACCTCTTCCTGAAAACAAAGGAGGCCTGGACGGGAAAGCACATAATATGTGCATAAATAATTGTTGTGGAATGTCTGGGTTGGTTCCTGTTATCATTTTGCATCATAGCAGCTGTAAAAAAAAAAAAAAAAAAAAAAAAAATTCCACCTCAAGACAAAAAAAAAAAAGATTATAATTTTTACCACAACCCACCCCCCCCCCCCCCAAAAAAAAAAAAAAAAAATTCCTAGAAAACTACTAAAGAGTGCTGACACTGGAGACTCATTCTATGAATGTTAAATAAATAAACGTCTTCTTACGAAATGTTTCAACATATAAACATTTTTTTAAAAAAAACATATTTGTTGGTGTGCTCTGGACAATCTCTGTGTCTGTTGTCACTATAGACGTGCTGAAATAAATAAATAAAAAAAGATATATAATTTATTTATTTTTTTAAAACAAATTTTGTTGAATGTCTCAATTGTTCATCAGTACTTCCTATACTGTGTGTGTATAGTAACGGTGTATTGCTTTGTCAGGTGTCGCGTATCGCTGACAGTGAGGAGAGCGTGATGCTGATGCTGGGTCGCTGTCTCCCTCACATCGTCCCTAACGTCCTGCTTGCGAAGCGTGAGGTAAGCTCACTCAACACACACCCACACACACACACTTCTCTCTTTCCAGGACTGATGCTATGCTGCTGTCATCTTATTTGAGTTTGAATTTGGCACTGACCTGACTGTTTTAATTTTCTTCCACTAACTCTCATCTCTTGTCTCATGTCTTTCACTTCTGCTTGGAGCTTTTTTTTTTTTTTTTTTGCAATTGCTCATTTATCCTCCCGCTTTGGTGCATGCCTTTCTAGAAACTGGTTGTGCATCTGTGTCAGGTGAGTGGAACACACATGCATGCTGCTGGTCCAGTCTTCCTTTCTCTCCATGTGTGTGTATGTGTGTGTGTGTGTGTGTATTGTCTTTCAAGATCATCAAAAATATTTTGTCAATGGATTACTTTTTTTTTTTGTTGTGTTTTTGGATTTTTATCGGTGTGGCCTTTGCATCATTTTTAGTAAAGAGGGTGTGGTTTCTGGGTCAGTCTCGGATGAAGAAGGCGTGGCCCCTTGTGTCAGTCTCGGATGAAGAAGGCGTGGCCCCTTGTGTCAGTCTCGGATGAAGAAGGCGTGGCCCCTTGTGTCAGTCTCGGATGAAGAAGGCGTGGCCCCTTGTGTCAGTCTCGGATGAAGAAGGCGTGGCCCCTTGTGTCAGTCTCGGATGAAGAAGGCGTGGCCCCTGTGTCAGTCTCGGATGAAGAAGGCGTGGCCCCTGTGTCAGTCTCGGATGAAGAAGGCGTGGCCCCTGTGTCAGTCTCGGATGAAGAAGGCGTGGCCTCTGAGTCAGTCTCGGATGAAGAAGGCGTGGCCTCTGAGTCAGTCTCGGATGAAGAAGGCGTGGCCTCTGAGTCAGTCTCGGATGAAGAAGGCGTGGCCTCTGAGTCAGTCTCGGATGAAGAAGGCGTGGCCCCTGTGTCAGTCTCAGATGAAGGAGGCGTGGCCCCTGTGTCAGTCTCGGATGAAGGAGGCGTGGCCTGTCAGTCTCGGATAAAGGAGGCATGGCCTGTCAGTCTCAGATAAAGAAGGCGTGGCCCCTGTGTCAGTCTCATGATAGGAGGCGTGGGCCCTGTGTCAGTCTCATGATAGGAGGCGTGGCTTCTGTGTCAGTCTCATGATAGGAGGCGTGGCTTCTGTGTCAGTCTCATGATAGGAGGCGTGGCTTCTGTATGGGACTCAGTTAAGGAGGTGTGGCTACTACTCCTAAAAGTCCTAGTGTAGAGGTGTGGTCTCTTTGCCGGTTTAGGTGGAGAAGGTGTGACATCTAAATCAATCTTAGTGAAGGGGGTGTGGCTAAGATAATTAAATACTCAGTCACCTTTTGCAACTTTAAATGCATTACTTTGCATTGTATTAAAGTGGCTTCTTTAAATGTGTTGGATTGGTCAGGATTGTGTTGTGCACTTGGTATTTTTATGTCTTTGCACTATACTGTACACATAATTACTATATTTATTGATTTTATTAACATTTCGCATCGCTGACGGGTCTCACATTATTGATGCCAGTCATTCAGTCAACATTCGCTCATATTTGTTCCTGCTTTCACTTCTAGACACTTGAGTTGTAACTCGCAAAATGTAACCCCAGAGTGTCTTTCATACACACAAACGGACACATTCGTCGCACCTGTCGGGTGCATGCCACCTTCGCCTCTTAGCCCTCTGCTTTGCATAGTGGTGTGAGAGAGGGTGGGAGTGGGACGGAGAAATTTCCTCATTCCTGCCCTCGTTTAGTGGACTTTGAGCTTTGTCTGTTAATCTCAACTGTCCAACTTGTGTTCCTAATATTCACTTCCAAGTGCTTAACTGCTCTCACTCCTGGCACACACATACATATACACACACATACACACTCAGACACGCCCTCAAGGTGTATGATACGGCACCTGGAGCAGAACAATGGGCTATTAAGTGTAGTTAGTTGCACACCTGTCTGCTTTACTGCTGTTACAGGTTTTTGATACTTCAGCTCATGTTATTGGTGAGATAATGACTATAAACATTTGTGAGGGTTAACCAAAAAAAAGAAACAATAAAGCTTGGGCTACTGATTAACACTTAGTATGCAAAAGTGAGCAGTGAGAGATCAAATCAAAATTAGATGCCAGTAAGTAATGCATGGACGGTCTGTCAGTATCCTTTCGTGATTCTCCCAGATGTGCCTCTTTTTTTTTTCTGTGTTTTGATGTTTGCTAGACTGAGTCACAATATTCCAGCAATTAAATGCATTTCTGTGTAACTCTGGCGTTTTGATAGGAAATATCCTTCGATTGCGCAATCGCAACACTCAGCCGGCAAGTAGACACATCTATCCAAAGACAGTCTGACATGCCATCACTAGGAGATGGCTAGTTTCACTCTGATTATGGTGATACTAGCTATCCATAGTTGTCTGTCTGTTCATGTCATTAACTAACCTCAGCCTTTTTATTACTATGCCGCTTCTTCATGCTCTTATTTAATCAATTAGTCATCAGCCGAAGGTGAAGATGAAGGTGGAAAAAAGTTTCAGAAAGTCCAGTTTTGTCGATGTCTTGTGCATTGACATGAACTTTTCTGTTCACCATATTTGCAAAAAAAGTTTATATTGGGCGCTGCAGCCGCCTTGTCAACCGAGCCAACTTGTCACATGTCTGCGTAGGACACAATTGATAAAAGCATGATTGTGAGTTTGGATCTCAGTGATGTCTTGGCCAGGGATGACTGTATCGCCAATAGTTCATCTTCTGACATTTTACACAACACAGCACATGCGCCGTCTGTTCTGTTCCGTCCAAGAGTAGTTAACTGTAAATTCCAAGAATGGGTTATGGGGTTTGGTGAGGCATCCATGAGCACTTTTCTGAACCCAAGCAGAACCCTGACATCACTGCCAACATCGTAGCTGGCGAGTTATGTCACAGCTATTTATAAACCGTTACAGTCATCCGTTAATCAGTGCAGTAATCGGATCAGCGCAAATATACAGCATGATGCCGTCAGTGTTCTGTTATAACCGAATAAAATTACCAATGTCATCAGCCACAGTGACCTAACTATTAGTCTGGTGTTGTAGAAATGCATCCTACCCACACGTATCATGCATGTGCAAGGCCAAAAAAACCTCCTTTTTCTCTACCAGCATGTCAGGAAATGTTACATCTGTTAAAAACTGTTTTATATTTTTTGCGCTGCCACGCCCAATCAAAACTACTGTATAGGTATGAGATGTTTCGAAAGTAGCACAGCCTGACTATATAAGCTATATTTTTTGCCATTGGTAGGAAAATCTGACAGGGTAGTTAAAAATGATAGACGCGATCATCCCTTATACGCAAGTTTGTTATAAGCAAAGACTTAATAAAATTAACTTAAAATAACCTCTGTCCATATCACAGAAAACTAAAAACCTACACACTACTGTATATTTATCTTTGCAAATCATTTCTTTAGCAGTGTTTCTGTATAATCTGATCCTAGTCTTACGGTGCATTTATTTTATTTTTTTCCCATGTTATGTTCGTGCGTGTCTTCACAGCTTGTAATATAATTCATGATGATCTAAGATGCTTGTTTTCAGTAAGACACTGTTTTCCCATATAATAAAGTAGTCAGCTATTTAAACCATATGTTCAGCCTCGCATATTTCTAAAAAGTGTCACTTCTCTTCCCCTTTTTCGTTGCCTGCCTAGAGCATACGGTTACTCCAGTTGCAGAAAACTTCCGCACATCAGCGTGTGGATCGCGGCCAAATAAAATGTTTCCTAACGGCCTCCATGCATGCTTCAGTCTCTCTCTATCTCTCTCTCTCTCTCTCTCTCTCTCTCTTTATACCAGGTGCTAAACTGCATGACTTTTAACTCAGTTCAAAGAGAAGTAAGTAGCATAGCAGGACTCTGATGCAGAAAGCCAGAAGGAGGGCGGTGTACAAGGGGGTGGGTGTGTAAGTGTGTGTGTGTGTGTGTGTGTATGGGAAGCTCTTGGCAGGTGAAAATGTACCGTCAAAGTGAAGGAAATAAAAAGAGTAGTACAAATAAACAGGCGAGGCGTCGATCTGCCTGGAGGGTTACCACAGATTTTTAAAACTTTCCTGTTTACGGGTCCTCATCATGTTGTTGATTTGCGATTCTGCCCCCAAGGTGTGTACTCTGTGAACCGTGCATTATTCGATAAGGATCAAAAAAACACCAACGTAATGTTTTCTCTCTTTTGCGCGACCCTATGTAAAACTGAGCTAATAGGTCAGGAGTGACCACTGCATGGCCGCACGGAGGCCAAGTGATGGAATTTTTATGATGATGACCCGCAGCTGAATATAGAAACCGGCTAAAAAGGCTATACTAATATTTGTCCATGCTTTCAAGATGACAGAAATATTGCTGTATTTTTTTTTTTTGTTCGATACACACCCAAGCACAGACTTTCAGACCTTCTGTCCTTTGTGCGTGTTGTTCCCTCTATCCTTGACTCCTGTTTGCCAGAGTGTCCTGTTACATTCCACTGAAGGTGCGAGTGTGTTTACAGGTGCGTGGAGCGGAGCGTTGTATTCATTTTCAAACCTCACACCTGCGTTTGTGTTTGTTTGTGTTGTAGGAGCTCATCCCGCTCATCCTGTGCACGGCCTGCCTCCACCCTGAGCCCAAAGAGAGAGACCAGCTACTGCACATCCTCTTCAATCTCATCAAGAGACCAGACGACGAGCAGAGGTGTGTGTCTGTGTGTGCGTGTTTATGTGGGTGTGGATGGCGGTAAAGTGTAGAGTTTAGTTTAAGGGAATGTTGTCCAGCTTTGATCATCTGGTGCTTGATCTTTTTTTGCTCATACTTCTTGGTAATATTGCTCAAGTTCTGTCAGATGGGATGAACAATAATTTGTAATTCTTTCCAAAGATCCTGGTCTTAATCAGAATGAGGTCTGAGAAAACATTGAGTTTTTTTTTTTTTTTCCACTGCAGTGTGCTTAGGGTCCTCACACTAGGAGGGTATACTTCTGTCTCAGTCTCAAGTCTCTTGCATACTGGAGCAGGTTTTCTGCCATGTACGCTATTCGGTTCCATCCATCTTGCTCTCCAACCTGAGCAGTTTCCCAGCCCCTCCTGACGAAAAACATCTCCGTAATATGCACCCGCCCCTATGCTTCACACCAGTGATGGTGCTCACCATCTGATAAACAGTAAATGCTTACCTACACTAGATCAGGTTTCTGTTTTTTTGTTTCTTTTCTCAAGTCTGTTGTAAAGGCTCAGGCGCTACAAATGCTGTAAGTTAATCCGAAGAATTGCCAGAGCTTTCCTTAAACACCCAACATCTATCCACGGTGTTAATGCACTTTACTATTACTATTGTTTGCAGTATTTGCTTACAAATAAAGCGAGCTTGTCCTTGAGCTTGATGTTCTTACAAAATGTTATAAAATTAAGCCAGCCCGGTCAACTATCTTTCATTTATGATGCTGGTCCATTTCTCTGGTGTAAAATGTATTGTTCTTCTTTAGGTACGTCTTTTTTAGTTTCTTTATTTAAATTAGATTAGATATGTCTAGATAAGTAGATCATGTCATGTCTAGAGAAAACATAATAAGTATCTTTTTTTTAAAAGATAAATAAAAGGGTGGTGGTTTTAAATCCTGACGTACAAGGTGTTCGAGTCAAACCGGGACTTTTGATCCTGCAGAATAACCGAACACAGCCATGAGAATAAAAACTCCCATTATTTCTCAATATCCATTTATTTCCCTGACGTACTTCTGCACATATCCCAGTGTTTCACTAGTGCTTAGTGACTAGATGTGATGTGAATGTACTAGAGACAGAGATTGATTTATTTTCCGTATTTGCTTAGTTAAATCCAGCTGGTCACTTTATTTTTTTTATTTATTTTTTTTTTGGGCCAAGCAGTGTATATCAAATTGGGATATTTATGTAAAAAAAAAAATTAATGTAAACAAACCCCTGCATCATAATTAACAGGTATTAATTAAAAAAAACAAAACGGAATATTTTTACTGGGATTAGTTCATATTTTCACGGCTGAAATAACAGCGGCACGTACTCCTCCTGCTTGGTGGGTTTCCTCAGGGTACCTGCGGATTAGGCTAATTGGCGTTCCCAAATTGCGTGAATGAGCGTGTGAATGTGTGTATGTGTGTGTGCCCTGCGATAGATTGGCACCCTTTTCAGGTTGTACTACGCCTTGTGCCCTAAGTCTCCTGGGATAGGCTCCTCGTGACCCTGAATACAGGATAAAGAGGTATATAGGTAGGGCGGGATCGTGGTCGAGTGGGTGGGCTTGGTCTTTGGGTGGGCTGGGGTGTTGAGGCGGGTGGGCGTGCGTGCGAGCGAGCGGGTGGGTGGGTGGGCTAACTGCGCTGAAGTGGTATAAGTGAATTTTGTTTTAAAACTTCATCTTTATCTGATTAACTTTTTGATTCCTCATCTGATTCACTCTCCGATTATCGAACAGGGAGTGTATTTGGCTGATGGCGTAAAAAGTGCAATTTGTCGTGAACAAGGCGCTCAAACTTATAAAATGTAATTTATTCGTATTAATATGTTTGGCAGAAAGATAGACAGACATGAGCGTGGGCTTCAACCTAAAATAATAATCTCACTGATTACATTACAAGCTCATCAGCTTATTTTTAGCTTTAACCTTTTAAATGTTTTTACAAACTCTTTCCCTGTCAATGACAGATACTAACACTTAGTATTGTGTGTGTGTGTGTATGCCATATATATATAGTGTGTATATGTATTACATTATATATATATATATATATATATATATATATATATATATATGTGTGTGTGTGTGTGAGTAAGCACCTCTTAACTGCTTCCCAGTATTTGCCAGTTCCCACTCATTACTCATGCCACATGGGTGTTTAAGAGCAGACTTTTAAAGAACAGACTAACTACTCCGGAGCTTCACTGCAATTGCTTGTACTGTACAAAACGCCGAAGTCCATTTATTATAAAATGGTATCAAGGCTGTTTTTACCATAACTTTCATTTCTGCGGTGGCCGTCTCTAACACTCCACTATTGTTTCTTTGCCTTCTTCAGACAAATGATCCTTATGGGCTGTGTGGCTTTTGCACGGCATGTGGGCCCAACGCGGGTGGAGGTGGAACTTTTACCACAGTGCTGGGAACAGGTCGGCTCTTTCACCCCCAAGCCACACACACACACACACACACACACACACACACACACACACACATATATATATATACACTGTAGTGTGTGAGTGATAAATTTGGCTCTGCCTCCCAGTACAGCGTTGTGAATAAAACAATCAACCCTTTAATTAAACACTCGAATTGAACCTGCCTGTGATGAATGTCAGCTTTAATTTAAGGGTATGCGCATCAATTTTGCCAGCAACCCCACTTAGAGACAAAACAGCACTAATTGTTGTTTATATAATTAGTTATTTATAGTGCGCTGCTTTTTTTTTTTTTTTTTTTTTTTTTTTTTTTTACATGCAGACTCTTTTTATTAAAGTTTAATCACTATTATTAGCACTTTTAGAATTGCAGTAAATGCTAAATCTTTGTCAACTTCACTAAATAAAATGAAATCTTGTAATGTAGTTATGTAAAATTTTCTAATACAAAGCTAATCTTATTTTAAATACAGGGCTCCCACATGATGTTCAGACAGACCGACCTCACAAGTAGTTTTCTTCCACTCACATTTGATTTTCATTTATATGAGAACGCGAGAACAGCACACTCGTTACAGATGTGTAACATCCCGTTTGTTCATCAAAGCCTGCGTGATAGTCATAGTCATACTAACGCCTCTTCGAGAGTTTGTTCTTAGCCGTGAACGCCCTTCTAGTAGAACTTTGTACACCTGTTTATCTTAGCCGCGCCACAATACAGGAATTTTCAGCTTCATCACTGGTTTTGGCAAGAATACGACCGGTCTTATGAGGAGGAAGCTGGTAAACACACCGAAGGCAAAGCAATCTTGTGGTCAGGCCCTGGACTCACTCTCTATCATGTTGTGTCTTCTTTGACTTGGCTGCTTTTGTGTGTCTTACGTGTGTGTATGTTTAGATAAACCACAAGTACCCGGAGAGGAGGCTGCTGGTGGCGGAGTCTTGCGGAGCGCTGGCCCCCTATCTCCCGGTAAGAGTTGTTCATCTTACTGTTAAGACTGCATCACTACATGGCGAGAATCTAATTCAATACACTTAGGCTCACTGTACACACAATCATTCACCAACACCACTTGCACATTACAGTAACCTTGGCTGGCAGTTATTGCCACAAACCCCCCCATACAGCCCTGACCTCACTCCATGCCTTTTCCACATGTTTGGGGCATTCTTGGGAGGCCAGCGTTTCAGACCGATCATGGCCCCTGGCGAAAACGTTTGTACTGAGAAAACTTTCTACCTTAATGGCATCTGAGCACAAGTGAAATGATTGAGAAATAAAGGTGGTTTTTACTCTCGTATGTTATTTTTTTTATAAAATCAAAAGTCCCAGTTTAACTTGAACATTAAGTGTAGGATTAAATTTAGTGATGATGCAAAATTTGAAAGCAGTGGGTACAGATGAGGGAGTGAAAGAGTTTTATGTACTAAAAGACAAAAGCGCTGCTGTAGAGCTACAGTATGTAATTTAAAGGATTATGTGGTTTAATCGAACTTTTGTTGGTCGATACAACTAATTGAATCGTTGGGTCAGTTTTTGATTTAGAATCGGTTTACACATTTTAAATTATTTTGGTATACCTACACATGATATATATGGTCTTAAATTGAGAAACTCCTTAAAAACATGTGGAACAGAATATTAAAACACGGCATTTAAACAATAAACAATGCAAGTTGCATGTCATTTCAATGTATATAAAAAAAAAATTGTTTTTAAGCAGACCATCCAATCCACACAGAACGTTTTTAAATTATTTTTATGCCGGATTCTCTTCCTGATGCAACCCTCCCAGGGCCTGCGACCGACACTGCATGCGGTGGCTGGGTAGTATAGGGTGTGGCAACCCTGTGCCAACAGTGGGGCTTGAACCCAGATCCTCATATCCCCAATCCAACAACATAGAGCCTTAGCCACCTCAACCACCACTACCCTGAAAAACTAAGGCCTTGAATGGCATTCAAGATGTTTCATGTTTACTATAACAGTTACAATAAGATGCCAGTAATAATTAATCGTTCAAGCCGGATTTAAGTTAATGTTGTTACCGTATTATTATATGGATCATTTCCAGTTTTCTGCTTTGGAAAACAGATTGTAGATTTTTAATTGTCACTATGTGAAACTGATCCCCAGTTGATCCAGATGTGCTATTCTTATTCATTTCTGTACATTACAGTAAGTCCTAGTGTGTCCTAAACCACATTAGGACTTTGTTTAGATACTTCACTGGAAAAGAACTTGGAGCAGTTTTACGGTCAAACTGTTATTTATGAGTCAGGTTCCGGGTGAGGTGGTACACTTCCATTACCTGCTGACTACATTAGACCCGTCGCTCCAGTGCAAATTTACTGGAATAAAAAATATTCTCCTGACATGTTAAAAATTGGACAAGAAGACAAGATTTTTCCTGAATATTATAAACTATTTACTATTTTGATTATCTTAAAACTATTTTATTGATCTGCATTATCATGTCCAACTTTTCGGTATAATCTGTAAACATTTCTCGATCACCTCCATGCGAGATCACAGCAGATTTTGATTAGTTTGTGGCCGCTAGCTTGGCAGAGGCTAGATGTCCATTTTTCTTAATCATAACTTTGGCCCAAGTTGTGAAAATGACCCACAAACTTGTATGATTCCAGTAACTTACTATTATTCTTTTTTTTTTTTTTTTTTTTTTTTATCAACCATTTGTGTTTAATAAAACTGGTGAAACCAAAAGTCCAAGTTTGCATTGAATAAAATTGCAAAATGACTTAATGATAGTGTAACATATAACAATCAAAAATAGAACGATGTGGCCAGACAAGCACTTTAAGGCTTTAGGGTTTGTATTACAGTTAACCCGAGTATGTAGAGCAATTCTGTTTAAAGTGCAGAACTTTCAGTTAAGGCAGCATTTTGTTTTTGGAAGTGAAAGAAAAGAAGAAAAATGTCAAATAAAATAAAAATTTTGGACACTAATAGCAGCCTCAAAATAATGTATAATTATTGTACAGCATATTGTTATATCAAAATGGTTTATATTGTTCAATTAATATATCATTTATATTTGATTCAATTTATCAACAACAAAATGGCAACAAAACCTCCACTTCTTTAATGTTCTTGTTATGAATAGAAATACTTATTAAAACTGTTGGTGACAAAATAATAATAAATTCAAACAAAATCTGGACAACTGCACATTTTTAATGATTTTTTTATTTTTTTTCAACATCCTTTACCATTAGAGTTTGCTCCCTTAATATTTCCAGCGGCCTGTTTTTGCACGCCTCTGTACGTGTGGGCGGGTTCGAATTGCCACATTAGTAAGACGAGCGCTTGGAGCGTGTAATTATATTACACATCTGTCTGTTTAGCTTAGTGATTGTGAAAGCGTTGATACACAGCAGATTCCTGCATTTCTAATTATAACATGTTATGTCTGTTCTTTAGCCGCACTGTAATAACTGTGTGTGCGTGTACGTGTGTGTGTGTGTGTGTGTGTGTGTGTGCGTGTGTCCCTGCGCGTACGTACAGAAGGAGATCCGCAGCTCTCTGGTGTTGTCCATGCTGCAGCAGATGTTGGCAGAGGACAAGGCCGATATGGTGCGAGAGGCCGTCGTCAAGAGTCTTGGGGTCATCATGGGCTACATTGACGACCCAGACAAATACACCCAGGTGTGTGTGTGTGTGTGTGTGTGTGTGTGTGTGTGTGTGTGTGTGTGTTCATGTGCATCCCTTTATGTTATCACTCCACATGACTGAAGCTTCATCATTCAGCAAAACCATATTGTTTTGGTTTCTGTTGGTGTGTGTGTGTGTGAAACAGGGCTTTGAGCTGATGCTGTTGTCTTTGAGCGATCTGTCGGAGAGAGTGGTCAGTGCCACACATCAGGTGTTTATTCCTGCCTTCGCTGCGTGGAGTTCAGAGCTCGGCAACCTACAGTCTCAGCTCATCCCCTCACTGCTCAACCGCATCGAGAAGCTGCTCCAGGTTACTACACACACACTCTCACACTCTCACACACACAGTCAAGTTGAGCACTTATTCTAATTCTTAGTGAGAACTGCCTCTCCTATGTACATTTTTGTCTTTCTCCCTGTCTCTTTCTCTCTGTTATTCTCTCTCTCTCTCTGCTTCTTTCTTTCTTTTTTCTTTCCCTACCATTGTGCACATCTCTCTCCCTCCTTTAATGTCCTTCTCTCTTTTACTGTCTTTTTTTCTCTCTGTCCATCAGTCTGTTTCTCTCCGTCTGTCTCCCCCTGTCTCTCTCACGGCTTCATTTTTTTACTTTTCTGTCCATCTCATTCATCTCCCTTCTGTTTCATTCGTCTGCCCTGATCTCTCTGCCTCTTGTTCTCACTTTTTTTTTTATTTTATTTCTCTCTCTGACTGAAGGAGAAGACAGGATATTTAGTTATTTCAAATTTGAATAACATCCTTAATATACATATTGATTGACTGTTGATGTTGCTGTTAATAAGCGCCTATTGCGCAACTGGCAACTTGTGTGTGTTTGCTTGTGTATTGCATGAGTATGCATGTTCATAATACTAACTATTAAAAGAAATGCACCTTTATTTAAGGTCTCTCTCTCTCTCTCTCTCTCTCTCTCTCTCTCTCTCTCTGTGTGCAGCAGGGTGAACACAGTTTGGATGAGCACAAGCTGCACGTGTTCCTCTCGGCCCTGCAGTCACTGATCCCTCCGCTGTTCGGCATGGTGCTCCAGAACGCCCCGTTCACCAGCCGAGCCACACTGCAGAGTGACGTCACTCCCATCGAGGGTGAACACACGACAAACACACACACAAACACACACTTAACTCTAGCTTTGCCTTTTTGGTTTCAGTATGCTATTAAAGTGCCCTGTCATTCCCATACAGTGGTTATGTTGGTTATGTTACACGATGTTATGTGTGTGTGTGTGTGTGTGACCCCACAGTGACCCGGTTCCCTCGCCCGGCGTCTCCTCTGCAGGACGTGGCGTTCATTGTGGGCAGCAGGGAGCAGCTGAGTGCACTTCTGCAGCTGTATGAACATCAGCTCCAACACGAGGGTACCACCGGGTGGGACAGCCTGCTGTGGGTGGTCAATCAACTGTGAGTCAGCTTACATACACACACACACACACACACACGGAGACGGACGCACACTTACATACGCTCACACTATCTCTACCACTTAAAGTAGAGAGACGGAGTGAGAATGTGACAGAACGGGAGAAAGCAAACAAACCCTCTGTCTCTGTTCCTCTGTCTCTCACCACATTTTTTTTTTTTTTTGGCAGTTTAGCTCAACCCTGTGTGTTGTTTGGCGTGATCAGTAGCAGTCCGTCTGTACCCAAAGAGCTTGTGTTACACCGTTTGGCAATGTTAGAGAATAATAAAATAATAACATGGGCTTTTATTGTACAAACCCACTGTTTAAAACATATGACCATAAGTCGGTGATTTGACCCCTTCACGATATACTGCTACAGGGACACATCGACAACGATCTGTCTTTACGATCTGACCCAGCTAAGCAAATTACCTCCTATCGTTCCAAAGTTAAAACTGCAAGTCCTCAGGGTACTCCGGTTTCATCCCACAGTCCAAAGACGTGCAAATTAGGCGCATAATTGGCGTTTCCAAATTGTCTGTAGTGTGTGAATGAGAGTGTGTGTGTGCGCTGTGATGGATTGGCATCCCGTCCAGGGTGTATCTCACCTCGTGCCCCAAGTCTCCTGGGATAGACGAGGCCCCAGGATCCCTGGAGACTGGTGGGATACACCCTGGACAGGATGCCGATCCAATCGTAGACGCTTAAGACTATTCCAAGTGTTTCAAATATACACTTTAATTCCTCCAGTAGAACGAAATGAAAATAATAACATGGCTATGTCGATCATTATATTCATATTTTTACAAAATAATTATTTTTCTTAGGTCGGGTTACACATGTTTTCGAACCCCTGGCTCAGCGTAAACTAAAGAATTCGTGCTAGCCGTGAGGTGTCAGGGTTTTCCGCGCCCATATACATATAAGGCTGTCTCGTTGTCATGTGACTTCTGGCTAATCTCTGAACTATACATCAAATCCAATCAATATCTGGCTCACACGTCGCACTGCCTTGTACTTGGTGGTTCGCTCTGCATTGTTTGTTTAGTGGATTGTAGTGTATTGTTTGCTTTCGTGTGTGTGTGTGTGTGTGTGTGTGTGTGTGTGTGTGGTCCTCTTCATAGTATTTCTGCATTCTCTCTCCAGTCTTCCTCAGCTCATCGAGATCGTCGGCCGCATCAACGTCGCCTCCACCACCTGCGTGCACGAATTCTCCAGATTCTTCTGGCGGCTGTGCAGGACGTTCGGGAAAACCTTCACCAACACCAAGGTGGGTGAGAGCAGGCGGCGGGGGGGGGCACGATCCTGCAATTTGAGTTGGTGTTGCCGGTTTGAGCTCAGTCTGACTTTCAGGGCTTTTTCTGTCGCTTTGTCTGTCGTCCTGAAGGTGAAGCCTCAGTTCCAGGAAATCCTGCGGTTATCCGAGGAGAACGTGGGTAAGCGAGAGTTCACCTCCCCAAGAATAACACCCTTCCTGTCAGCAGGAGAAAGAACACACACAAGCACTGTTCCACCGTGTTCAATTTGTGTTTCTACATCCTATTGTAAGCGATGGGTTTTCTCCCCGGTCGTTCCCTTTTTTAAACAAGCTTGTGGTCTACACGGGCCTGTATCAGCTTTCTCTATTCGTGACTAAGTTCAGTCAATTGAGAATTCCTTTTTAATCGACAGCACTTAAACAACAACGTATTACTCCACAATCCTTGAGTGCCAGTGTAGTGCATGTGATTGTGCTTACCAAGCTTGGGGAAAAAAAAGAAATCTGAATTCTCTACATTTATCATCATTAAAGCCACCATAGACTTATGCGCACACAAAACCATAAATAAATGAATTCAATGGTCATTGAGACAAATGTCCAACAGTCCAAAGACATGCAGATTAGGCTAATTGGCGTTCCCATAGAGTATGAATGAGTGTGTGTGTGTGTTTGTGTGTGTGTGTGCCCTACGATGGATTGGCACCCCGTACAGGGTGTACCCCGCCTCATGCCCTAAGTCTCCTGGGATAGGCTTCAGTCCCCCGTAACCCTGAATACAGGATAAAGCGGTATAGATGATGAGTGAGTGACTTTAGGTTATTAGTATTTTAACTATGCATCCAAAAGTAGAATTTTGGATTGTCTCAGTTTTGAGCATGTAAATGTTATGTAAATTCAACTAGTATTTGAGTAATAAAATTAGTTTTGGCAGCTTTATTGGAACTTTTGTTTGAAATGTTTTATTCAGGCTGTAAGATGCCTCAAGCTTCAAAAATAATAATAATAATCATTCTGCATCTAAGCGGCACGATTAGTCTAGTGGTTAGTGCGGTCTCCTCTCACCTCCACCCTGGGGATTCGAATCTTACCACCAGTCTGTCTGTGTGTATGTGTGTAATTTGTGTGTTCTCTGGCATGAAATTTTGGATTAAATGGTTAAGGCTCTGGGTTCGAACCCCAGCACCGACTAGTTTGCCACTGTTAAGCCCTTAAACACGACCTTTAACCCTATCTGCTCCAGGGTATTCTGGTTGATACTGGGCTCTGACCCCAGTCTCCTAACTGCCAAATGGGAGAAATAATCAAATGTTAGTCCTGTATTTCTTTACTGTCTTATCTTGACTAAATGTAATTATTCTTCTGTAACCAAATACATTCTTCTTCTAGATGCCACAACCGGTAATGGCATTTTGACCAAGGCGACGGTGCCCATCTATGCAACAGGGGTCCTGACATGCTACAACCAGGTCAGATCTTCATATTCACTTTCTTCTCTTTTATACTGTAGCCAACATGTAAATGTTGAAAATCTGATTTATTATTATTTTTTTAATTCTCTTTGACTTTGTAAATATGTGTGTGTGCGTGCGTGCAGGTTTTATTTGCTTATAAATTTTTCCTCCAAAATAGTCTTCCTGATATTCCCAAAGTATTTATAGATTGCTATTCTTATATACAAATAACACTCGTTAATAAAATGAACAGAAGAATTTCCTCTACGTGCTTCAGTGTTTACATATTTGGTTTGCAAATTTCTGCATCATTCTGTCCCAGTCACAAATTGCAATTGCTCTTTTTTTTTTTTTTTTTTTTTTTTTTTTAACCCCCAGGAGGAAGATCGAAAGCTGTTGGTGGGCTTCCTGGAGGACGTTATGACGACTCTGTCACTTTCCCATGCGCCTCTTGACAGTCTAAAAGCTTCCTTCGTAGAGCTCGGGTATGTAAAGGATTTGCAAAACAGATGCGAGTCATAAACATGACGCAGTGTTACAGCTACGCGAGTGTTCTTATCTGGTTCTGTGCCATATTATTTTCCAATAGCAGCAAAACTAAATTAATTTGCATTATACTTTTATGTACCTCATTATACAACATACATTATACTTTTCTACACATTTACAATAGTGCCTGTACGATTCAATCAAAATGTCACATTGTAATAATTTAAGACATATTGTGATTACGATTTAAAATGCAATAAGAAATTAAATTTATTAATTAAATAAATGTACCATTTAATATTCAAATGTATTTCTCTGGGCTACCATCAAATTATGGTACAATGATCTCATTAAGTTTGTTTGCTTATATATATATATATATAACATTTAATTAGTGACAAACTGTACACAAATTCCAGACTGTGTGTATTGCTTGAAATAAATTGCAGAAAAGGTTCTTAACATTCTCACTTTCTCTCTCTGTTGATGACAGAACAATGTAGCTCGTCATGTAACAGAGAAACCATAAAGACCCCCGTTCTGACAACTTTCTCATATTTGAAAAAAAATGCAATTTGTGTATGGCCACACTGACTCGAGAATTATTATTATAATTATTAGAAAAGCATTGTAGTTCCTGTATAATCCTATAGGAGGCACTCTAAACTATTCGCAAGTTGGCAGGTAGCACAGCATCCCGTGTGGTAGGAAGGAATTATTTGAGTCAGAAAAAAATTATTTGTATTGAATCGGGATATTTGTAAAATGATGCTTTTACCGAATTGCAATACAGATCGAATCAGTACTTAAGTATTGTGATAGTATTGTATCGGCTGGTCCCTGGTGATTCCCGTCTCTAGAATTTTACATGTCTCTGGATCGTCGAAGGCTAATAATTATCTTGAAATAATGTTGTGAAAATAAATATCAAAAGCAATTAATTTGCCTTTCCGCCTCGTCTATAAGTCTCTTCATCTCTTTTTTTTTTTTCGTTTAATTTGTGCTTTAATAGCTGGATGGAGTTGTCAAGGCAAACCAAATGTATATAAATCAAACCATGTCATGTCGGTCATTCATTTTTGATTTATCAACCTGGCATGAAAACTTTGTGTTTTAATGACACAGTCATTTCATGTGTGACCCTGTGTTATTTTCAATCTAGCCATCTAAATTTACTTTAATTATTATTATTATTATTATTATTATTAGTTTACATAGAGATGTGAGAGAATAGTGAATAGAGGAGCAAGGAAAACAGTTCGGCTGTCTGGTTTAGGTGACGCCCACTTTGGGTTTAAATCCACATACAGATGTTTGAAGCGCTGAACAGATACAGACTTTATTGTTTTTTCATCGTTCTGCATATTAAAGTTATGAGATATTGTATTAACATAAATAAATTACGCTATTTATTGCAAGTTAACACTTTTTTGATGCTCATTGTGTGTCTGTTGTTTTTTTGTTAGTGCAAACCCGGCCTACCATGAGCTGCTCCTGACCGTGCTGTGGTACGGTGTTGTTCACACGTCCGCACTGGTTCGCTGCACTGCCGCGCGCATGTTCGAGGTCAGTCTGCTTTTCTTTTGGTAGAAACTCACATGCATTGCAACTGTAAGCTCTTTTTCAATAATTCAGGATAGATTCATTTTAATGTTCCATGCTTTAGTTTAAATGCAATAATTAATGATGTTGCATTATTATGATGATGATTATTATTAAGTGAATTGAATGATGGTGCCTTGATGCTGACCCCCCTGTAGCCCCTTCTCTTGCATTGTGCTCCCTGTACATGCCGCTTCACAGAATTACTAGCAGTGTACTATAGCTGTAGCTTTAAGCGTCCATGTGTGTGTGTTTGCGTGCGTGCGTGTGTGCACTGCTGCATGCTTGCTGATATCATTCTGAATGGTCTTCACAGTAGTCCTCATTCCATTCCCTTACATTTCAGTACGGGGGGTGGGGGGGGTGGGGGGTGGGGGGATGATCATTATAGCTGAAAGAGTAAATCAGCCGTCTATTGTTGTAGCGTAGCGCCAAGGGCCTGGCCTTGTACATCTCTTTAGTTTGAACATTTTTTTTTTTTGTCATTAGTCTGTTGTCAGCTCCTTTTATGTACTTCTTTTGTGTTATTGTTATTCTGTGTGTGTGTATGTGTGTCAACGCTGCGGTTATTTTGTTACCGTTGTTTTTTCTTTTTGTCCTCTCTCTCTTTCTCTCGCTCTCTTTCCTGTGGTGTTCCATGACTCTCTGCTCGCTCCTTCCATGCGTCCTGTGTGACATCACCCCTGATCTGACCAATCAGCTGTTGGTGAAGGGGGTGAATGAAACCCTAGTAGCTCAGAGAGTTGTTCCGGCACTTATCACTCTCTCCAGTGATCCTGAAATGTAAGTCACCTCCTGCCTCCGTCATTCACACACCCTCCCTCTGCCTTGGTTTTGCTTGGGAAGCCTTCAATCCGGCTTATTTTTCTGGCCATCTTAAGAATCTCGCATTACGGATAGCGTATGAGCCGCATCTTTTCACAGACGAGAACTCCAATATGTCTCTCTATAGTGATCATTTTTGCTATTCAAACCCTAACCATCTTACCAACCAAAAATCATATAGTATACATACTGTTTACTGTGTAGGGTACCATAAGCTAGGTTGTAATTCATGGTTCTTTACTAAAAAACAGAACTACCACTTTCATTATGCTATTGTATATAAATGAAGGCATATATAAAAACAATGAAAATTTTGTATACATGATTTTTAGGAATTTAAACACCATTTCTTGATGATTTTTCTTGAATACTGGGAAATGTACCTTATATTACTCATTATCAGATTATTACAAAGTAGATTTATTATTAAACGGATGCTCAAGCTTCACCCGAGGGGCGTTCAAGTCAAACCGGGACTTAAAACTGGCATAAAACTGATTTGACATTTAGAAAAAAAACTTCAAGCACAGTACTGTGTTGAGACTCTTATTGAAACGGTGCAAACCTTTTTAAGTGAAGCCGTACTTCCGTGAATAATGATCCTGGCTGAGGTGGCTGGAGTGCACTGCATTCCATGAACGTTCTGTGGAACGCCTGATTGTCGCCAACTCGTGGAAGAGACGCATCTGTATGCGGGAACTGCACACACGATCACTTAACAACACCAGGAATTGGGCTGGGAGTTATTGCCACATCCATGGTACAGTCCTGCGGTACTAAAGAAGGAGTTCCTGGACGGTCAGAGTTTCAGATGGAAAGCAAGTGGTCCAATCGTGGCTCCTGCGTACTGAGAAATTTTTCTGCCTCAGTGGTATACGAGCTTTAGTGAAATGCTGGAATACATGCTTTAATGTAGCAGGGGATTATACAAAGAAATTAAGGGAGTTGGGAAAAAAAAAAAAAACAAAAAAAAAAAACAGTCCCGGTTTGACTCGAACACCACTCGTACACATGTTCATTTTTGTATTTTATGGCCAGATCATTTGGCTTTGTTTTCTAGAAAACAAATGTTTAAAAATCGACTCTGTATCTGCTAATAGAACTAGATTGTTACCCTTAGAACAAAATAAACAATAAATATTGTCTTTAATGTTTATTGACAAAATACAACAACCCTACTTTAGTCTTTTTAATTCCTTTTTTATGAGTCTTGTCCGTGGTAATCCTAGATATATTTCCATTGTGATTAGACCTGATTGGATCTCAGATCAAGACTTTATATTGATCTGAAAGAATACGAAAATCATTTTTTTCCCCTAAATTTCTAAAAATAGCTCTGTCTGGGCTTACTTCTGGGCTTCCCTGATACAACCCAGGCTTGAAGGAACCAACTTTTTTTTTTTTTTTCCACACATGTCTGGTACTAACTCATTCATCTAGCTTGATCATCACTAACCACCACTGGCTGAAGCAGCAGCATGTCCTACTCATCTATCCGTCTGTCCGTGCGGCTCCTGGCATGTTCGCTCCTCCTGTACTCGGGTCCAAAACCATAGATCCCCTTCCTCCTCCTTTCTGCCCTCTCTCTCTCTCTCTCTATCTGTCTCCAAGTCCTTGCCGTAATAGGTCCTGGGCTGTGTGTGTGTGTTTGATGCCCCCGTCTCTCTTTTGCATCTGCCCGGTTTGCAGCTGATCCTCCGAGGCATGAACGAAGCCTTAATTGACAAGCGGGTAGCCCCGGCCCTTATAACCTTGTGCAGTGGTCCCGAATTGTGAGTTAAACCCAGCCATGAGATATTTTAACACCAATATCCTGTCTCTTCATTCTCTTGGTTGGATATCTTTAATTTTATTCATCATGATTGTGTTTTTTCTCTCTCTCTATCTCTCTCTCTTCTCATAATAGTGTTGTAGTTTCCATATTGTCATTGGCATGATCGTCTGACATTATCCATCCTTGCTTACCACATATTCATACATGTGATCAGTGGTTGTGTCGGGTTGATGGTTCATTGGGTCTTTATTGGGTAAAAGGGTTGTTGCTTCTTTTGAGGGCATGCTCAATTGTATTTTTCTTTTTTTAATGCTTGCAGCTCTGTAAGGATTTCCACTATTCCGGCATTTGGAACCATTATGGAGACCGTAACACAGAGAGAGGTAATGATTTCCTACTCAAACAATCTCATAGCGTTGAGAAAATGTTCGTACCTTTTCATTTTACTCCCCTTTGTTTAATTCCGTGTCTCTTTCAGTTGCTGGAAAGAGTGAAGATGCAGCTGGCTTCTTTTCTGGAAGACCCGCTTTATCAAGACCAGCATTCTTTACACATGGAGATTATTAAGACGTTCGGTAGAGTGGGCCCCAACGCCGAGCCCAGGTTTAGAGATGAGTGTAAGTGCGGTGCGATGACCTCTTCGAGATGATCTACAGTACCTTGGTGCTGAATCTGCAGATTTTCTTAGCGGTATAAAAATGCACAATCTGTCCTTGTCTCCACAGTCGTTCTTCCGCATTTGCACAAGCTGGCTTTGGGGAACAACATGCAGACGGTGGAGAACAAGCGCATGGACATTGCAGGCCAGCTGTTTGAAGCCTACAGCGCTCTGTCCTGCTGCTGTATCCTTTTCCTGTCATTACAAGGAACTCCAAACAATCTCACACTTCTTTAACCTTTCACTTCTGTATTTATGTTCTGGGGTTGCATAAGTTACTATTGTACTTATCCTATAAGACGGCACAGTTTTTATGCCCATTAGTTTCCCTGTAGGTTGGCGCTAAACCATTTATTTAAAAAACTTTAACTAAATATATCGTGAGAATAATAATCGTGTTTTCAGTCATCACATGTGTTATTGCTTGCTTATTATTACCCCTAGCGCTACAGTGCCTGATAAAAGTGTGTTCATGTCATGTTAACTTTATCATCAAATTCAGTTCTTGACTACACACACGTTCAGGTTCGATATTGTAGTAGTTTGGGATTTGAACCTTAAAACGAAAGAACCATTTTTGAGCCCCAAAAGCAAGATCCTTAATCCTTAGATCATTGGTTTTGAATTTCTTTGGATAAAAGTGTCTCTAAATGAATGACTGTAAGTAGAACCACAATTCCAACAGTTGGAAACTACAGCGGAATAAAAGTGAAAGTTTCTACCAAAGGGCGAATAGTTCAGATTTTTTCAAGTCTGTCTTAAATCTAAATTGAGATGAATATAAGGACATTCCCATAGGTCTTGGTCCCATAGGTCTTGGTCCTTAATAAGTCGTAAGTGGAAGGCTAGAGCAATGTAAGTAATCAGGGCCAAATTGCACAATTGCACGAAATGTTCAGGTGAGACTCAAATTATATGAATATGAAGCTTCTGCAGGCTCACTCAGCTAGGTCGAGTGGATATCTTTCAAAGTTGCTTTTTGAACGGTGCAAATTGAGCTCGGCCAATCAGCTCTCTCTAGGTCCACGGCTGCAGGAGGCTACAGCATCACAGGGGACTCAAACTTGCGATCCCCGGATGATAGGGTGATCACTTTACCACTGACATTTTGGGGAAAGAAGATTAAAACTTTCACTAATCACACTATAGAGTTTAGATCCCGTAAAGATACCAACTCGAAGCTTCATATGTGCCTCAGTTGAACTTTGGAAGACATTTTTGCATGGAACAAAGGTTGTGCAATTTGGCCCTGATTACTTACATTGTGCTCTGGGTGACAAACGTCATGGTCAGTGTGCAGAGCAGGAATTTATAAAGACGCTAACACGCTTATATGCAGCGCATTTGAAAAAACTGGAACTATCCCTTTAAGCTTTTTTACAAATTGATTTTTGAGACATCGCATGTGGCACCCACGGGACAGTTTCCTCCGTGAAACTCGGCTCCTCTGTAAAACTTGGACAAATCATGTTGTCCTTCTCTGTTCTTGAGTCTTGTTCAACTATGTTAAATAGACTGGAGGTTCTGTGGCTGACGCGGCATCTCGGCCTGTTCCTGTCTCTCTCTCTCTTTCTCTTTTTTTTTCCTTCTCTCTGTCGGCCCTTTCACCTCTTCCAGGCACTGCGTCGTTTTCAAAATGTTTACGTGTCACGTTGGCAGGGAACGAAAGCAAATAAAAACCTCAGCCATTTCTGGATGGCAAATTGCAGGGTGGATGGTGAAACGCTGCGCTGCCCGCTCTCTGATGTTGCGGTGGCCAGTGAGAACCTGGGGTTCGGCCCACTGCTCTGGTTTCCCAGCACACAGGCCTATGTGTAGGTGTTTTTTTTTTTTTTTTCCCCAATCTCCTTTTTTTTGTCTGTTTTTTTTTCTACATCGTGTCATTTTCTCACTCGTAGCATTTACGTCCTTGTCAGTTAGTCTGTTTTATTTCCTCTGTTCCTATCTGTTCTAATCCGTCTTTGTGTTTGTCTCCTGTCCTCCTTTTCTCTCAATTTTCTTTTCCCCCCGTCTCCCGTTGTGTCACATGGGTGACTCTTAACCACAGTGGGTAGTGTGTGGGAGATCTGTAAGTCTTGTTTTGTGGTGTTTCAAGAGACGACCATCTTGTACTCACCAGCTGGTTTATAAGACCCTCCTTCAACATAGAACAAAGGGATCTGCTTTTATAAAGACCACCTTGTCTTTTGGATTTTTTGTCTTGAGTATTCCTAAAAACTGTTGAATATTAAAATAAATGAGCTGTGTATCTGGTAAGGCAGGGGTCATCAAGTGGCGGACCGTGGTCTGGATGCGGGCCCGGCAAAATATTTCACAAGACACGAGTCCTGGAAAAAAATACTGTAGTAAATCAGAACTAATTATAATAATTATTTATTAAGACGGATCCGCTGTTTTGTGCAATTATGTCTGAAAGGAGAGACAAGAAGCCACTGTGGTTACACTAAATTATTTTATTTATTAAGCTATGACCAAAGATTATTATATAGAGGCCACGGGGTTGCACATCAACTATATGTTTAAAGATAATAAAGATTATGGGTTTCCCCTCCGAAAGTATTTAAACCCCTTGAATTTTTCCACAATTTGTCATGTTACAACCACAAAGGTAAATGGATTTTATTGGGATTTTATTTAATGGACCAACACAAAGTGGCCCGTAATTGTGAAGTGGAAGGAAACTGATGAATGGTTTCCAAAAATGTTGAAAAATAAAAATCTGAAAAGTGCGTGGTGCGGTTGTATTTAGCCCCCTAACTAAAATCCAGTGGAACCAATTGCCTTGCCTTAATGAGTAAATAAAGTCCACCTGTGTGAGATTTAATCTCAGTATACATACAGCTGTTTCTGGGAAACCCTCAGAGATTTGTTAGAGAACATTACAGAACAAACAGGGAAGTTTAAGGCAGGCTTAGGTTTTAAAGCTTTGAACATCTCACGGAGCATTGTTCAATCCATCATCCAAAAATGGGAAGTGTATGGCGTGTCTGCAAACCTACCAAGACATGGCCGTCCACCTAAACTCACAGGAGAGCATTAATCAGAGAAGCAGCCAAGAGGCCCATGGTAACCCTGGAGGAGCTGTGAAGATCCACAGCTCAGGTGGGAAAAACTGTCCACAGGACAACTATTAGATGTGCACTCCACAAATCTGGCCTTTATGGAAGAGTGGCAAGAAGATCACTTCTGAAGGCAGATGGTTCCACTGGATTTTAGTTAGAGGTGTCAGAGTAAAGGGGGCTGAATACAAATTTATGCCACAGTTTTCAGATTTTTTTTTTTTGTAAAAAAAAAAATAAATAAATAAAATTGATGTTTGTGGTTTGATGAGCACAGTATTGTGTCAAAATGTAAAACAGTTCACAGGCGCATGAATCCTTTATCAAGGGACTGTACGTACTACCATGAATGAAGTAGTGCTAATAATATGTGAAAGCCACTAGACTACTTGTATAACAAGAGTCTAATACTAATATCACTGTGTCCAGCTACATCAAGTCATGTGACTTGACATATGCCTTTTTTTTTTTTACCGTGCATTATTCTGCAATATTTTCCAGCTTTTTCTTAACTCTTACATCTCAGTTATTTCTGAAGAGATCATGGTAAATCATTTTCTTCCTGGTCTGAGGTGTCTGAGAACCGACATGGAGCATCTCTCTCCAGAACACGAGGTAGGACGGACACCAGATACACCCACCACCAAATGACTGCATTTTTAAACTCCTTTCTAAAATACGAAGGGCGTTCGAGTCAAACTGGGACTTATCTAATGTGCAGTACAAAAACCCTTTATTTCTCTTTATAATACCCCTGCTACACTAATGCACTTATCGCAATTTTAATCACTTGATCTGTCATACTTTTTTAGTTTTTTAAGTTGATCAACTGAAACATGTTTAATGTTTTGATATTTGTTTCCTAACTTTAAGGTAAATGTGTCGAACAGTTACAGGAAGGCAAGCTCACCCAGAATTTACCTTAAACCATGTGCAGTGCCACACCGATAGGCTTCTTAGACCTCACCTCAACCTGGAATGTTTGTGCAAATAAAAAAGTCGTTAGAAAGCATTTGCCCTGTCGTCAGGGGATTGGATTCAAGTTTGCGTTCTAATAATGCATTTGAAGCCAAAGGGGGAAAAGTTGGCCGTGCTTTTTGGGTTAGAAGACTGGAAAACTATTGACACTACGCAGTCATGAGCATCTGTGAGCACAAGTTTGAGGAAGAGTGTGGATTGAGCTTTGCTTCATGTTTATCTTGCACTGCTTTATGAGCAACAGTGTTAAAAGATTTAACCGGTCTGCTTTTAATATCTCAGACATACTTGGTAGTTGTGGGTGGGAATTGATGGGTGATGAAATTTGGGTGGAAAAGTGGGAGTTCAAATTAAGTATGTTAAGATTGACTTCAATTTTGTGAATGTTAGGGCATTGTTATGCATAAAAAAATATCTAGTCTTGGTTGATGAATTGCAATACAAAATTTCTAAACTATTCCTTTAACTCTCAGAGAGAATGCTCAGAGAAGTCTCAAGTCTTTTGTGTAGTAGTAAACCTTACTGTCGTGAGACATTTCAGTTTTCTTTAGATTATTGTATTTTCTCATCTTCTCAGACGGTAATTTGCATGTTTTTTTTTTTTTAATATGCCTACTAATGCCCAGCTGATGTGTCGCTAAAGCCCAGGCCACATGGTGTCAGACTTCCCAGCAGTGCTCTAATTTTACTTTGCCGGCTCTGTTCTCGTCTCTCCGCCAGGTTATTCTCAGCTCCATGATTAAGGAGTGCGAGCTGAAGGTGGAAAACCGCGCCATGGGAGAGGCACAAGGGTGAGCGCTTGTCGTCTAGTCTTCCTCTCTCTCTGTGTCCATTCCTGTTTTCTTACCATCTTAAAAGCCCTGATCTGTCCGTTCTTTTTGAGGTCACAGTAAATATCATTTCATAGTATTAAATTATAGTAGTTCCAAGGCATCCAAAAAAAAAAAAAAAAAAAAAATGATTCAGCTTTTAATAGAAATAAGACATAATTGTGAACAGGATATCAATACGCATAAGTCACAGTTGCGAATAAGTCAGTTTTATTGGTTTCAGGCTTCTAGAGCCTAGCGTTTGTGACTCCAAATGTCTCTGAGGTTACCAATCAGCCGTGAATGCCTTTGGCACTGATACTTATGATTATGGCAAACCAACTATGTCTATATTCAAGCCTTTGGCTTCAGGCAGTACAGTGTCTTGTCTCACTTTCTCCAAACTTGTCTTTTGTGTTCGTGATATTTATCAGTGCATCTCTGTTGTAACGGAAAACATGCTACTTCTACAATTGACAACATGTTTTAGGAAACATTAGCTCTAAATTTCTTTCCCAACAGTTATTGTGTAAAAGGTAAAAAAATCTAATTTGCATGATTTCCTCTTTACCCAATTGCACTCATTTAGCCATGACATAGAACCACTGTAGTTACTACATTGAAAAAATACTCTACACCCAATTTGTTTTTCCACGACAAAACTTTACCTTTAACCTTATGAGAAGCCATGTTGCATCTTGAGTGATGATCCGTTGAATAGATTTTTCAGTGATAAAGCTAAATTTATGGACAAAAGTATTTGGCCAAACCTGCAATGGTATTATATCCAAATACATATATTTCAATAAGAAGTTGCTCCCTCTTTTGCAGCTATAACAGCTTCCATTCTTCTTGGAAGACTGTCCACAAGTTTGTTGGAGTGTTTCTGTGGGAATCGGTACCCATTCGTTCTTTGTGAGGTCAGGCACTGATGTTGGATGGGAAGGCCTGGCTCACAATCTTTGTTTCAGTTCATCCCAATGGTGCTCAATGGGGTTGATGTCAGGGCTCTGTGTTAGGGCCAGTAAAGTTCTTTCACAATGAACTCATCAAACCATGTATTTTATAGTCCATGCTTTGTGCACTGGGACACAGTCATGATGGAATAGAAAGGGACCTTCCCCAAACCGTTGCAACAAAATCGGAAGCATAGAATTATCATAGCATAGCATTATTCAAGATGTCCTGACAGATTACAGATTTGGCCAAATATTTTTGTCCATATAGTTTATTTTAAAGCTGTTATTTGAGGTTTCTTTTAATTAATCCCATACTATTTGTTAGCTACATCATCATGAATTCAGCTAATCAACAATCAGAGTCCTTCAATCTGCTTAGTTAAAGGGGATCGATTATATTAAGTTTATATTCGGGCTTTCAATAGCAACAAGAAGTTTCTGAGAACATTTTAATGTACATAATCAAACGCTAGAAATAAGCCGATTTGCAAATTCTACAGTAGAGACGGGTAGTCCCCTGATTTTTCCCTGATTTTTCTCCCTAATTTAGTTGTAGCCAATTCCCACCCGTCTCTCTTTCTCTCTCTTTCTCTCTCTCTTTCTGTGTTAGGGCACTCTCCCACCAATGTGACAGATTCGTAAGAGGGAAGTGGAAGACTATCACGTGCTTCTTCCGAGACACGTGACGCCAAAGCGATATCCTCCCCTTCCACTTTCACAGATGCCCATGATTGGCTAGTCTCGCCATGATTGATGTGAGAGTGCGGGTATGCTATCCCTCCCCTTACACCCCTCCATCCCTCCCCCGCCGAAAACTTGAGAGAGCATGACGAATCTGCTCTCTAGATTCCCGGTTAGAGACGGCTGAGGACTAGGGGAGATTGTACCAGTCAGGAAGTTTTCCACCATATGAAAGTCTTTAGGACAGAGGACTTTCTAGTGTGACTTGCTGCATTTTCTTATCATTTAAACTTCCATTGATTAAAAAAAAAAAAAACATGATAAAGGGGAAAGGCTGTTTCTAGCTATAATGTAGGTAATAACGGGAACTAACCAGTCTTGAGGAAGTTCCACGTTATTAAATGTAGCTATACGTGCATAAACTATTTTTAAAATGTATACATAAGAGCAGTGCGATTTAATTGATTTTGCAATTTTTATTGATCTTTTGTTGATCAATTTGGTTAAATTGAGTGGGAGGGCAGAATTGACAATTCCGTTTAGAATTGACTCACCCGTGTAAAACTATATGGTAAACTTTCAAATGTTTAATGCTCCTTAGAAATGGAACAATTTCTTTGTTTAGTTTTTTATAAAAAAATAGAAATCACTTTCAACTTTGGCTAAAACAAGAGTATCGCTTCTTTTTCTCCTATTGAATTTAAAGGTGGTTTGTGCAAAACTGCCGCCTGCTGGACCGGTAGCGGACAAAAGATTAACGCTTAGTACAAGACGTGAAAAATCTACATCAAATTATATTACATACTGTTTATTAGATGAGTAGCTTTAAATACTGAAAGATAAAAATATAAATTATATAACAGCTTGAGATCAATCAGACAATAAACATTAGTGATATTTGATTGATTTGAATGAAAAAAATTTCATTCCCAGGAATGGAGTTGAATCTGTATACCCACAGTATGATTCACATTTCTAATATCGATGATTAGTATTTTCTTGGAGAGTTGTACTGCACAATTTAGTCAGTCGATTTGTGGTCTTTTTTCTTTTTTGCTTTTTCCTCGTCATCTGTCACCTGCATCTTGAAAGCATGCATGCTAAACTCTTCTATTTTATTTGTATAGCACTAACTCTTGACTCTTGACCATGATATATGTTTGCATAATAGTAGAATTGAATTTATCATTGTGATCTACTGTTCACGCACTCTGCGTTCTGTTTATCCGTCAGACTGCATTCCTTTTGCTGTTTATGTTTTTATATTGTATACAGTACATATTATATCACCTGGGTCGTTAAGCATTATGTGGTGCTTTTTTTTCTTTTTTCCTTTTATTTCTCTTTGCTCCCTCCAGTCAAACACAATAATATGTTTGGTTTTCACATGGCTGCATATCCAGCACAAGAGACTTTTCCCGTAAAGTTAATGTAGCAAAACGGAAACCCAGCAAAAAACAAATGCTTTGCACTGTTTTTTTTTTTGTTTTGTTTTTTGTCAAAAACCACAGTGCTAAGCATTAAATTTCAAAAGCAATTTTTATATCTGCATGTTTATGAGCTTATTTATTTACAGTTTGTTTACGTTTTGTTTAGGTCCATGTCCATCGCAGCGAGTCTGGTGGGAGAAGACGCAAAGACCAAGTTCCTGAGTAAGATGGGTCAGCTGACCACGTCAGGTGCCATGCTGGCCAACGTTTTCCAGAGAAAGAAGTGAATGAGTGAGTGCTGCTGGGGAAGTTTCCCATGAGCCTCTGCTGTCTGGGACCTCCTACTTGAGGAAATCTGCCTTCATTTCGTCATTTTTTTTTTTCTTCTTTTTTTTTTAAAAATAGGCTGTTTCATATCATATTTATGTCTTAAACCTCCAAAGAAAATTGCACTGCTCTTTTTTTTTTTTCATTTTTGAAATTTTATTTTACGTCACTACAAGATTCTTATTTCCTCCCTTTCCTTATTTTTTATTTTTTTTGCTTTCTTTATTAAATCTATTACGGGGGGAAAAAAAAAACCCCACACAGATTCTCTCCCTGTCTTGCGCTCCTTCACGTGTTGCAGTGTCTCTGAAAGGTGTTTTCTATAAGTGTGTGTAATAAATTTCTTTCTCCTTTTGGGTATGCGCAAACCGTCAATAACTGTATAATACACTGAGAAGCAACATACCTGTATCCTGTATATTGGAAATTGGTGTCATAATAAAATAAAATAAAAAAAAGAAAATAAAAAAAGTGAAGATTGCGTAGTTGTATAAATGTTGGTGTGGTGTGTGATATGATATCAGCGGGCAGGTGTTCTAATAATGAACAGTAATAAACCCTTTCTGTTGGTTTAAACACGGACGGGTTCAAAGTTCACAAGCTCTCGGCCGGCGCTCTGTCTTGTAAAGGCATTCCTTCTGTTCCTCAAGGATAGAATTTGCATATTGTAGTTAATCGTTAACATTTACCCCTGATTAGTAAATTCACTGACTTATTTATTTCTCCCACCCAGGAATATTTGCATAAAAATAAACATTGCCCTCTCCCATTTTCATGGATTTCTGGGTGCGGCACGACGACTCAAACACTCACAGATCAATCACAGACTCCTTGATGTACAGGTCTTTTTCTCTTTCATTTTTTTCTACTTTTTTAATAAGCAGTAGTAAATGTGTGGAGATGGAATAAGCTAAGGGATGTTTTAGTCATGAGTGCACTGTGAGTCAGGAGTCAGGACCATTTCCAAGGCAAGCGAGTGTGGGAGAGCGAGAGAGGTGGAGAGGGTGCATGAACCACAGGAACATTTCTGTTTTCTTAATCTATAACAAGATTTTTTTTTACACCAAAAAAGATTGATATTCATGTCAACAGGTGGCAAATTATGGCAACAAGAGCAGTGAAAAATATAACCACTATAATAAGTGGGTGGAAAAGGGACTCCTGAAAACATTAACTTTAAAATAAAAAAAAGGCATGTTATTTTGATTTAAATTGTGCTGTAAACATTTACTCATATTGCTACGCAAATAAATACAAAAAATACATTTACATGGGTAAACCATACCATGCAATTAAGTACAAGCTGTTTAAAAATCTTTAAATATAATAACGCTCGTCATAATTTAAAGGTAACCTTCATACATGTTTGCAGGAAAAAGATGAACAACACACAAGGAACAAATGTTCTACGCATGAGAGACAATCGGGTACTGTTCAGTACTCGTTTTTTTTTCTGATAATGTGTAATACATTCATTGGAATTTCCCTTTTTTTATTGTATACACTTTAACCTCCTGTTATGAAGCGGCTATCTAATAAATCTTTTGACTCCCGTCAAAACAAAAAAAGCAAACCAAGAATCTTCCCGAAGTGAAGAACTTAAAAAGGATATTTGTTCTTCATGCAACAACAACAAAAAAAAAACCTCTAAACTGTACAACTTGTACAACTGTCTCCTCTTTACATGGGCAGCCAGGGAATGTGATTTGCATGCGGTGTTGTGCAATTCTTTTTAAGGTAAGAGAGCACCGACAAGGAAAAAAAAAAAAAGCCAAGTCTCTCAGCACTTTGGATGACAGTTATTCAAATCAGGTAATAATGGTTTCGCAGGAGGAGCTGAAGCGTGTGTGAAGGACAGTGCCCCGGGCTGAAAGACCTGGGAAGAGCAGTTCATTAAACTCTGGACTGGAAGGGCCCCTATCCACGGTGAAAGACAGGTGCAAAGCAAAGGCAGGTGGCAGGTTTACGAGATAAGGGTTGAGTACGAGTTTTATCTCTGTCATCTACCGTTTGTGAAGGGTTATGATATTAAAGACAAAAAAGCCTTTGTGAGAGCTGGAATAAGGTGTTTCGACATGTGGGCTGGGACTGCTTAAATGAGCTTATTTTAATTGTTTCTAATAGGGGCGACTGTAGCAACTTGTTTGCAACTGGTGCAGATTATGGAAGTTTTAAAACAGAGGCTCAAAAGGACGTACGGGAAAAGAAACTGTTATTGGTTTTGTTGTTTTTTTAACAACTTTATCCACCAGAATGGTTTGATGGTTGTCCAGAGTTCCAGAAATCTCGGCGCTGTATTGCAATAAAGTGGTTTGAAACAACACATTTTTTCAAACCATTTATCTCCGATATGTTTTGGACAGGAACGTGACGAATCCGGAGCCTGCCCTGGGAACAGAAGAATTCCCCTGGATGCGACGCCAGTCTATTGCAGGGTACATGCACACACCCACACCCACATTCCCTCCTATGGGCAATATGCACCAATCAGACATGACTGTACAATGCAAAGCATTAAGCCCAATATTATGTAGGTTCCCCTAGTGCTGCCTGGGCAACTCTGGCCCCTCTGATTCCACAAGCCCAATAGCGGTGCGTTCCTCTGTCTTGTCTGGCACCAGGATGTTAGCGACCGGTCCTTTGGGTGCTGTGGGTTGCGGGGTGGGGCCTCCATGGATTGGACTCGTTTGTCCGGCGCATTCCATGGATTCTCGATCAGATTGGGATCTGCAGTATTCGGAGACCGGATCAACAAAATTGAACTCTTTGCACTGGGCGTTCTAATGCCTTTCTATCTATGGCCAGATTTGACTTTTTTGGGTGATTTGTGCTGCAATGGCTTTTTTGTGGGATCAGACCTAACAGGGTGGTATTTGGTCCACAAACGCATTGATGACCCTTGGGTCCCTGTGATCCTATCACTACTTTACTGGTGTATTATTGGTGATCAATTTTATTCATTTCAACTGCGTGTGGTAATAGTATTTTAGTGTAATTTAGCATACAGGCTTTTTTTAGGAGGTAAGACTAAATTGAAGAATCTGGAGAAACCTGTGAACACCATGCAAAACCCTATACAGTCATGAACAACAGCAAAATCGAACCACCACCACCTCAACAGACTGTAAGGATATAGATCCCGAGCTCGGGTTACTTTTGGTACAGTATGTGGTTTTGCACCTCGGTTTTTCCCCAGGTTTACAAGTTTTAAGCCATCCACCTAAACATAAAGGTAGGTATGTTAAATTGTTTCTAGGTTTCAATAAGTGTGGCATAAGTGCCAGATGTACACAATCCATGTGTCATGTACAGGAATAGATGGATTTTCCATTCATGGTGTATTCCTTTCTCATGCTGTGTTTCTGGGATGAACTTCGAAACCATTAACCAATCAATGCCAGGAAAAATTCATGCATAACATAATCAGGTACGGATTATAATTGCATTGCATATTCACGACATACTATAATATAATTTGCATTGCATTTCAGATTCGGCTCATTTTACCATTTTAATAATTAATATTTTAATATTGATAGGAATAGAATAAAAGGTACATAATGTACTTCATTGGTTAATAATTTTATTCGCAATAAAAAGTGTTTTTTTTTTACACTCTGATATATACACATTGCACAATATCGCTAACATTATATGCAATCCTTCAGGATGTGGAAGACACAAGGACATTATTTCCACTTATTTAGTCTACCTATCAAAATCTCTCTTTACCACAAACATAACAAGCATGCAGTTCCAGGGATCTATTTTCTCTTCGTGTGTTTCAGGCCCTCCTGACCTTAATAATATTTTGCATAACAGCATTAATATACTGGTTACCTGTATATTAAATATGGACTATTACCGTAAATGGGATATAACTAATATTAATCCCACTGACCCTATAACTGAAAATTAGTGCATGTCTGCATTAAAAAGAAATGCTATCATATTACATAAACTGACATGACTTAGGTTTGGATTAAATGCATTCATGCAAATGTAAGCGATGAGTGAAAGTGTGCTGTAATTTGCACTACTATAACATCATAAAAAGTCTTGGATTCCCTGGGTGCCTATTTTAATAGTTACGAGTAACTGACTGGCCATTTGTTCTGAAAGCCCAAAACTTTTTCGAAGATTTATATGATATGTTAATAAAAAGTAATTATGATAATGTGAATGTGCAAAAATCATAACAATGTGCTCTGTCGTCTCGCGTCTCCGGGGTGTGAGGTTTAAATCTCACCTCCGGTCTACTGTATCTGCATGGAGTTTGCATGTTCTCCCCAGGCTTTGTGGGTTTCCTTTGGGTGTCTGGTTTCCACCAGCATTAGGTTATTAGTGTGAGCCAAGTGGCGTTCGCCCATAATGTATGATTTGGTGTGTGAGTGTGTGTGGGTCTGTGCCCTGCTGTGGGTTGGCCCCACATGCAGGGTGTACCCTGCGTTGCACCCTGATTTTTTTAGGACAAGCTTCAGGCCCACAGTGACCATACACTGGATAAGATGATGGACGGATGGATGGATTATAATAATAAATGATACTAATTTCATACAACATTTTTTATGTTTTATTATATTTTACCGCAATATAATTGCTTTAGGTTTGGGGATACTTTAATCATTAGTTTTATCATCCATAATATTACAATGAAAAACGTTACATGCTGACTCAACTTGTGCCACCAGGGCAGCTCTGGCATGACTCCTGAAGAACTCTGGTGGTGTGCTGTATGTTGGGCAATAGAGCCTTTGGTTGCTGTTCAGTTTAGGATCTAGGGAGTTTGGAAACCTGGTTGGCAGTCTGGGGCTCTTTGCCTGCTGGGCCCTGTGTGGACGAGGCTTGTGTGCCCATGGTATATAATTTATAATGAATGATAACGTGTTGTGGCTTTGTGGTTAGCACTGTGGCTTAGAACCTCCAGGGTCCAGGTTCGATTCGCTTTGAGATCTGTGTGCATGTTCTCCCTGTGCTTGGTGGCTTTTCTCCGGGTACACCGGTTTCTTCCCAGAGGCATGCAAATTAGGCTAATTGGCATGACAGTGTGTGTCTGGGTGTGTATACAAGTACAGTATGTGTGTGTACTATGTAACGGGTTGGCACACCACCCAGGGTGCCCTATTGGTTTCCCGGATAAAGAATGAAGCAGTATAGACTACGAGTGAGTGGTTTTAATGTTGTGGCTGATAAATGTAAGCATGATTTTTTCATTTTTTTAAATCTAGTCCAACTCATCTTTTGTCTTTTATTTTTATTATTATATATTTTTTGTTTCTTTAGTGCATAATATATTAAATATGGTGCATTTTTCTTTCTTTCAGGTTTTTCTTTAGGTTGCTTTTAAAACCAAAAAAACAAAAAACAACACCCTCCAGCAGGCAGGGCACCAAAAGGTGGATCGATATTTATTTGCATACATTTACATCGGACCAATAGCAAAGCATTTCAGAAAGGAGTCCTCCCATGCAACGCTGCAGCCACGCCCACTTTCAGCTCGGCTCCTCCCCTTTTGGCTTGCAGGGTTGTGTACTGTAGTTATAGCAGTTAGAGCTGAAGAGTTTGGACAGAGTGTGAAAGAGTGCTGTATGTAAAAGGAGCTGAACATGCTTTAAGGGTATCGGTCACACACACACACACACACACACAGACGCACACACTGTGAGTTTTTCTGAGAAAGAAAAGGAAAAAAATATTAATCCTACTTTAATAGTTACTCTTTATAAACTACAAATCATGAGAGCATACTTCTCCACCAGTTGGATATTTCGAGGCTGGATATACTGCCTGATCTTTGCCTTATGCATCCAGGTAAGATTCTTGTTTTGATTACAAACTGGATGTCAGGATCATGTCTCATGCACGCTCTGATACATATATGACATGTTTGATGATTTGGGTTGTTCTGACAAAGCTCATAAAATGCAGCTGATGTTTATCGGAGTTAAAGTGTTAACTCTAGTGCAGGGTGAAATCTGAAATCTGTTTGCACACTGTTTTACTGGAAGCAGTGGATGTTGGTTTACATCCAGATCCCACACCGCAAGCTGTAAATGAGTCCAGGCATCCTCAGAGCATACTTTCTGACTTTCTTTTCTTCTCGTTTTTCTGTTTAAGAAATCTGTCTGAACTTTAATCCAGACTCTGGCTATTTATTTTTCGACCATTTTGAAGTCTGAGAGGAACTTGACATGTGGAAGTGCTTCTTGGCATTAGTGTGTGTGGGAGGTGTGTGGGTGGATGTTCAACCCTAGGGAATATTTTTGTGATTTTTAAAATTTTTTTAGTTTTATAATGGCCGCATAATTTTTTTTAAATTTGTGTTATTAAAGTAGGGGCGACACAGTGGTGTAGTGGCTAGCACTGTCACCTTGCACCTCCAGGGTTAGGGGTTTGATTCCTACCTCATTTCTGTACGCATGGAGTTTGCATGTTCTTGGTGATTTTACCCCGGGTATTCTGGTTTCCTCCCACACTCCAAAAGCAGGCAGATGCTCGTAGTGTGGGCGATTGACAATTAAGCATCAAGCTGGCAACCCGACCCCTTAAGTAACTGTCACAGAAACAACGGATTTATCTCCAGGGTGAGGAGTATCCGTCACCCGATGTGCCGGCATGGGGACAGACCTATCTTTATTCCACCATCTATTAATTTAGGGGTTGTAAATCATTTAAAAAAGGCTAAATACATTCCAATATAGTCAGATTTATCACATGAACACTATTTATGTATACAATAATATTGTGTTTTTCAAAAATTTGAGTCATAGAGGTTTTTTATTTTTTTTTATATTATGAGCATTCCACTTTAGGAACTTATACAAGTCTACTGTTTTTGAGTTATTCAGATTTGGATTGGCAGCACAGTGTCTTACTGGTAAACACTTTTTGCATTTGCACCTCCAGGTCCTAGGTTCGATTCCCATGTCAGGTCTGCGTGCAGTTAGCATGTTCTGCCCATTCTTGTTGGGTTTCCTCCAGGTTCTTCAGTTTCCTCCCATAGTCCAAAAACATGCAGATTAGTGTATTGAAAGTGTGTGAGTTTTGAACGGAGGTACTACCATGGTTGTACAAATTGGAATAAATACAGTGGTCAACATTGGCTTTTCTATAGAGGTTTCTAAATAGATGGATGGATGAATAATAGATGGAGATTTGGAGTAAATTTACTTAAATTAAACGACCAGTTTTTAGAAATAACAGTTCCAGACCAGTTTATATCATGAAATGTGGTATGGCATGATGTGATCTTTACTGTTGCAACTAAAGAAACAAATCTCAGACCTCACTTTAGAACCACTGCTTAAGAGCCTTGTAAAGAAAAAGAAAAAAAAAAAGCATGCGATCACTTTACAGCATCAACTAAAATGACCGTGCCGCTGTCCCCGTTATCCTCTTTTGACACTGCTTTTCAGTTTGACGCCCCTATCTGATAAAATGTAAGAAAGAATCTACTTTGCATGAACCTGTCAATTTACGCATCCCGCCGTAAAGATAAAACTGTCACTCAATAGAACAGTCTATAGAACAATCTATAAAAAGAATATTCTTACCATACAAACATCATCTGAGCTGTCACTTCAAAGGCTTACACAGTTACATAAACTGATATACATTCATTTCATTCGGTCATTGCATCGGTGGGTAATTTGCTTATCTCAAGCTCGCCTGGGGGAAAAGCGTACGAGCCATGCTTAACGTTGCATCACAGACCTGCGGGTCTCAACTTGTGCTTGACAGAAGGGACCAGATTAGTACGTGGAGGCTTGTGCAGGGGAATGAGAACGTTTAAGTCAAACTAACGTTTTGTTTTGACACGTTTTAGCGCTTACAGGTTGCACCTAGCAAATTCAATTAGTCTTTACTTTGTGCTTTGCAAAATCTGTGATAAAACACACAACCTGCCCTGTATTGATAGACGCGGCTTTAAATAAATCACCTTGCCAGGTGAAAACTTTTGCCGTAGCAGTTATGCAAACTCTGTGGTTGGTGGAAAACTGGTTTTGAAAATGCACCATGTTGTTTTTTTTTGCAACAGTGATGGACATGACTAAAATACAGTCACACAAAAGAGGTACAATATGAAAAACAAAACACCCCCTCACTTACTTTCTCTCTCCCTCTCTCTCTCTCTCTCTCTCTGTCTATCTGTCACAAAAGAAACAAGGCACCCAGTTAGTAACTTGAGATTGATTTTCCATTTTGGAACCCAACTGATTGAAATGATATAGCGGTTTCTGGGAGGACAGAGCTCAACACGGTTGAATGCTCGTACAACGGTCGCAGTTGTATGCTTATTTTCCAACATGTAATTATTCAGGGCGTCACTGACCATGTTCTTATATATTTAGTCAATGAAAATATTTCATGTCGCTTGTTATACCCTGCTAGTTGGATGCAAAAGGACTAGAAATGAGTTCTGGACATTCCTTTGGGTTTCCTGTCTCCTTTCTCATACATTGTTCGAGTCCAAGCTCTGTAACCACACCGACAATGGAACATGTCTCTAAGCATCCTTATAATATCATAGCACAAAACACACAGTTGGACAGGAGTGGGTGTTCTATCGTATGCACAGTATCAGTCAAACATCTGGACGAACTGGGTTAACTTTTTTCAGAACATTTAATCAAAATGAGACATTTCATTAGTTTACAATATTTTTACCTCTTCTAAAGAAATTTTAAAATATTTTTAGAAGACGTAAAAAAACTCTTTTGGGGCAAATCTGGGTGTCATGTAACTGTTTGAGAAGGTGCCATGGTTAAGGAATGTCTGAAACTTCATGATTAGAAATACCGCTTAGTGTTTAACATACTGTATAATATAGTTTTTTTTTTTTTACGGTTTTAGTTTTATTTTAACTGTCAATTCCCACCCACAGACCAGCTACAGTATGACCCAATGGCTAAAGATTAGCACATGGTCGCTCCCAGATATCCGAAGCCAGCCATGACATTTTTTGGGTTTGCAGAAATATCTTAGATGAAAGTGCTATCTGCCCTCTTCAACATACATGAGCTCACAGACACCCCGCGACTGGGTAATCTTGCTCTTAATGACAAGATAGAAAGTAATTATGCTTCGCTTGGACTTCCGGCTATGGACGGCTGTTGAGATTCAACCTCGCAATTTAATTGATTGGTTGACATTTTTAACACACACTGTCATTAAATAAATAAGAAACAGCAAGGACTTGTTTTTTTATCCACACTCCACACACTTAATTGATAAAGCAGTTACCTATCCAAGACTGATAGATGCGTTTACTATTATAATTTATAATTAGTAGCTAATTAGAGTAATCCAGATGTGTTGAAAGCAACTTCGAATGCACAACATGTCAAACGTTGATCTGGATGGGCTACGACAACGGTTTCACTCCTGTCAAGGAATCTAAGATTTAGGAATCTAATCTAAGAAAAGATTACACTGGGTGCAGGTTCACACGAAGTGCAGAGTTAAAACAGTGAGAAAGATTTTGCTAACCTACTCAATGTTGGTTAACAGGTTGAGAGCTGTGTATGTTTATCTTATAAATCATTTTGTCGAATATTATTTACCTATTTCAAATATTTGTAACATAAACATCAATAATAAAAATCCATTTATGCGACACAGGGAAAAGCATTCAGAAATATTTAAATATAAGCGTTGAACTCAGAGAAAGCTTTTATTCTTGAAATGTTCCATCCCTAGGCATTGAACCCATGATCTAGTGGAAATAGAGTTCATTTGGAAATACAGTACCGACAGTTTAGATGAACAGGAAAGGTTTGCTTGTAAGGATCAGTGCTATTGAAGGTTGTAAGGTCAAATCCCAGCGACTGTTGCAGCAAGGCTGGTGCTTGGATTGGACTCGGGCTTAACTCTAGAAGTCGCTTCAGATGAACGCATCTGCCAAATAAATAAAACTCTCATTAGAGTCGGCCGAGCCTTATAGAGTCGTTCAAACAATTCTGTGTTATTTCTGTGACAACCGCTGTATAATAATAATAATAATAATAATAATAATAAAAAACACTAAATTGCAAAGTTGGCCATGCCAAACCATGTTTTTGGAATTGGACCCAAATATTGTTTGCAGCTCATTAAAGAGGTCGACTAAATGGAACACGTGGCTTGTCCGCTCCCCTCTGCTGATCTTGGCACTTCACAGCCTTAGTCGGGATATTTTAGACCGTCTCCGAGCCTACTCTGCATTTTAGTTAACAGATGAAAAGCCTTTACTTGTAAAAACCCGTGCACATTTTTTGTGGTATCAGCAGGGAAGTGGTTAGTGGCTATAAACCCTATACGCTCTCTGAGGTCATGACCTCATGAGACTTTGAGATTCTGACACCATAGTAGTTTTAAATTTCATGTAGTATTACATTTGCCATGTAAGAATGATTGTTACGGTTTTATAGAATTTAACAATCTGGTGTGAATTTCAATAAACAGAATTCACCTGATACTGTAGCTTTTAAACATTTTTAATCGTTATTTACTTATATCATTTTTTTTCTTGTTATACTTCCAGAGAAAACATGCCAAACCAATTTGCAACGATTTGCAGTACCTGCAAGGAAATAAATGCTGTAGCAAGTGCAAACCAGGTAAATAATCTTTCAATACTTTTCATCTGCTTTTCTTCAAACCTGCACTGATTCGGACAAAGCTTTGAAATGTTTGGAGTTTTAAAAGGGAAGTGTGTGTAAAGGAGGAACACCCATGTAGCCACAGAGCCCTCCAGAATGAAAACCTCAGTTTAGTCTCTGCTCCATAAAAAAAAGCCCCATGGTCAAACTTACATACTTCTGATAATGCAGAAACTATGTGACAAACTCCAAGTAGACTTTACGTGAAAAAAGGAATTTAAACATGTATAAAAATTAACACTCTTTCTTCTGAATACAGGAACGTATCTGTCTGCAACATGCACCGAGAATGAGGACACTAAGTGTCGTCCATGTGGGAAGAACGAGTACCAGTCAAAATATACCACTGAGAAGAGGTGCTATCCGCAGAAGTTCTGTGACGAGGGTCAGACATTCATCTTTATTATTCCAACCTATATTATACATTGAGGCACATGAATACGTCAACCCGTATAATATAAACTGGTAACGTTCTTCAGGGGAGCATCTGATCTGCACACACAACTAAAAACACAGGTTTTATGCCGAATGCAACACTCCCATTTTTTTTTTTAACCCTCCCATTTATTGGCAGTAGTATGTATTTGTATTGGAATAGTTTTGGACAGTGGGGCTCAAGCCCTGATCCTCAAATTAACAACCTACAGTAGAACTTGAGCCACCACTCCCCTAATCAATATATGGTAATTGGTAAAAATATCAATCAGCACAATCAGAATTCTGGAAAACTTACAAATGTGTGAGTAAATTTTGTAACTGCTCACCATTGTGTGTTGCTTCAAAAAAAGAAAAGAGATCTGCATACACATTGAAAAAAAATTTACTGGGTCACTGATACATTGGGTCTTTTTTCCATTCCTAGACCAATGGCTCCAGTGGGATGTAGTCCAGTTTGATACTTTAGCCTTAATCGTAGTCACCTCTGCCAGGAGG